>NC_084666.1:65397087-65702921 GCF_028389875.1 Rhea pennata
CACCAACTAACCAACTAGACTCTTCTAGCCACATTCATGCAAGTCATGCAACCACCTGAAATCGAAGAGGCCTATGCAAGAGGAGAACACCTGACACAGGCTGTTACTGTTTTTATTTACAGTCTGTATTATTAGACAATGCAGGAACCCTAACAACAAATATTGTCTAAAGCACTGTGTAATGATGGCCCTGTCCCAAGGTGATTACAAACTAAATAAAGGACAAGAGAGCACAGACAGATACTGACAGACAGAGCGAGAATGCTCACTGTGGCTGACGGCAGTATTACCTCACTAGCAATATAAATATTGTCAAATCTTTTGTAGATATTGTGGCAAGAGAAAGCTTTATGGAGAGTCTAGAGAGCTACAAACTTAAGTCTGAGGGAATTTATGCAGGATACCTTCTAAATAAGAGAGAGACTGCAAGGGAGAAAATGAGAAAGCGCTTGCTTACATTTTGGATGAACACAAGAGGATGGCTCATTGGACAAAAGGAGATGGCATATTTTAAGGTTTTACTGGTAAATATATGTTGCATTTGTTTGCATTTGTGACTACATTTAGCAGAGACACCCTTGTCTGCTCCTAACCAATCCTGTTAACCCCCATCCTACTCTAAAAATGTATTTTAAGGCCCAAACAGGCCAAACTGTAAGCCTGCTCAATGCAGGTTGTTAGCAGAGCTGCTGTGTTCCCTGTTCATGCCTCCTGACAATGTGAGATGATAGGTAGGGTCCCGGGGGGGGGGGGGGCTCAGAATGAAGATAGGCGGCTTATGTTGATGTGATAGGGGAGGGGAAGCTAGTGCAGAGATGCCAAGAGAGGCGTGACAGGCTAGGAAAAGGATCTGCTTCAAAGCAACAGCAGCCGCATTCAGTATGGATAGGGCAAAGGCCAAAGAAAAGGATGCTGCAGCAACTGAGCTGTTCAATAGTGAAAACTTACTTAAAGCAAGAACTTTAACTGCAAGGAAGACGACTGGGAAAAGCTGCATCTTAAAAGCTAGAAGATTTAGGAATTGGGAGTGGAGTAGTTGAGTATAAACAGCTGAAAGATTGAGGCATTACCTGTATGTAAGAGAGGTGAGAGCTGATGTCCCAGTGCAGTTGTGAGTGACAACGAGGACAGTTGTTTGTTGCCCACAACATCTAGAAAAGCAAGGTGGGTGGACAGCTTGGGGGCACAGACAATAGCAGCAGGCTGAAGAAGGCAAGACATTTGCTTCATCCCCCCCTCCTGTTCAGCTTTTCTCTCTGCAGCTTTTAAATACAAACTACTATAGAGTAGCTACCCAGGATAAGCCAAGAATTCAGCAAAGAATTTCAAGTGCAGTCTCAAGAATAATTCTTTTCTCACATGGGCTAGAGTCTGATCACTTACTTATACCCATGAGATATTGTCTCTCATCTAACTAACTTTCTTAAAAAAATGAATCTATGGACTATGAATCCTTTCCTCCCTACTCAATAATAAACTGTATAGACCTTGTGCAGTTTTCTACTGTATTCCAAGAATAAGATTACCAGCAAGATTAAGGCCTCTGGCTGTGGGAAGGAGATTTCACAGGATTAAATGTTATCCAGTCTACTTCAGAAGCAGAGGATAAAATACAAGAAAGGACAATGAATGATATTACTGAAAATATATCACAGAGCATGGTGCTGGTGCAGGGGCTAAAGTTAAATTTAAAATTACATACAGAAATAAAAATCAACAGGGAAGTACTGTAGAGCCTACAGTTCTCCTTTGTTGCCAGAAGAGGGCACTCGTGGCTTTTTTATGACTTAAAGAGATTTAAATCTAGATTTCCCTCGGTAGCATTTCCCAGGCATAAATCAAGCACAAATGAATAACCTTTGATTTATCGTTCCTAATGGAGATGTACATCATATTGGCGTGTCATCACATTTCAACAATGGCCATTACGATGCCAATCATTAGTAATTTTCTTCCGTGTCGTAATCGGCAATGAAGATGTGCGTTTCCATTCAGTACAATTAGATTTGCACGTTTCTTAATGGTGGCTGAGGGCATTAGGCAGAATACCTGCTTTTGCTGCCTCTAACGCTTTTGTGCTCCTATTTTTCTGAAACTGTACCCAAAGCATTACCCGATCACCACTTTTCTATGCTTACACACCACCTCCGCTCGTCCGGGAGGCGGTGAGATTTAAACCATGACTCCAAGCTGCAGAGGTACAGGCATGAAAATCCTAGTCATCCGCACGCAAGCTGGGAAACATCGGATGATCTTAAATGTGTGGAAGCGGTTTGGTGGGGTCCACGAAATCAGCTGGCGCCCGCCGGCCCGCCCCGCAGCGAGCTAACCCACGGCGCGAACCGCGCGGCGGCTGCCCGCTCGGGCCCGCCGGCCTCGGCGAGCGCCTCACCGACAGCCTCGCGGGAGGCGCCGCAGGCCGCGAGCGCCGATGCGCGGCCGTTAGCGGCCGTTAGGCCCCGCCCCCTGCAGGCGGCCGTTAGGCAGCGCGCGGCTGCGGCTGATGCCGGGCTGGCGGCGGCTGTGCCGGCTGCGGGGGCACTGCGGCACGGCGCGGCTCTCACCTGGGGCAGGAGGAGACAGACCCGCCAAAGGGGGGGAGAAAGGGGGAGCGCTCACCCGAGAGAGGGCCTTTACGTGTGTGATGGCGCTGAGTTCCCCACAGATGACAGGGTGTTAACACTGAGGCGCGAGAACAGGAGGCAGAGCCTGGCATCTGCCTTCGCGAACAGCGAGCACCTCGGCGGGGCAGCGGTTTGCACGGACATTTTTGTTAGGGGCCTCATCTGAGACCTAACCGGAGGAAGCCTCGCAAGGTTTTGCCGAAAAGCAGGGTTAGATTGGTAAGCAAAGGCACTGCTGCTGTTTTTTCCCTAAGGCCTTCTGTGAAAAAAGGCTCTAGGTAGAGGCTTTAAAACCAACAGAAGTGCAGCAGTGAACTGCACTTCACCTGCTCCGTGTCTTCGCCACATGAAAACCATAGCACAGAGAGTCTGGCTAAGGACTCCGTCCAAGGCCTAACCATATTGGTAGGCCTCCTGAAAAAATTAGCACAGATGCAAACGTAACCATTTACTATGGAAGGTTCCCTCGTCTCTCTTGTGGGTGTGACTTTTCCATTTTTTTCCCCCATAAAAGTTAAGGGCAAATAATTTTCTGAGATGAACATCAGTGAACAAAGGTCTCACCTGTAAACTTGGGCTGCAGAAAGAACAAGAAGCCCTTTTCAGCTGCAGCGTTCAGCCTTTATGCACACTAGAGTAGGTCCTTTGTCCTCCTTGAGGTCAGCTTAACATTGCCATCAGGTGCCTTGAAGACAGCACTCCACGAACGCAACAGCACATACAGCGTGTTGTGCTGTGATGATGGAAGTGCTGCCTTTAGATTGATGACACTAGCGTTTCTTCGCATACAACAGTGAATTCCTGTCAAGGAGACAAGTTTACTTCTTAGCAAGACAAAGCACCAGTTTTCTGCTTGATTTGGGAAAAACTTCCCAGTTACATTGTTAACAAGCAAGCGTGGCAATTACATCTATTTATAAATGCAGAGAATTGCATTCTTCCCATATGTAGCAGAATTAAGCTGTTAACTCAAGTTGAACTGAAAAGCTACCGGTTTGTGACAGGATTAAATGGTTGGTTTTATATGTATCTATCAATGTCAGTATAGCAAATAGGTTGACCTTTTCTGCCTCTGTGTCCATTAACTTTAAAGTTTGTAGTCTGTTTTCTTGCAATGGGCAGGCAAAAACATACTGTCTGTAAATCCACTTACCTAAGTCAGATGGCATCAGGAACTGATGTAGCCCCTTTAGCTGCCCTGGCACCATGTCTGCCTGCGGAGTCATACTCGACCTGTTTACTGATAAAACAAGTTTATTAGTGAACTTTAAAATGTACTCAGGTTCAAACTGAATCAAGACAATGCCTAAAAAGGCTAATACCAATCCCAGTTCTTTTTCCAGGAAAACATGTTCTACAAGGACAAAACAGAAAACTTACTCAGGAACCAAAAGCCCTGTCCTCACTAGGGCTGGCTGAAGCAATAAATTACTTAAAAATAAAACTTGTGAAGAAATTATTATTATTATTATTTTGTTAAAGAGCAGAGACCAGAAGTGAACTACTGCTGTTTACATAGGACTATGTTGACTCTGTATGTGTCTTGAAGACGGACTCTTTTTTCCTCTTACACTAGGGTGAATTAGAGATAACTCCACTGAAATTAGTAGTCACAAGAGTGCAGAAGCAGAGTGAGAGAAAAATTAGGTTCCTTTCAATGCTTACTTAATATGATATGTGTTACTATTGAATACACTAGCTGCAAACGACACTAGCTGCAAACATCACTCTCAGCTTCCTGTTTTCACTTCAGATTTGTTGGTATAGTCCTGATTAAAATTGTACAGTTCTGTAGCTGAGGCTTGGATTTAGTTAAAATTACTAGGATTAAAAATGGTGCAAAATCAGAACCTCAAATCTGATCCTCTTTGAATTTCTATGAGAAGGAATTGGGATTCAAATCCTGAGATGTGAACCTGCTTGCATGGTTTAATTCTGGGTCAGTTCAACAAGCAGTAGGAACTTAAATTCCGGTTTTGGTTTTATGTGGCCGTAATCCTGCAAGAACATTTGTGTGATTTATGAATGATTGAAAGTGACAGAAATGAGGCATTTCTCAAAAGTTCATTAGACCAACTTCCTCTTAATAGAGTATGAAGGAACAAAAGGTACACTAGTTTTTCTAAAACAGTGGGAACAGAAAAAGTGGAAGGAACCGTGCCAAAGATTACTCAGAAGGCTAGAGGTTCAGAACAATTACTATTTTTGTAGTGTCTGGCACAATGAAACTTCATTTTAGTTAGTTTATAGGCATTATTATAAACAGTTTATAGGCATTACTATCAATAAATAAACAATGATTGATAATATTAAAACCAGAAGCCTAAGTTTTGCAAATTGACCCCCAAATAGATCTAAAGAAAAAACACCAAAGAAATGAATTCACACTCTGTTACTTTGACTAAACCCAGAATTTTGCCTACTACAGAAACTGAATTGAATTCAGATGGAAAAAATAAAAAGTACAGAGAGACAGCTGGTTTGTTGGGGGCAGAGAGCAAGAAGAGGAATGAAATTGTATTTTCAGGCTAAAGATAAAAAGCATACTGGGCAGAAGAATCTTGGATGAGGAGGTAGAGGATGAAAAGTCAGAGACTGAGAGGAGTTCCTGAAATATAAACCACAATTTGCTAACGGTAATAGACCGGTAGCTGCTTTAGCTTGCTTTCATTGAAAGTCCAGGCCTTTTCATCTGTTTACACTAGCAAAGTGTCTGATCTGCAGTTATAAACCTAGGAAACTATTTTGGTTGCAAAGGTATTATCCTGTGCAACCTACTGTTAGTGTGTTCAACATGTCAGCTGGTCCTAAATTACTAAATCCTCGTTCAGCTTTGTCTTCCTGCACGTAGAATTGCTTTTGCAAGAAATTAAGTCAGAGATTTCTTATTCGATACTGTAATTAATTCATACAATTCTAAAAGAACATCTCTATCGTGTGGTTGGTAAAATTATTGTGCATTCTCATTTTCTTTTTCACTAGTTTGGAAAAATGGTTTTTCTCCTCACTGGGCTACAGCATTTATAAGCTTTTCGTTTTCCTCACTGCATCTCCCATCATTGACTGAGGTATTGCCATTATCCTGGAAGATGAGGAGTCTTGGATTGGATCAGCCATTTCACTGCATGTGTGTGTCTGTGAGATAAGGAAACAGTATTCAATCTTTGAAAAGAAAAGATGTGCTTCTGAGCAGCTTCTCTGTGTTTCCCTGTACCTTTCATTTATTGACTTTTACATGTGACATGTATGTCCAAAAGCCAATACACATATTAGGGCTCAATCCCACACTACTGACACCAGTGAGAGTTTTATCAATTACTTTAATGAGCACAGGAGTAGGCCTTCGTGATTATATGAAGAACCAATTTATTTCTATGAACCTGTATTAAAATCCTCCTCACCACAAAACTTGCACAGAAAACATCACTTTTCTGTATTAGTACTAAACTTGACTATTATATTCAGATTTTGAAAAGCAGTGCCTTGTCAGAATCAGACATCCTTTGCCCTCTGCTCCAGCTCCCAGTAATAAGGCTTTGCATGGTTTAATCTCTTCATTGGCACTTCTTGCTTAAGTGCACAGCACCTATATTAGCAGGGACTTTCAGCATCATGCAGGATGAGACCTACTGTTCTGTGTGACAGATGGTCTTTATGCAAAACCACTGTCAAGCAGACAAATAACAACAGAAAAAGAACACAACCAAGCTAGGAAGAAGTCTGAGCTTGTGTGATTTACTGTTACTTATTTTTCTTGTCTTTATTCAGTCTTGTAAGTGTGACAGCTGTGAGGTAATGACCTGGCCTACATAGTGCATAGCACAATGCTGCAGATCTTCTTCTTTTCCTGTTCTTCCTAATCATTATTTATTATTTGAAATAATTATCAATCATTTTTAATACAGCTCCGAAGAAGGCAAGAATATCTGCCAAGCCATGTGGATTCTTATAATTGAAGCTCAAAGATTGGCTGACTTCAGTTTAGCTTTCTAAAAGTCATTAGTCCGCAGTGAAGGTGAGTATACTTTCAATGTAAATATAGTCCCTGCTGCAATAATTTATGCTTACAATCATAACCAGTAACAGTGAACAGCTGCCTTTCAGACACAACCTGAACAGTAGCTCAGCAGAGCTACTATTGAATCCTCTACTCCACCACCAATTCACTCTAGTATTTTATTCTGTTCCTGTACACCTAATAAAAAGGTGAGTTTTATAATCATTTTTTGTGTTTTTCCTTGGAAATCTTCTGCAGGAGCTAGAGATATCTTGTCTTGGAATAAAAGTTTATGACCTCATTATGGTAGGAGCTGAACGTTCCTAGGCCAGATTATTTTTTATTTATTGGCATGATAGGAGAATATTGCATACGAGTTATAAAATCATTAAAAGATACACTAACAAAATCCTATTGTATGACACATACAAACTAGAAATACTGTTTTGTTGAACCTGGCTAAAACGCTGTTTCGTAGAGCAGGTATTTAGTGCTTGTGTAGGAACATATAAATCTTATTTTGAGCTGAGGAAGCATTAAATAAAGGCTTTATATTTTGGGTTATTAAGATTCAGTATAAAGCCCCAAAGTAATCTCATGAAAATAGCAGTGTGATCTAGTGGAGAGACATCAGCTTAGGAATGAGGGGCTTGTGTTTTATTTGCAGCTGTTCTGCTTGCTGGTCTTGGCCCCTTCACTTCAGCTCACAGTGATGTCATTTTCCACTGGTTGTCTATCTTGACTATTTAAATAGTAAAATTGTTGTGACTAGCGTTATTCTTCTGTATGTATTTACAGTGCTTACTGTGGCAGAGCTCTGTGGACTAGTTCAGGATCCATTTTCAGATCTGTTATAGCATAAATACAAAGAACCTCCCCCCTTAACTGCACAAAAGGAACAACATGTTGATGTCAGAAAAATAAAGCAGGGAACTCGCATCAGGATTTCTGATATGAATCTTGAATACAGCAGAGCTTTCTTTATTATGCTACATGGTTTAAATGGAAGAATTAACCAGAAATTATTCATGGGGTGAATGAAGCCAATTTATCATCACTCAGAATATCTGTAAGTAGATCTGTGCATCTCTCTAGCTGCTGAAATATTTTTCTCAGAGTTGCACTAGAAATGTTCACCTACAGATTAATGACAAACATGACAAAATTGACGAAGATGGTTTAGTTACAAGAGGTCAAATAAATTGGATTATATTGCCTCTTTTCTTCAGCAGGCATGCTAATATCTGTGGCATCAGTATGTCAATCTTCACATACATAATCTGGTATTATAAGCTACCTTAAGGTACAGTTTCAAAAATTGTCCTTCATTCTCTTTTCCAAAAGTAACATTTGATTAAGCAAATACTTACGACTAACAGACATAAATGGAGTGCAAACTTGGCTGAAGGCAATTAACTTAAAACTGTGACTATTCAATTGCAAACATTTTGCTGCCTGTAGAATTAAGTCAAAGATATCAGAAAATATTTGTTGAATATCTTGTGTATTACTGTGCACTTCCCGTAATGATTTTGTCTTCCTTTTCTTTAACTTTCAGCGCTTTTTTTCCCCCTTTAATTATTTTGGAGTAGTTCTGTCTTTTTTCAGTTTATTTCACAACGTCAACCTGTGCACTTAGGACATCATTCTTTTCCCTTTCAGGGATAGCGCTAGATTTACCTGTGGCTTTAACTACTTTGTGCTATTCAGCTGATACAAAGCATCTATAAACCCATCATAATCAGTTAAGCCTGATTTAAGGCAGCTTTACCTCGCCAGAGCAGTGGTAAGAAACCAGAATGGGAACTTAGCCTTTATGCTTCTTTTCTTGTTCCTTCTATTTTTAGTATTCTTTTTTCTGTTCTTCTTGAAGTGCATTCTCTTATTCTTCTATAAAAATACAGATAAGTGATTGAAGAACATTCAGGAACTGGAAAAAATCAGTTAAATAATGTATAAAATTAATATTTTTTTTCATTATTTAAACCTCCCCATTACCACTGTATTCTGTTCTCCACAGTTCTATTTCCCAGCTTCTTTTTCTTACTCTGACTCTTTATACCCACTAACTTAGAAGTGAAAATTACGGTAATCATCATCATCAAAGCACAATAAGGCAATATAAACATTCCATTTGCCAAATTTATAATTAATTTGTTACTCTTTGTAACGTAAAAATATTTATGCCAGAAATCCTTGCTTAATATTTAATAGCCAGTGCTAGCTAAATCTGAAACATAGATTCTCAGAGCTGACGCTTAATCTTGGAAGTGCCGAACTTGGTCTCAAATTTTTCCTGGTGAGATTGCGGGTGATGAGTGAGTGAGAGCGTGCGTCTCCGTTACGTGGGAACTCAAGCTAGCAGGCACTCTCAAAGTGCACCTGGCCCACCGAACTTTGCACAGCGCACACCTAGTGGTGATGGCATCCCCATCAATTGATGGCATCCCAGCGATGCCCTCGCAAACAGTTTCCCAGCTCTATAGAGCTTTTTAGAAACATTGAGGAGACATGAACTGAGTGCTCTGAGTGGATCTGGAAAATGCAGCAAAGGCATTCAGGCTTCAGAATGCTTTTATATAAGAATACTTACATAGTCACTGATGCCAGTAAAAGCCTAACCCACTGAATAACTGGGAGAAGGCAATATGGAGTTCTAGCACTGTTCTACCGAGTATTTGTGTACTAAATACACGATACTGCAGGGACTGGAATCCAGCCGTTCCCCTCCTAGTCAAGCACTCCAACTGTTCAGCTATAGCATCTTTTCTCTATATAATCAGCCAATGCGAAGCGGAATACCTTCAACACAAATATTAAAAGTAATCCTTTTCTAAACCTAGAGTAACAGCCATACGCGAAGGATATTCTTGTGCAAGCTGGATGATTCAGCGCAGGTCTACTGTATCCTTCACTCATACTCTTACCACTTAGTTTAAGGACTCCTGAGTTTTAAGAAAAGAACTTAGCTATAGGCTATTCTCTGAATATAGGAACCTCAGCAAAGAATCATCCTACTGCTCCTTATAACTAAATCTCACCTCTTTCAGATAAGACGACTATAGGCATCTCTAGCTCAGAGAATCTCTAGCTCATGAATTACCACTTCCTAAGATGTTTTTCTTGGTGGGCAATGCTGGATTCAAAAAGGATTTATTTTTCAGCAACTTTCTGAAAATGCGAATCTTTTCCATAGTGCACTGACAATTAATAGCCCTCTCTGTGTGGATAACAGATGTCACTACATTGACAGTGGCCCACCACACTAAGTCTTTCTGCAACACTGTCAGCTCTGATAATCTCTTTCAGACAGTTTATCAGTCTCTTCGTGCCAAGTCAGTGATCTATATCTGGAGCTACCTGTATGTTTCTTTTTATATCATCTCTTTTTCATCTTGAATCATAAAATATCACCATTACCACTTCTTTCATTATCCACCTGTGCTGTGCAGCTTGCACACAAGCTTTTGATGTACAGTGCAACCTTTTCTCATTTTTCCTTTGTCCCTTCTGTGCAGATTGCACCCATCAATATTAACATTTCAGCTCTCTGATTTATCTCATTACATTTCTGTATTACAAGCCAAGTCATAATTTCCTTCCTCTAATGTCACTTTGAGCTCATTTCCCATACACTCTGATTTGTATATAGACAATTACTAGGATTATTGCTTGCTTCCTTCCTACTGGCTTTGGCTTTTCTCCTTTATCTTCCAACATTTAATATTTATAGAAAGAGCTCTGCATTGAATTGTAACATCTCAGTCTAAGTAAGCAGCTGCATGAAACAGCATCACAGTACTAGCTTCTTATATTTTCTTTTTTTTCAAGTGGCCAGCTTTTAAATAAGAGCTGTCTACCTTTCCCACAAAGAGCAGATTTGTTCACATTTCCATTCTCATCTGCTGTACAAGGGACCCTGACAAAGCACTGAGGGTTTCACATGTGAGTGAAACTGCACGGAGGCCAATGAAACCATCACCCACCAGCTGGTGGGTGCTCATTCTACAAAACAGGAGTGACAGGGGTTGTACTAGCTTTGCACCGATAGTTCATGAGAAAATATTCTTCACAAACATTGACTTTTTGGCTTTTTGAAAGGAAGCGGGTGGCAGCGAAAAGGGACTCCTTTTGCCAGCGTCAGCAAACACTCCTCTCCCACGAGTCTGCAAGCGCCCCAGAGGCTCCACATAGGGAGCCCTCACGATACAGGGAACAGTGCAGTCACTTGCACCTTATGGCTACAGGTGCAAACGTGGCACACGAGAACAACAGTTGGAGGCAATGCCTAACAACTTTCTAGTGCCTGAAGCACTACAACACTGTAGGTGACCACATGCGGCGAAGGGCTGGTTAGACTGGACAACTCATGCCATTCTTCTCTTGTATGCAGCCAGCTCCAGCCACACAGCAGGAGTCAGGCCCATGGAGCTCCCTGCTGCCCGGGGAAAGGACACCCTTTTAAATCTTATCTCAAGACTTTCTCTCCATGCTCATCTAAAACTTTAAACTGAATACTTGGGCTGTGGAAGTCCTCTATCCTCAGGTGATTTTTTCCTCTCAAATTTCAATGCCACAGCTCCACTCAGTGAAAATAAGCGCTCAATGCTCTCTTGCAGCCTCCTTTCAAAAAAAGTGAAGGTACTTGTATTCATTTCATCGCTCACTAGAGGGCAACCTTTGCTAAAAAAGTTTCTTTACCTTCAGTAACACGGAGAAGGTGAGATAATTTGAGGTCAGACAAAGAGTAAATACACAAGAAATGCCCAATATGCTGCTCCAAGGACAGAAAAAATACAGATGTCTGTTGCAATGCTAAGAAAGTATTTCAGACTGTAACATAAACCAGCAACTACAGAGTGTGGATGAAACAAACTGGCAGAAACTACGGCTCTCATTCAGTGAGGCACGTAAACGTGCTTTATTAATCTGAAGTAGAGGTTTAGCCCTGTTGTCATCAGTGAGACTAGACATATTGTTTGGATACTATTTCAGATGTATTATTTAAAATGCTTTTCTGAAGGTTAGAGACCTAGGAATACTTGCCAACTTGGAAAAATCCATTCAAATCAAGAGGAGACCATCAGGGGACTTCTCTGGCTTTGATGGGATTCTGAAAGAGCGGAAGGATACTGCTGACACTGAATCATGAAGATTTGAAGGTTAGTTGTTGACCCAGATGATTCTTTTCTGGGTCAACAGCCTCGTAGCTTCCTAGGTTTCACTTCTCCTGGATGATGCAAATTAATGATGAGGAAACTTGCCACTGTCTGTTGAATCACTTTACAACAGCAGACTTTTAGGTATCAAGTAGACAACAAGAAGGATTTGGGTTTTTTTTTTTTAGTAGAAATTCAAGTTAGACAAACATTTAAGTTCAAGTCCTGTAGTCATTTCTCTTGTGAGAAAGGCCAGTTACTCAAGATAAAGGAGCTAAAGACCTATGGTAATGACATGCTTTGTCCCTTTGAAGGCACCTTCCTACTTGAGGCTAGACCCCTCGCATACTGTGACCTCAGGAAATTTAGTAGAGCAGCAGAGAGAGATGAAAACGAGGAAGGCAAGAGGAAATGAGACTCCTCGCCCAGCTTCATCAAGCACAGCTGGGACAGGGCTACCAAAGGCCGGGGGCTCTGTGTGCCTCCCCTTAGGACAGCCTCCGGCGTCGTAACCACTGCATCCAGGGTGGCAAGACACGCTGACTTGCACAGTGTCTGTGCTGAGACCACCTCAACAAAAGGCCTTTCAGAGAGGCTTAAATACTTGTGTGTGGCAAAGCATGTATTTGAGGGGAGACAGAGAGCAAATGAGGGAAGTGGGCTAGGCCTGAAGAGGCAGACTCTTGGGACAGGCACTTACCACACAAAGAAGTGACTTCCAGAGAAACGGTATAAAGACCACTACCTAATGTGGTGAGGCAATTGCAAATCTGGGCCATGAAGAGCTGGGCAAAAGCTTGTTCCTAGGGAGGAAAGTCACCTGTGTGAACTGAGCCAGCTCTGCGGTCAAGAGTTCTCATCAGACTAGTGCAGCAAGACAGGCACAGAAGGGAATTTGTCCTGTGCTCATCTGTCAGTTTTTACTTGTTTATCATCCCTGCTGAGGGAGACAGCTGCTCTTGCTTATTACTCTGCTGCCAAAGTAGGTTTGTTATCCCTTCTTCCTCCTAACACTGATGTAATTATGTCCCCAGAGAGTCCTGCCTGTGGGCAGCACTATGAGCCTGCTGAGCCACACATAGCCAGGCTACATGCTCCTGCAGCTGTGAATGGCAGTGGTGCCTACCCATTACTGATTTTAAATACGCTTGCTGGAGCCCACAGGGGCTAACGGGGACGTACGCCTACTTATCAGCTGCATGCTGGTAAATGAATTGGTATTAGAAATATGTGAAGACCCTTTTACTAACAACAAAATGGCTTGTCCGACGTAAATAGTACAGCTTTATAATTTGATTTGAAGCAAGAGGCTAGTTTCACACACGCTGCTATGGGAAACATCTCTCCATGCTAGTGTGGATCCCTGAAGAGACACAGGGATGGGCTGGAGGCACCCTGCTGAGGGTGGCACCAGCTAGCTGTGGCTGGCCAGGTAAGCAACAGTTGTGCCTCACCTGCAGTCTCGCTGACTGCCTGACCGCAGTGCCGTAGCGACTGTGACAAGCACTGCTCCAGCGCCCAGCAACAAAGCAACTCTAGCAAGTCTCATATATCCAGCGCGAAACTATGCACTCGGCCTCTGCCTTGCTGCACCTCTCTGTGTTGCAGTTTCTCTCCTCTGCTAAAACCTGTGAGGCTGGGTGCAACTGCTCAGATCTTTCCCAGAGGCCGCTACGCCCTCAGCAGGAGCCCTGTACACGCACGGAGGCCTCCTAGTCCCTGCCTCCCTGGCGGCTGCTTCCCCTTTACACCGCCCTACCCGCGCGCCTATCTGTCACACAGCGTGTAGCCATACACCCCAAACACCCCCCTCCTCCTGCAAGTCACCTGGCACTCACCAGCGTTCAGAATAGGGTGAAATTATCAGAAATGATTACTGTGACACTGGCTTAACTGCTACCTCCAGTGGAAACCTTTCCATTCACTCTCACTAAAAAGCCCTAATACTAGAATCATCAAACCTATCTGCACATGCATTCCATCACAAACAGCTCAGAAATCTAGTGTTAGCCAGTTTTTCATAGCCAAAGCTTGCCCAGTCCCACATAGAAACCAGAAAAGCCCCCTGAGGTAATATATACCAATTTATATCAAATTATCAAAGTCTGACTAGACTCTTTATTTACTCTGCTTTTTTAATATATCAGTCTTTATGTAGTTTTGAGAATGTGAAAATATGTATTGTGAAGTCAAAAGATCATATTTTCCCACTGATAAAGAAAGATCACTCAATAAACTTAATAGCTATCCTGCAATATTTGTTGCTCTAGAATTTGAGTGTGCCCCTATCTGCTCCTTTCTGCCAAAAAATGTGCCAAGCTCAAACTTATGTGAACTGTTACCTGGAAGAGCAAAGTAGTTAATGGAAAAATATAGCAGAGAGACAGTTCCTAGGACACAGACACGCCACAGACTCTGGAAGAATGAATCGTCATTCTGCTTGCCTGCTAGCAATTCACAAAGCATGCAGGATTTTGAATGCTAAGTACCTGTTTACCATCTCAAGATTGCTTGCAATATGTTCACTCAGTCAATAAACACATCTGAATTTAAATTGCCAATGCATGCGCTTCCCAGAGTAGCAAGCTGGTGGGGGGTTGCTGATCGCTCCAGATGCCCATCCGCCTTGTGCTGTGCAAAAATGTCATATGAGGGCTACTCTGAGAGGCCAGTTTGGCTTCTTATGCAGTCACCAAGAAGGATTAAAGAAGATGTAGATAATATAGATAACTCTTTCCTTGTGCTGCTACAGAAAAAGTGTGACTGCTACTGTGCCTCCTTAAAATTACAGAGCTTGAGTGGTGAATAACACTGTTTTGAAAGGAACTGTGAGAAAAGCAATACCTCCTCTTAGGTTTTTAAAAACTGCAATATTGACGCAGTCCACGAGTTCCCCATATCTTGCCTGTAAACCATACGGCAATGATTTAACATACGCAGATGATTTATGCTATTTGCTGCAGAACCACTGTGGCTTATAACAAATATTTTCAGAGTATAATTTGTTGATCTGATAGCTTGTGTAATAGCTCGTTAGGATCCATAATGTTTGATCGTGTCATCACTGCTTAGAGAGACTAACACACATGGATTATGCCCCTGGAGCCGGTATATTTAGCTTTTCAGATTTGCATGCATAATAATTCTGTGGGCTAATAACTGTCAACATACATTTATTCCAATAATACTGACTGTTTACTGTTTGGTAATTCCATAGTGATCAATCAGTTCAGCTACTGTGGTGCACTTCCTCAACAATCAGGATTTTAAAAATGAAGTGTTATCACAGACAGGGTCAGGATTTATGATTTATGGGAAGCTGCAGAGAAAAAAAAAAATCTTATTTTATGATAGTTCCCCCCATTTCTTCCTACTCCTACTCATTACTTCATGGCTGAAGCAAAACCTTATCATCAGGGGCCTGAAATCTGCTCTTTCTCTTCCCTTGAAGGCCAGTGCCCATCAGCCAGTGCTTGGGAGGTGCGGATGAAGAGTCATCCACACACAGGATAAGCAACGGGGAAAGTCGAGGAGGGAAACACCGTGTGTTCATGCGTGCATCATGCTGTCCATGAAGCTCTTCTTTTGGCTACCGTAACCTGAAGAATGAAATGCCAGTTGAACTTTGCGTAAAGGAGAGTGCACCTGGGAATGTAAAAATCACCAGGAGCTCCCTGGAAAAACTCAGTCAGCCGAGGGGCTCGCCAGACACCGGAACTGGCACATGTGGCTGAAGAGGAGGCAGCAACCCAGAAGAAACCTCCCTCCACCTCTCCCTTCCCCCTCACCTCCAGCACAGCCCTTCTCCCCCAGCATAACCTTTTCATTAGTTACCTTGCACGTCGCAGAGCTTGCTACGTAGCAGCACTTCCACTCTACTCTTTGAAAGGGGCTCAGGGGGACTGAAGTCAGTAGGGAGCATAACCCACGGCAGCCAACGCGACGGCAGCTGGAGCCTTTCACGTCATTGTTTTTCAGGTTCTAGAGAAGAAATGTCTGGTAAGATACAACCACGTATGTACATACCCAGAAGCTTGTGGAGTGTTTGTGTCTCAGGCAACATACTCTCAGCTTCTTTATCAGCAGACAGCTGGAAGACAGGATGAATTCACAGAAGCAATAACAGCAAGCAGTCTGATGCTTCGCACTGACGACAAAGAGCGTGACAGGGCCAGTAAGGGACAGCTACACAAGCCCCTGCTACTGAAAAAAGTCAGCTTCAATTAATGCTGGTTCTCATTTCAGATCTGCACAACTGCCTCAAGAAGTGACATACGTTTCTTCAACTGTGTTACAAATTACATTTATAAAAAAAATTAGATACCATGTCAAAGTTTTGCTTTATGTAAAATGAATATAAAAAACCCACTACAGCTGCTAAAGCTAAGCAAAGAGTATTTGACTGATCTTTAACAGTCCTTACTATAAAAAATTATTATGATCAGTATAATCAATTACTATAAATTAGAGTAATTCCACCAACTGAAGTCAATGTATTTGTCAAATATCACACTAAGATGCACTTTACTAAAGTCTATTCATAAGCCTGAGTGAAGTGTTTAAAAATATATATATATATCCCCATTGTTAATTATTAAAGGCAAGATTTATTAAGAGGATACAACTGATTTATCTTCTCTAACACCCCGTGGCTGCCTTCAGTGAAAGAATGTTCAGCTGGAGGACTTTGAATCATTTCTGCAGAACAGACCACCATGTCCCCAGCAGTGAGGACACCTACTCATTCTTTACAGCTTTCCAAATCTGAATTAGCAACAGCCATTATGTTGGATTTACACAGGTAGGTAGGCAGAGCTGGCTTCCACCAGCTGCAAGTGATAGAAGCCATTTCCTTTCTCATAATCCCCCACGTATTCGAACACATAGCCCAAACATGAGATACAAATTCAAGCATTTTTACATTCCCAGGTGCACTCTCCTTTACGCAAAGTTCAACTGGCATTTCATTCTTCAGGTTACGGTAGCCAAAAGAAGAGCTTCATGGACAGCATGATGCACGCATGAACACACGGTGTTTCCCTCCTCGACTTTCCCCGTTGCTTATCCTGTGTGTGCATCTCTCTTTTACAACTGGAATAAGATGTATTTGCTCGGAAGAGTCAAAAACAATAGGAGTGAAACCTGGTTTGTGAAGGAGATGCTTCATTTTAAATATGTACTGCAACAACATGAGAAGAAAGGTGAATCATAAATGCTGATTTATTTTTTCTAAAACTGCTCATGTCCAGATACATTTCACTGTGAAAGCCTCTCCTTAAAAACGCAAGGCTAGGTTACATTCGCAGGTTACACGTATAGCAAGCAGGAGAGTTTGAGCGTATTGTTTTCCACTCTCCCTAACAATTTATTTTTCTTTGGGAAAAAAAAAAGAGTAGGGCAGTAGATTCTCAAAATATTTCCATTTGGCTTCTCCCAAGTCCCCAGCTTTGGCACGGGCCAAAAACCGCCGTGCTCCCCGGCCGGGCGGCCGCGACAGGGCCGGCCCCGAGCCCCCGCACGCAGCAAGGCGCGACCTCGCAGAGGCTGCCGAACCTCCCCTTCGGCAGCAGCGCTACTGGCGCCACACCGGGTCCCCGGCAGCCCGTCGGGACGGCGCTGCCGCTGCTTCGGCGGGCCGCGAGGCTCGCTGGGGCCGCGGCTCAACGAGCGCGAAATCGCCCAGCAAGTAACCGGCAAGACGCTCTGCGCCCTAAGCAAAGCTCCTCCTCGTCTTCACTGTCCAGCAGCTTCTAGATGAAGAATGAATTCAGTGTTTTTGAAATAAGCTTCGTGAACTTGAGCCCACACACAAAATTCATACCTGTTACAAACCACTACGTTAATCTTTATCAGCTTACTGTGCCCGTTTGTAAAGAGAAAAATCCAGCAGTGGACAGAGGTTTTTCTTTTCCTCTCGTTATTTAACTAAGCAAATATTTTGATTAGGGTAAAATGAAATATAGAGAAAGAGAGTAAATTGGAATATAGAAATACAGGTTCTGGAAACCTAGTGACATTTAGCACTACTAATAATTTTCTGGAAGCTGAATAGTGAGTCTATATGGAGAGATTTTTAATCTTCCTTTCCCAAGACTGAAGTTTTAAATGACTTGTGTTACAGCTCCAAGGAATAACAGGCATTCAAACAGAAGTTGTCGCAAAGTGGACTAATTCTCTTCCCTCCAAGGGTAATACCATGAACTTTGAAATTGATGCTGGAGTTTCAGGACTACCTTCTAAATGAGAGGAAAAATCTCATGATTGAACAAAACCGTTTTTTTTCAGATGGTTAGTTATCATGGTAGCAGCAAGAATCTTTTTTCTTTTTTTAAAAAAAACTCTTAGTCACTAACTACATTCTTTTAGCAGTATTAAATCTGAAACTATCATTAATTTTTTCCACTTGCACAGTCAAATGACTGGAGTGGAAAAGCACCTGGGGGAATCATAAGACAGAAGGACAAAACAGGTAAGAAAACTTATTTTATATAATGGAAATACACGGGTGGGATTTTGGCTTCACTTCCTGAATATCTGATGCTCGGTAAAAGCTTCCTTGAAGCTGGACATACAAGAGAAATAATAATTAAAGCAAAATATCTTCTGCAAATACATGGAACAAAGTTTTGCGCAGACTCTCGGAGCTTGTCCAGCGAGGGTACAGCCGGCTGAGGAAGCGTTTACCAGGGTCGGCCCTGACTTTTTCCTGGAGCACCTCTTGCGGCAGGTCCTGATTCGAGCCTCCCGTCGCCACTGGCGAGGCCCAGCTCAGCTGTCAGCATAAAACTAGAAGTCCCCTCCCTTGCGTACTTTCTCCTTGCCCTGGTACGCTACGCGAGCGAGCGGGGCCAGGACAGCACGCGCACTGGCTCTGCTGGCTGCTCCTGCCCACGCGAGGCGGAGGAGTCCCTGCCCCACGGAGACGGCCAGCACCAACCTCTTCGTCCTATGGGTGGCACAAAGCAGCTGAATGAGGGCAGGGAGCAAACCTGCTTTTTAACCAGAGTCAGCAAAGGCAAAGGAGGAGTCTAAATCAAGGTGCTTGCTGGCTGTCCACAGAACCCAGAAATTATTTAGAAGAATAAACATGGTCACAGAAGTTGTAATTTGTATTTTTTTTTTTTAATATTCACAGCTCTGTTCATGATGCATTGTTGTCCCTACAGATTTTGAGCTGCACCAAAACAAGGTTTTACTTGTTTTACTAGGTCACCTTGACCTATGCAAGCAGATGAAATGCAGAAGGCAGCTGCAGCAGGCAGCAAAACATCAAAACCGTTTATTTTTGTCCCTTGCCTGGGACTGCAGGGAAAGGAATCTCTATTTTAGAACATCTTCATCACTTTTAGTTAGCAGTGAAAAAAAAAGGTAGGAAAGCTTTTGCCATTTTGAAAGGTAAAAGGCAGACCATAAAGCACACTGCTACACTTGCAAGGAGCGAGAGGGGATGAAATTACGCAGCCTGATACGAAATTACATACACCTCCACCATTGGCATAGCTTCAGTCATAACATTAAACAACATTTTTCCCAGATCTCATTAAACACATCTTAGTAGGTCCCTGCAGGGTGTTTGACAAGCATATCAGAAGATTAAACGTACAAGACTTCACTTTGCCTTTATCTGCCGCTCTCTTCCTCCGTTCACATCCGTGGATGCACTTCCCGGCTTGGGTAAGAGCAGAGTTTAGCCCTCGGTACGTCCCGCAGGTGATTATTTCCTTAGGGCCTGCTGCGTGCAGCAGGATGGGATCTCTGCTGCTCCAAACCTGCTCCAGTAAGAATGGCACTTTGTCCCCTTCCTTGACCATGTCAGATGCATTTATTTATTTCACAGTTGCTTCCACTGACTTTCACCCCCTCCAGACTGGTGAACAGGACCAGAACTAGGCCCAGACTTTTCAGTTTTCAAGTTTTCAGCAAAGCAAGCTTATAAGAAGCATTCTTAGTCAAATCACTATTCTTATCTTAATTTTGGCTGAGATGAATTCAAGCAGAAACATCTCTCTTCTACCAAAACTCCTAAGATGAAAAAAATCCCAGAATTTGCTTCTGTTCTGTTGACTGTGAAGGGAAAACCTACAGAGTATTAAATGAAAGACATTCAGCAGGGAGCCTATGGTTATGATACATGATACATTTATAAACAGGCTAGAATAACCAATATGTTATCGGAATGAGATGTAACCTGAAAATGAAATGATTTAACTTGTGTTTTACTGTCCTTACTCTTTGGGGGGGGAGGGGAAGGACTTTTTTTTTTTCCTCCATTTACCTTGATTTGTTTTTTTATTTTACAATTCAGTTCTTGAGAGCTCTAGGACACCTGTTAAAGGCTGAAATAGCGAAGGCCATGCTGAACCACCCAGGAGGCTGGATGATGAGGAGAGGAAAAGATTTCTAGGAAGATTTGAAATATATATCTATTTAATTCCAACAAATAAACAGACAGTCTGGAGAGAACAAAACTTCATGAAATATTTCACAGTTAAGAGATCATAATGCACATGCTCAGAGATACCCAGATGGGCTTCCAGAGAGAAATCAAAGATGATCGGCACTGGTGTTCTAGTATTCCAGAGCCAAACTTATTTATTAGCTACCCTTTACACACCATAAAGCAGCCAATAGAGTGACAAGTTCATTTAACAAAAATTCTTTGCAAGTCACCTTTAAGATTCACATTAATCCTTTGCTTCCACATTATTTGTTCAGTTATCTCAATAAAATTTTGTCAAGTGAATCAAAGAGATCTGGGCTTAGTCCCTTTTCTATACCTTGCACATTTTGAATTTTCCCTAGAAATCAAAATTGCTAAACTAATATATGTGGTAATTTTTAGCAAAAGATGTCACTGTCTTTTCTTGGATGTAAATGCCCCCACTTGATAATAATGAAGTTGAAGAGATAGCTGTATAGAAAAGCACTGATTAAAACATTTATGGATATTTGATTAGTACGTTGTAAAAATAAATAGCTTTGCAGATAAAGAATGGACAAAATCAATATGCCTGCTTATTGCTAACTTTAAAAAAAATATAAGCAATAGTGTGTGTATAGATTTTGTTTCTCTGTAGGGTGCAAAAATGATTTCTTAGATTTTTTTTTTTTCACTTCATCCAAAAGAAATATGCTTGTTATTTGCAAGAGATAACAACAGACAAGGAGGCCATGTCTAATCAAGTGAAACTCCTGTGCTGGGACCACAGCATGCAGCTAGCAACTGGGTAGTCTGGCCACGGAGGAAGTGAGCTGCTGGGACATGCGCTCACATACTCACCCAGGTCAAGCTCTCTGCGGAGCTGAGGCTCCAGGTTGGACAACGACATCTCCTGTCTGCAAACCACTCTCCAGGGTAGGAAATACAGCTTGTCCTACCTTGCAGCAAGAAGGCCAAATCCAGAAGCAACTCACAGATGCAAAACAAAGGACATGTGTCAAATATTTTCATTCACAATCCCTCCTGCTGAAATTATTGCTCTGAATCAAAAAGAACTTTAAATTCATCGGGTCAGAGAGAAGAACCAAAGGAGGAGCATGAATCAAGTCAAGAAATTTATCAACAGCCCTGAAACTTTGTACATTTTTACAGAAGATGAATTGCTATACAATACCAAGAAATTAAATGAACGTGGATATCAAATTCCCTGACTAGAATACCAACTTTTTCAAATTACTGTTAGCTCTGAAAATGAGGAGTTATTCTTTCAGTTAAAATGGATGGCTACCTGGTCTAAGAAAACCACCTGGAGAGAGCAACATAAACCTATTCATTTTTATGAAGTGGAAGTCAAAATAGAAACATCAGTACATCCAAAGTCTTTCTAGGGCCTGGAGGCACATATTTAGCCTCTACCACATCAAACACTGAGATCCTGAAGTCCAAATCTATAGGGCTGGACTTGGAAGGAAGTTATGTTCAACACTTTTTTCAGCACTTTGACAGTATTTACTTTTGTGCAGAATGACATTGAAAAATCATCCAAATGATTCCCAGTATTCAGCCTATTCTAAGCAAAGGGCATGCAGCTCCTGCATCCTTCTAAGGCCTCAGGATACCTGTCAGGACTAAAAATACCAGAACAGAAGTTACTGCCCTTTTACTAGCTGCACTTCCAGTAGTGGCCAGTCTGTTGCATCAGAAAGGAATCAATCCAGTGCATCAGAAGGGAACTCGTCCTTCACAAGGTATTTATTGAGCTGGTGAGCTTCAAAAGCACCTGGAAGAAGCACATGGGTATTAAGTGGCCAGGAATACATTTAAACTGAGAATGAGATGATTTATATCCACAAGAACTGTGAAGTTATGGAATAGCCTCACAACAGAAATAGACTTATTTAAAGAAAGAGAGAAAAAAAAAAAAAAAAAGAAAGAAAGAGTCTTAAGATATCACTTGGTTGGTTTGTGAAAGGAAACATGTCAAGGCTGCCTGTTAAAAATAGGGACAAAATTTGGTAATTCTGGAGATTCCTGCAGTGTGCGATTATGCAGTCTGCCTGTCTCCCCACCAGCCACTCAGTCAGCCATCACCACATGACAACAGCTATTAGAAATAACCAACTTGCTTTGGTGGGAGGGGATGGGGGCACTTGGGCAGCGGGGCATGAGGGAGGCGTTCTGACACCGGCCAAAGCCCTGTTGAATTCTGCAGCCAGAAACACTGCAAGGTTTGCTGCAAGCCGAGGTTCCTGATGCCCGGTCATTACAGCCCGTACGCTGTAGGGCTGCTAGCTTCATGCTGGCTGACTGCAGTAGTTTTTGATGTTTGACATGTAACAACATGCTGGTAAGAAAACCGCAGCGGTGAGCGTTATTAGCAGTATGTGACAACCTTCACACAGGGTTACCTGCTGTTTTGCTCTAGTTTTGCCATGTTAATGCTCCTCATGGGACCCTCAACTATCAGCGTAGTACTAAGATTTTGCTAACAGCTCTGTCATTCTAGGTTGCAGGGCTGGGACTCACGTGCAAACATCTGTGCTGGTGTACGGTGCCAGAACACCCTGGCTGCTCTCCCAGCCTTCTTCGAGATGCTACCTGGCCTCACAGCAGCAAAAGTAGAGCCAGGCCCACCTGCGCCTCAGCTGCTGAAGTTTACAGCCCGGTGTTTTTAGCTCAAACCTACACTCACCAATAGCATAAGCAAAGTGTGTTAGGACAGTGAAGGTGATGCCTGGGCCCACAGCTCTGCCCTGCTTCCCTTCTTGTGGGGAAATTCAGCTCTGGGGACAGCCAACCAGGAACAGCAATGTCTTCAACCACTTCACAGAGGTTTGCAGGATTTCACCTGCCAGAACAACACTCTACTAGAAAGAGACACTGATTTCAAGTACAGGACAGTGTTAGGCAGGAAACAGGAAAATGCCAAATCCTTGTGTAATTTGGCCAAAGCAGCCTCCAAGATACACGCACAGATCAAAAAGCTCTCAGTTATTACACCTCCTATTCCAATAAACAGACTTTACTTATTGCAAGCTGGGTAATTTTAGCCTTTTTCATGTTGAGTAGCTCCTTAGGGTCAGTTCTTGACGCACTTTGTGTCTCTGAACATTACTTCCTGCATTTGTTCCTGCACAAATGGCTTCACTGTGTCACTGAGAAAGCCCATTTCTGCCCCCATGCAGAGACACCTAGGGAATTCACACATACTAACGTTTTACTCAAAAGTGAGTGTCAGAACAGCCATCTAAAATTTAATCCATTAACTAAAGACCAAAATCTGCCAGAGCCAATGGAGCTGTATCAGTTTGCCTCAGAGAGAACTGTGCCAAATGACCCTCTGAAACCAATAAAATGAACTGCAATTACAGTATGTGTTCTTAGCTTTCTTATGCTAAGACAGCAAAAGATACCATTGTCTGAAATATGTCTTCCCCATTGGTCTTCAAGGGCATAAATTTGCAACTTGTGTGTTACAGTTAACTCCAAGACAGATAGATACTAAGGTTTGTTTACCTTCCCTTTCAGATCTGTCGGTGATGTACACTGCATCTGCAGGTAGAGCAGAAGACCGGCAACTGAAATGCAAAAGTTTGCCAGTGAGGGGTAGCAGCTTTCACCTATTCAACTTTCATTTCTGCTTCTATCCTTTGTCTGTTCACTTTATTTTGATGAAAATAAATTTTTTGACAGAGATAGCTTCTTACTGTACTTATAAACCACAGTAAGTACAACATGACTGGCACTTCTTTGAGCTTTTAGATGTGAATGCAATATAAATAGGGAACTTTAAATCAAGAAATAGTTGGTAGTCAAATGGTGTTGAGGTGTGGTGTATCCAGCCTAAACTCATTACTTTCAGGTTAGCCTGAACTGCAAATAATAATCTGAACTCAAAGGACACCACCATTAGCTTTTCCATGCTCAAGCCAACAGTATTTGAAAGCAGTTAGTACTTCTCAAAGAGACCTTTAACACTTTGCAGTGACCAGATCTCTCAAGAAATGTTACTGGAAAATAAGAGAGATTTATGAGCTGCTAGGAGAGGGGAATATATTAGCTTTCTGGAACCATTTCATAGCTCAGTATCTTACTTTGACAATGACTGATCTGAAATGACTATGCTGCCTTGCACTGCATTCGCTTGTTCACTTACTCGCAGAGATGATGGATTGCCAAGCCAATCTCTTAGGCACGCCAGCTTTTCTGGATGACCCAGAATACAAACGCACTGCATGAATGCTTCAGCTCTTGGCTACATTGGCTTTATGGAAAGCATCTCATCATTCATTTCAGCTAACCCTCTGCACCCCAAATACCAAGGCCATCCCTTCACCCCTTACAAAAGAGAGGGCAGAATTGCTACTATATAGCTAAGCAGTTAACCTAATGGCAGTGAGGACTGTTTAACATTTCCAGCTGAAAGGCTTTTCCCAGACAGTCAGAAAACAAACAGTACATGCTAACTTCAACCAGCAGGGCTTCTGGTTTGGTTTTCAGAACCCCTATATATTCTCCCAAGACATATACATCCTAAGTTCAGATGAAATCATACAGATAGTTTCCTGTATGGATGAGCCTGACAAGTTGTGAATAGCTTACCTCCCCCCAAAAAATTGTTTTCTTTATTACTTGTTTCCGCTCAATTTAAACTTCCAAGGGTAATTGCAAGCACACAGTTTGCATTATAGTTGGGCTCATTTAGTTATAAGGTAAGCTTTGATTTGTGCATTCAGCAGCTTGTCCCAGATTGTGTATAACTATGAAGTCGACCAAAGATGATTAGCATTCCAACCTAAATATCTAAAGCTGGAAATCTTTGCAAATGCTAACGTTTAAGGATACGTAGTATCAATTAAGCAGAACACTCCATTGATTCTGCAAGAAGATCACTTAATCCATATGTATTTCAATAACAAAAATGCATTAAACAATTCTCACAGTAAAATTGGATCAAAAGGCCTCTGTGCAAGCTTCACATCACAGGCAGGTTCTCAAGCTCGGTAAAGGCTGATTTACTCCTCTTAGGGAAGTCCTCCCTCCTGGCCACTCAGCCAGTTTCAGCATTGGTGCATGAAGCAGAGCAGAAGGCAGTGCTCTCTGGCTATTTCTCTCATGTGATGATAGTGAGCCACTGGAGCCCAGCCACAAGAGAGGACCAGAGACAGCTTATTATTTGCCCTGAGCAACGGGCAGATGCTCCAAAGCTCTAATCCAAAAGCAGTTGTGCATATGCTTCAGTACAAGAAAGTAAAGTTGTTCTAAGAAAAAGGACCAGAGGTGACACTGCAGTAAGGTTCCCTCCCTCACTTCTAGGTTTCACATTTGAGCAGAGGTGTTTTGTGTCAGAGAAGCACAATTCTTGATAAGCAACAAAATATACAGTAGGTGTTGCCAGCTATTACAGCTTTGCCTTGCAAAGGTGACTTGGCAACAAGCATGGGGAGTTCTGAGCAAAAACTTCAGTGATTCGGCTGTGAATATGGGAGCAAAAGGAGACAGATCATCCTGAACTGAGATATCTGAGCTCACTGACCACTGCACTGTTCTTCTGCCTGTGAAATGAGGCTAAAAACCTTGTTTTCTAGTTGCATTCCCTTTCTGTTCCTACATATTTTTACAGAAAAATACAGGCATCATTTGCCTCACGCATGGAGTAAACCAGACAGGTTGGTAGGGCACAGCCCAAACATACATAGATGCTTGGCCATTAGCAATCATCAACCCTGACACACACACACACACACACAAAGCGTTAATGTATACATCCACCCCTGAACTACACTGCACTTGGTACTGAAAACAAACACTGCACGTTCAGGGCAACCACAGCTCAAGGTTTTACCAAATGAAACCTCAGGGTACAGAAGAAAATATCATTTGGCAGCAAGCCAGAAAGCAAAAGAGAGATCAAAAATGGGGGGAGGCAGCGAGCTGTTTCCTGGCAACAGAGCTGGATGCAGCAGTGTCTTAGCTAGGAGCCCAGCAAGTATAATTGCTTGTGTGCAATTCAGACTACCCCACTTCTGTGTAAAGAGGTCCTGTGTACTGTGTAAACACATTATCCTAGAGCATGGACTGGGTTATATCTTAGGGCAATGACAAAGGAGTCATCTGTCAAATGTCTTTCTGCTTGACATAGATTTCTTTTGTTTCAGGTGATAATACATTGCCCACAATTCTACTTTTAAGTTGTAGAAGCAGCAGTTGAGATGGGGTGATATCGTACTGTTTTACAAAGCACAAAACAGGAGAAAGTCACCCATTTGATGAGCTTACATTAACAAATGCATCCAAAACAAGCAATGTGTGTTTGCAAAAGAGAAACTGAAGCAAAAGGAAAACTCCAGCCAAATTTGAGAACATACATCTCCCCCCAGGTGGGAAGCTGGGCAATCAACTTGTTCAGAGATACCCAGGCTAGGAGAACCAGTTAGAAACTGAGAAGAGTCCCAGTACAGATCTTAACTCAAGATTTTCTTGCCTCACTTGCTTTGATAAATCTCTGCCTTAATCTGTATAAAGGAAATCCTTTACTGTCTCACATTTATGTATGAGCTATATGTACAATCCCATGCTTTCTATCTGCTGTGCCCTTCAGATCATTTG
Organism: Rhea pennata; assembly: GCF_028389875.1. Classification (NCBI taxonomy): domain Eukaryota; kingdom Metazoa; phylum Chordata; class Aves; order Rheiformes; family Rheidae; genus Rhea; species Rhea pennata. Next base: position 65,423,917 of record NC_084666.1, read on the forward strand.
ACGAAGATAAGAAAAATAATATGATCTCAAGATAAGAAATTCTAATGAGAATGGTAGAAAACACTTTATAAACCATGAGAGAAAACAACTATCATCAGTGATGAGTAAGAAGGCCTGCAACAGCAACCAGTGCCTTTACTCCATAGCCTCTCGGTATTCACTTCAGATCCTTCTTCTTGTTCCTCTGCCTGAAATTCCAGCTTCTTGCTTTGCTTCTGCACAGTCTTCCTCAAGTCTCCCTACTTACTATCTGCATTTTACACTTCTGAATTGATCCTCCTCGCTCCAGCTCCCCAGTGAACACAAGAATGGTATACCACAACAAACCAAAGTTACATTTACTCTAGTATATGATCTCCACTGATGGCCAGAATCAGATGCGTGTCTGCATGTCAGAAGAGGGTTAACAGATAGCATTATTTCCCTGATATAGACCCCCAGACTTCAGTGATTTGGGGAATCAAAGTCCCTAAACCAGATGCTGTGTCTTTGGGCACCACAGTCCACAGGGAACTTCTCTGCCATTCAGGTCCTTAAAGCCCTTGCAAACATGTATCACCCAAAACACTCTCAGCAAAAAGCTTCACAGTTTATTCTCAATGAAGACGCCAGAATTTCTGATCATCTTTTAATTCTTCGATTGAAAGTTTTGCCTTTCAAAACTTTGATGATTTTTTTTCACCTGAGTTTTTGAATGATAAGGACTGATCTATATTTAAAAGCTGAGTTAGAATAACATACAGTGCAAATATAGAATACAACAGTTATTCCTCACTAATCTGTATGTAGAAAACTGCAGTGCAGAATAAGAGCACTTTATTCTGGTATAATTAGGAAGTCAGTTAAACTAAACTAAACCAGAGTAAGAGAACAAAAACTATGAAATGAAAGTGTGCACATGTGAGTCATTCAGAAATTTCTGAATAGCAATTTCAATCTAATACTATGCCTATATGTCATGTCTAAGTGAGCTCTCTCCCCAGGAGCCATGTAACACAGCTAATTTACCCAGCTGAGAAGCAGAGCACTCTACTAACATAGCTGTATTGTTTTTAACATCAAGGCAAGTTCATTTAGAGCTCAGGTACCATCACATTTCAATGTGGTACTCTTGAGGTACATGGCTACTGGAACATGAACTGACACAAGCATTACAGCAGTTATATAGCCTTATGACCAAACGGATGATTATTGTATCCACAGGTGAGGCATGATAATTGACTTTATTCACATTTCTAGTCTGGTACAGGGCTAAGTGAAACAGGCGAGTATAACCACCATCGCTCTGAAGAACAGCTGTTCTGTTGCCGTTTGTAGTCTGCCCTATGTAGGGCACTGGATGTCAGATTTACCTCAAGTAGTTTTTGCAAGTCTTCTTTCACCAATGGGCAATGACATGAATTCATTTTATTTTGCATAGCAACAGATTAAGATTGCACGCACACACAGTTCATCTGTGTTGCACCTCAGCTGAAAGGGTCCGAGAAGGGTACTGAATTGCTAAGTTATTATGAAGAACTCCCTAGTGCTTAACAATCCTTGCATACATACTATAGACATAATGGATACAAACATTTGGCACAGGGTTGTATCAGAATGGCTGACCTAAGTGTCTCCAAAAGAGCGTTTCTAGATGACTTTTCCATTAAAATATATATGCCTTTCTCTGTTGCTAATTTTCCTACTAAAAGGCTTCCTAATTGGCAGTTAGTTTCAAAATATCAGAGCAGATGATAGAATTATTTAGCGCTTAAGTTCTAAATACTGGCTAAATGACTCTAGATATGATCTACTGATTTGTGTTAAATAATAAGAACTTAACCTTTCTTGTATCCATGATTTTCTATAATATGCATTGCCCTGATTTGTTTCATAAACACAGAGGCTCTACCAATTTCTGAATAAAGCAGCAACTGCCTTCTCATGTCCTTTTTCACCACTACAGCAGACTCACTGGGATGCAAAGGAAGAAGAGGAATATGGGCAAGCGTGCGAGTGGTGGCAGGGGACAAACCAGGACCTAGAAGAACCAAGTACTGCAGTGGTTAATCTGCAGAGGTTACTGAACCGTATTCACCTCAGCTTTGGTTCTGAGCTTAGCCCTGTGAAGGCAAGGCAAGAAACTGTTACCCAGAAATAACAGAAGAAATTTAGAAAACAGGATATATCCAGTCTGAATTTTAGATCAGCCCTGCTGATCAAAGTGAACTGAGGAAAAATCCCAACACAGCTTCTCCAACTGATGTAAATGCTATCGACCTCTGCAAAAGCAGCTACTAACAGACCAGCCTAATTTTGCATCCGAGCTGACTAAAGTTTGGAACATCAACTAATGTTCTGAAGTGCCAAAAAAAAAAATGATTTCATAATCAGATAGATTTGCTCAAGTCTAAAAGCAGAAAGTGATTTAACTCCAGCTCATCTTCAATTACTGGCATGTTCCAACACAATTTCAATTTCTGCTGAAGCTTATCGATAACTACTCTATAATTGTATTTATTTTCTTTTGGGATTAGACTATGTTTTGATTGATTCGTTATTGGTTAATCATGTCTCATGAAAATCATACACAGCATAGAGTTTCTACTCGATATTTGGTTGATACAAAATTAGACTAAGATTACCATGGACAAATATTTGCACCATCATTCAAACTTCACAACAGCAAACAATTATTCCATAAGGAACAATTAAATTATTTAGGAGAAAATGCAACGTGTAATTAAAAAGCATAAATTCCAAAGTTAGTCTTATCAATTAAGCATCATTACCAGCAGAGCAAACTTTTTCCAAGGAAAAAATGCCTAGGCTGTAGCTGCGTAGACTTCTAACAGTCTTTATTAGGGCAGTTTCTCTTTGGCAATGAAGGAGACTGGATCTTGGTGCTGATGCTACTAGCAAGCTATTAATTGACCACATGGGAATAACGGTGAAGTCCATATCTCAGAGACAGAGAAGTGGAAAGACAGAGGGGTACCAAACTGCTTTACCAAGGGTAAACCACCCTGCATGCAAAGCTAGTTTTTCCTCAGTCTCATAATTCATTCAAGAGATTCTTGGAAAACAGACTGCTGAGCACTCACACATACTATTCAAAACCTCCTAGCAGTTAGCCAGAAACAAAGATTATGTTCGTTAAGCGGGGAGGAAAGAGAAGAAAAACCAAAAACACCTACAAGCATCTTTGTTAAGAAGCTTGCCTTTCTTGTGCTTTCATGCTAGTGATACTATAGGACAGCCCTCTTTGAAGCACTGTAGCTAATACAGCTTTGAAAAATCCTCTCTCTAGTCATGCCAGAAGGAGAAACAGCAAATTTGTAGTGGTAGTTGGCAGCCAGACTAACAATTCATTATTCCAAAACACATAAGAAAACATGGGGTTTGGCTCATGAAGCACATTTTATGAGCTGTTCTCATATATAACATACCCAGCACCGTCTCTGCCGGTATCACAGCACTCTGCAAAGGCTTAGGCAAACACTCTAAGGCAAGTCAACGAAATGCTGCTCAAACTTTATGCTCAGCCCACTTTCACAGACGAGGAACAGTGGGCAGATGTATTTGCAGACTGCCATGCACTAGGTGAAAACATAACAATCTGTATTTTTGCAAAACAAAACTGTCTATTCAGAAGATGATTAAACAGTAATGCTGCAACTACAGCTTTTACTCAATGCATATATTCACTCACTGCCTTCTCTAGGCCCTTGCCATGAGTTATTCTCCAAGTCCGGTGGAGGTTACTATGTCCCTCATGGTCTGCTGCAGGAGGGGAGGACTTTTCTCACAAACCTTGCGACTGAGAGGACGAAAGAGCACTATGAGATTTTCTCCCTGATCATAGATGACTGACGCACACTTCCAAGAACTACCCCTTTATAGTCTGAACCTAGAAGTCAGCAGCAGAAATAACTAAACCCTCCAAGCAGGTTTGAAGTATGACAAGCAGTTTGCTCAGCTGCATCACTGCAGATCATTCACCAAACTTAACTATCCTATTTCAAGCAGTATCCTGGCTTTTAAGAGCAGTTAAAGTTATACTAGACACACACTATTGCATCATCAATAACTAGTATACAATTACACTCTTCCATTTTAAGATTATATATAGTTTTAAGCAACTGAAAAACCAGAAAATGAGTCCAATCTGGCTCAGCATTTCTGACATCAATATCACCTCAACATCATGACCTATATAGCAAAATAAAGGCCTGACTTATTCATTGCAAAATATACACCATTGTTCAGACCTATTTCTCCTGCTTAATGTCTCTTCCACCTACTGACATGGAAGAATAATAATAAAAAAAAGTGCTCTGACATGTATTCAAGAGTACTGTGTACATAAAATAATACAAAAAAATAACCATATTGGCAAGTGCCTCACAATTTATATTCATGGACTTGCACAGCTTTTTTTTTTTTTTTTTTTTTTTTTTTAAGTAGAGGTCTGCTATTAACTTCTGTAGGGATTACAAGAACTCTAAGTCCTACCTACTGACAGGTGTGGGAGCTCTTTGGATACTGTGGCCTACAACTATTTAGAGAAAAACAAAACAAAACATCAAGGTTAAAAATACCTTCAAACATGCATGCATGTCAATAACCAGTAGCATGGGAGGCTGCTGGATGCTAGTCAATACCTTGCTACTTGCTTATATTCTGCTTAAACCTAGTGCAGGTTATTTGTACCTGTTACTCATCTAGGAAGGCTGCTCCAGAACCACACTGCACTGATATTAAAATGAGGTTTCTAAAGTGTGGCCAATTTATACACATTTGTTCTTGTGACAGCGTCATCTTTCATATACAGTAGTTCTACTCCAGCAGTCACACTGATCCCCTCTCTGCCATAAAGATACATTTGCACATCACTTCCAACAGAAGCTTTCTCTGGCACTATTTAGCCTCCTTGCATGTGCAGGTGAAACCAGTCATTACTCTTTATAGAGCACTGCATACCATAAAGCAGAAGAATTACAGTTTGGCTTAAATTTTATCACTTTATATTTTAAAGACACTTAAAAACCCCACAGTGAAGAAAACATGCTCATTTCCTCGTCTTTATTACACTGTGGTCAGTAAGGCAATTCCATGTGCAGAAGGAAAAAGCATTGAAGAGTAAATACAAAAATCCATGAAGAGTAGGTCTTTTGGTGGGGGGGGGGGGAAACATGACAGAATTCCATAGAAAGCCTTTATAATAGATGGCTGTAGCCTTCATATAAATACAAATTAGGGTTATCAGAAGTTACATTTCTAGCAGTTTGAAAGGTACCATAAAGGACAGATGCGACTCTCAGGGGACCGGCAGAGGAACACAGTGAGACTGTGCAACTTTTCCTGACAGCTGCTAAGATGGAAAGACCAAGACCTTCACTTCTATAATAAAGTTCCTGGAATGGAAATGCTTTAAACTCAAACCACTGGGAAATCAAAGTCTAAAGAACACCCTCCTGCATCTGTGTCCCAGAACATTTATTTCACTTTCCTTTTCTACCATCAGATGGCTATGTCCTCTTAATTGATGCCTAGTTCTTCACAAAATTAAAATGCAAAAACACAACTGAAAGAAAAATGGTTTTAAGCCAGACTTCCTAATGACTTGGAGGTTTCAGATAACTGTTTCATAGGAGTCTACAAGTGTCCAGCATCATGACATACAGAGAACAAGCTGGGGAAAGCTAGAGAATTAACAAAACCATTAGAGCAAAAGAGCTGCTGCTTGGGAAGATATTCAGCACAAAGGGACAGGATAACGGAGGGATGGAGAGTAAAGAGTGCAGCTGACAACTTGCCAGATCACCTAGATCATTTTGTTGGTTTGTTTCCAACCCTTTTATATTTAAATTGGCTTGTTTTTCTCCCAAGGAAGCAATCTGCTACATAATAAGAGTCTTTTGAATACTATTAGCCCCATTCAGCTCATTGGGCCACTTTGGATTTCTTCAAGTCTTCTGCATGATTAGGTATTGACTACAGTAGTTCCAGATACGGTAAGCATTAAAAGGGACAGAATATATTTTTCTGTTAAGTCATTTCTGTTCATCTTTTCCACTAATTATATTCCCCATCTACCTCCTATCTCAGCTTAAAAGCTTTGTCACTATCCTTGGTTATACTCCCTCTCTGCAGACCTAAGCCATTTTGTTTCCTAGTCTTTCCCATTCTTCTATCCCCTTTCCCAGTGTTCAAAGAGTTTGCCCTGTGCCCAGATTTCTTGGTCTAAATACTGCCACCTCACGTCTTCACGCCAAAAAATTGCAGGAGTTCTTTGATGAGACCTTATTATCCTACTCAAGATTTATAATCAGAACGCAAAGATGAGTGTCTTAAGTAGAAAGTGACATTGGCAGAAAAGTTTACTTAGGTATCTGAGATGTTTGGCCTACATGGAATACTAGATACTATTAAGAACATTAATCAAATAGCTATCGATATTACTGGCTAATCTCACACGAACATTTGTTATTCATCATGTAGCTTTTTTCTCCCTGATTCCAAGGGGGAAGTCTAAAAAGCTGAGAAGTTGCTCTTTAGAAGTTGCTCTTTAATTTTGCAAGCGATATGCAGCATGTGCTGTCCTTGGTAATATTTAATCATCAGATCCCCTCCTCCATATAACGTAACTGAAATCAGCAACATTTGAATACTTGCATGTGCTGCAATACAGAAACTGCCCTCCGAGTCACCAGAACGACATCAGCCTACTGCCTTTTTATAAAACCTTCCTGCTGCTCCTGTACAGGAAGATCGGCCTGGCCCTAGTGCAAGGATTCCATGTGCCACCTTCCAGCTATAGCAACAGCTTGGGGGCAAAGGGAAAGGGAAAAGCATGCCATAATTTGCTAGAACCAGCTCATGGCCCTAATCTAAAAAGTTGAAACATAGAGGCATAAGAATTTGATTCATGGAAAGTAAGTAACCACTGTTCCCTTATCCTCTCTCACTGCTCTTAAATCTTGGTTGATGGGTTTCATCATACCTGACAATAAATTCCAAGTCTTACCAGTGTTTATACAGCACATAGAACAAGGAGACCCAGATCCTAGTGTCTTTGGGCAAAATAAATAAAAATAATAATAAAAAAATCACACCACATACACTTATGCATTTTTAGTTATATTTTTCAAAAGGTGCATTTTTTTAAAACCATACATTGTACAATGAGTGAAGAAAGGAGGATCCACATTTAATCTGCTGTCATACAATCACTCGTTTTTGATGACTCAACTCTCCATGGTATGGCAGCAAACAGACAAGATTCTTAAATATGAGATAAAACAAAATGGTCAAGTAGCCAAACTGAAGAAAGAGATTGTGTTTCAAATTCTGAATCAGAAATGAAACCGCCTTTTCAGTCATGAGAGATACACCAAACTCATCACTGGATCAAATATACTGTTGGACCAATGGTAAATAAATCATTGGGCCTGGCTCTGCCAAGGCCATGGTTGTTCTGAAACAGGAGTTTGAGCCAGCTCAAAATGAACCTGACCCTATTTAAATAGTAAGGACAATAATTAACAGAATGAGGCCAAAGGATTAGATGCCAGACTACGTGCTTTACTTTTTATCATCAAAATAGTTACTCCTGTCATTTCATTACCAGTTCTCATAGCTGTTAAGGAGATGCAATAGTGTTCTTCCTTCATAATAACCATGAATTTTACAGCCCCAAAACTCCAGAACTTCTCTAAATAATATGAAAATTTCATCAGTCATTGTGTTGTGAAATGAAACCACGTGCTACCTACATTGGTGCTCTTCCTGAAGGTCCTGAAGGCTCAGAGATCACTGATCACTTCTGTGTGCATGATTTATCTGTGGGTCTGACTACTCAAGTAATATAAAAGTGTTTTTTTATGAGAGTGTATTTTTCTCCTCACATTCAGCATTGTGACAGGGAGACTGTAAGTATGAAGATGACAACATTATGTTTTCCAGAACACCTCTAACACCATTTGTTAGGCCATTAGCTATTTTACAGTATTGTATAGTAGTACCTATGGGCTTTAAACAACACAGAAGAACAAAGATGCTCCTTAACCCAGCAAGCTTTCACTCTGTATAAGGATATCCTCACCAGATAATTGGTGCGAACACAAGAATCTCAATAGACTTGCGGCTAAAGAGACCTGTCTGTGACAGATCGATAAAAGGTTGGCATCCTACACCAATACAGATGTAGAAACAAAAGTCAGGAGAGTCACACCTGCTCTTACCTACTCAAGCAACAGAGGGGTTGTTTCCTCAGGAACAGCAATACAGAGAGTGCCAAGGCTGAACTGCCCCATTTTTGCATTTCTGAGTGACTGAAAGGTGACAGCAGTACTCAGACTCAGCTCTGCTGCAGGGAGCCTGAGACAGTTTCTGCCTCTGCAGGCTATGAGTTACTTAGCTCAGTGCATGTCGCTGAGCTCATACAACACGTAATGCAGCCGAGCCCGGGGTGCAGTTTCTCCTGCAATCTTGATGGCAATCAATGCGTTTCAAACCGCAAGTGCATCAGCTTAGCATTTTCCCTTAGCTTGCCAAGCGCAAAGGCACACTGTATTGTGCTGTGGGGTGGGTCATAAATCTGCAGCCAGGTAAAGAGACGCCATCAAGGAAAAGTGAGGTTTGAGGCAGTTTCCCTTCAGTCACTCCTCCAGAAAGGTGCAGCTCTTTGCCCTTCAACATAGGGATTCACAATGAGTTGAGAGTTACAGCAGCTTCTGAGGGCCCTGAAAACCCTCAGAAGAGATATGCAGGAAGCAAATACAGGAAAGAAAACACTACTTGGCCCTCATACGAGGGCATCAGAGTACGTATTATGAAGAATTATTTCCCAAATCAGTTGCTTGAAAAACAGCTTGAGAGATCACTAAAATCACCTTGGCAGTTTTTTGATCACTGATCTTATTTGCATTTCAAAAGAGCAGTAGTCTGACAAAGGTTATTGCAATCATCTGCTCCTAACTTGTAGCTGCTGCAGTTTTGTTCCCTGCTATCAGATCGCCTCCTTCCTGACCTTCCCTGAAACCAGAAGAATGCCTTCATTTTAACAATATTACCCAGCAAAGGTGAAGAGCATTTATAATTTAGACTGCTCAAGAGCTAGCTAGCATGAGATGGCTCAGTAAAAAGAAACCTCAAAATCAGGCCTTTATTGTACCTATGCACTGTATTTCAGTGCTGTCATTGCATGTTCTTCAGCAGAACCAGCCAGCATTAAACACAGAGTGCAAAGTGCTGTGTTGCAGCAGTCACTAGCTGGCAGTCTGCAGAAATCAAAGCCACTGCAAGAGATCACTCTTCAGGGAAAGACACCGATATTCCTGGAAAAGGGTTCCTCTCTTCCTCATGGAACGAAGTAAAATGGCTCTATTTTAAATATCTACCTCCCCCTCCATAACAGCTTTCTATCCAAAGGACAAGTTCCTTCTCCCAAGTGCCTCATTCAAAGTAGGCATGAGCACAGCAGCAGAGACCATTAGAAGGTCATTACATTCAATTGCTGCGCAATCACCGACTGAACACAGAAAATAAGTTCTAGTATTAAAAATGTCCCTACCAATAGCTATTTGAAGGAAATCTCACTGTCACGGCGCCTAGACATTGCTATGCTGCCCTAAATCTGATTGCAAACATAGGTCTGCACTGCCAACCATGAACTTCTGCCAAAGTGGTTAAAATAGCAGCTCACCATTTAAGAGGACTTCAGTAACAGGCAGTCTCTGATTGCTGTCAGCACAACTGTAATTGAGTTGCATGTCTGTTTGGAGGCTGCTAAAGGCAGTTAAAACTCAGGAACAGGAACTCCAGTTTTAGTGGCAGACTTCTTACTCTAGCCTTATCAAGGATAAGCAGAAGATAAACCAAGCATCTGATTATCTGCTTCATTCTTGCTGTTGAGAAACTAGAACTTCTTCTGCAAAGAAGCCCTTTAATCCTGACTATGGCTGTAACCACACTCCCAGATGGGTTCCCCTCTTCCTGCCCATCATCCATGAAGCCTATCAGGCAGGCGCTGTACAAAGGACGGGACAGCCCCGGCATAGGCACTATTGAGGACAGGCAAGCTTGGGTAAGATGTCTCTGTCCAGTTACCTCAGCAGTAGATACTGCCTCCTAGTTCCCCATCCTTATTCATATAAAATATATTAAAAAGAGGCAACATGGAATCAGGACAATACAGGTGTAAGAACAGCTGCTTGGTTAAAAATAAAGTTGGTTTGTAAAAAGCATTAGTAAAGATGGCAGCTCAAAATGTTTCCTGATCTCACACTGTAGCCTGTGCACACAACTCCCTCTCCAAGGTTTATTAATTCATCCTCACTCCTAACCTTGCCAGGCTCCTTGCATTCACACATTCACCTACCGTCCAGGTCCAGCAACACACCAGACTCTTTTCTTCCTGCTGCTCTGCGTGCTCCAGCCTGGCTGCAACGCTGGCACTGGCCTGCGCCACGCACTGTCAGCCAGCTGCTTGTGAAGCCAGCCAGAGTGCAGTGAGGCAGTAGTCAGCAACTCCTAATAGCTAAGCACAGGAAGGGAGGCTTCCCAGAATTTGCCTTACAGTCTACTCCACAAAGCTTCTCCTACAGTAGCCAGGCAACATTTCTTAAAAATTTCAGACAGCTGCTGGGAATTAATAGGTACCAAGATTTGCCAATTATTTGCCTGTTACAAAATCAGCAACAGCAGCTGCTCCTCTTCCCTACCTGAAGTGTAGCAGGGCTGAGCCCTAGTCAGTGCCTGAAGAGAACATCTGCAAATCAACCCTGAGCCACACCAAACCCAGTTTGACAGGAAGCACAGACCCACTGTTAATTCATTTTTAAACTAACTTAACAAAATAGAACTGCACCTCAGTACAGTACAAAAGTCACAGTATTTTCATGATTAAATGGAGTACCAAATCCATACTTCAAACAGCAGTCACCCAGCAATATAGAAGCTAAAAACAGAACATGAATTTGGAGTATGCTAGCTACAAGCACTAATTTATTAATATTACCCAAGATAATTTTTGACAGATTACTTCTGTGCAGAGTATGCATTTGTTGTAAGTGGTATAACAACGGAGTTGTGCTTGAGTGCTATCAGTGTAATACATAAATGTGGACCAAAAGAGCCAAACTGAAACAGCGGTGCCTGACAGAAGAGCTTATAACTCAAGTACACTTTGGTTCAGTGACTGAAGAAGTGCACACATATATGCAGGTAGTGTGACTTTATGAATTACTAAACAAACAGGGTTCCTGTAGGGAACTGATAGTTGTCTTCATACTTTCAGTTTATACACTTTAATCTGTAAAAACATCACTCTGAACAGATAGATCATTAAATTAAACTCTACAGTACTTTGACTCTGTTCCAGTCAGCAACTGGGAGCATTACCTTATTTCCCGCATGGGAACGTATCCTGCAAAAGCTTACCAGTGCGTATAGTAGCAATTATGAAGTGAACTGGTGTTTAGCCTTTAAAGAAAGGCTATACACAAATGGGGGGGAAAAAAAAAAGTAAAAGGCTATATGACATACAGCAGTGGTTTACAAATTCATTTGCACAATCATATAACTGTTTTGCAACAGTCCTCAGATGAGAGTGCCCTGGAAAGCAACACAGACCCTCCAGTTTGAAGCAGCTAAAAGGGCTGGCTATCCATCGCTCCCCTACATGCTCCTACACTTGAACCAGAAGGGTCAACCCAGCCTTGGACGCAGTGGCAGCGCTGGTACCAAACCTCTAGCCCAATTTGCCATTTTACATGTCATACAACAGCATTTCAGTGTGTCCCTGGATGTTGCGAACTGCAGCATAGCAGACAGCAGCTCTGTCATTGCATGTGTGTCACTTGGTACACAGTGTATTCATACCACAATTTGTTTTCAGTGAAGGAGGCCAAATAGCAGAGAAAACTTATGCCCTGCCTCTGCGACAGCTGAATAGGGTACTGCAGATATAAAGACACTCCAGTAGACAAAAAAAAACATATTTTAAAAGATAAACCAGCATACTCACTGAACTGAAGAGCAGCTTGGAGAAAAAAAAGACTAAACTCCCTCAGTGAGAGAAAGACAAACAGCCCACACAGTGGGACCCTCACCTCTGGAAAGGCTGTGCAGTACTGGAAACCTTCTCTATCTGGGACACTTCACTATTCAACATCTTTCTATTACATCTGTATAGAGCTTGACTAGGATTCTCTAAATTTTCAAACACTTAATATTGCCAGATGAGCTCTTAAGGGTAAGAATGAAAACAAATACTCTCTCTCCCATGAGATGTGCCCCTGTGCAAGTTGCACATGACGACACAGGTAAACAAGTTTTCTATGCAGAGCATTTGCAGACAGAGCAACTCCGTCCCAAAAAAGCAGTCGCCATTAGTATCGTGAGGCGCATGTTCGGGAGGACAGCAGCGCTCTCAGTGAGGCTTTGCCTTTGCTCCGGTGAGTTCCAAGAAGAGAAAAGAAAGGAGATCCCCAACAACCACAGCTATGGTCTTCCTACATGAGATCTCATCCAGCTGTTCCATTTCAAGTTCTGGAATTTTAGATTCTTGTATATCCAAGCTCCCTACGTCTCAGCAGCCTCCATGCTTCTCCTTCATTTCCCTCAAGGTCTGATCAGTTGAAAGATGCTGGGAAGACTCAAATGCATGAGAAATGGAACAGAAACCCCTGAGGAGGTGCTAACGTCAAGTGAGCTCTAGAGGCTAAGAGGGGACTGTCTATGCCAGCCCTTGGCCTGCACTACGAGCGAGCTCCAGATCCAGGGACTGGCTGCAAGATGAACGCAATCGTTAACCACATGGTCAAATCTTGCCTCTGGCATCTCTTAACCTGCTGCTGTCGCAAGTCCACTTAGAACTGTGTCTCAATCACTTCCCTTTCGTGGAGAAAAAAAAAAAAAAAAACACAGCCACTTGAGAAAGAATCTGTGCTTTTTAGGGAAATATTACTGCCCTCAGTATATCATATTTTTTCCTCTAGAGTGCATATTTTGGAAGCTCAGCAGCATACAGGGGCCCTTGCCTCACAAGGCAACGTAGCTTTCATACAGGTCCTTATCTAGGTCCCCTCAACAGCGCTGAATTTTCTAATGCTTATCGGTAGGTTTTCCATTCCCTTCTTAACTTCCATACTAATAGACTTTCTGGTCTACAGTTTAATCTTGCAGGTGAAATAGCTGAAGTCAGCAAAGCATCAGTTTTAACACTGTAAAGAATAATGAATTTAGAAACATCTGTGCAAGTTGTGCACTTACGTATATAGAACAGGAAACAATAGCGTGTCGTTCCTTGCTTCAGTTTCCTCCTCTAAATGTCCTTTGCTACTGGTCAGAAACAGAAAATGGTAAGCTTTTCCCCTCAGTCCTTCTCTATTCAGGTCATGCTTCTCCTCTATAAAATAGAGTATACCCAGAAATAACTTCCTTTAATATCATCTGCTTCTACAGTCAAAAGCTACTCAAGCAAACCAGAAGTTTCTTTTGCTTAGCATGCAAGCCCCCTCTTTTCCTCTGATTTTCTTAACAGCTGATCTTTAAATGCAATGATTTTGTATTCTTCTTTTTAAATGATTTCTCCAAATTCTTTCTCAGAGCCAGAAAAATGTTACGGAGCTGATTTTACCCACATCTACAGTTATTTCATTGTTTTTCTGGAATCAGAGCTATTAAGCTATAATAACCTTTAAAACAAATGGTTTACTGTTCTTCCATTCAAGTAAGTGACAAGGCTGGGTAAACTGTATTACTGAAAGTTAAAGAAAACAGAAGTAATAAGTTTCCCACATTTTCCAGTGCCTCAAATATTTGCCTCACAGAAAAGAAGAAACTGGGCACAAAACAGTGCTACTTATGGTTTTTTTTTTTTTTTTTTTTTTCATTTTGTTTTATTTAAAGAGAAGCCCAGGAAAGATCTTTTTTTCTATGCATGGACATGTGTTTGAAATAAGAGATAAACTATCATATCTCCAGAAAGGACACTGATAAGAAGGCAGCCTCTAAAACCATCCTGTCATTTTTGGAAAAGGCAAAACAGTGTGAATTCATTTACTAAATACCTTCCAAAATTACCAGTAGGTGAATACTTAATTTCTCAACTATGAGATGTGCATCTGAAACGAACACCTAAGATATGTTCATTTATTTTCACCAATAATTTTAATCATACACTCTTTAAGCCAATAAGAGAACTGTTAAAAAACAAACAGCAAATTACAAGCTCGATTGCTACAGTAGCTCTTCAAGTTTTCTCCTCTTTTGAATAAGCTAGCATGCTGCATTGAAGAACGTATGTACCGTCTATAAGCAACCCATTCTCCCTAAAGAGAGAATAAAGGAGAAAAAAAGCAGGGGGTGTTCTGCAAACAAAAGACACCCTAGAATGCCTTTAGCTAACTGCTGAAGAACAAAATCCTGATTCTTTGAAGCACTTACTAACAGGAAACCAGCCTGTCTGGTCTCACACAGTGACAAATGTAAGGCTGACAGAGCACACAAAGGAAGAGGGAAGAGAATTTCCTGCTTATCAGAGTACAGGTAAACCAGCAACACAGGGTGAACGTGTGCAGAACATTTGAACGCTGTATGCTCTACTCCAGCAAAGGACATCCTGCCTTTTTTAAACCAGAGATATTTAAGTCAGTTCCAATGAATTATGGTGTGGCTTGGATGGCAGTAAAATCAAAAAGGAATATATTAAAGTCTTAATCTCGCTACCTATTAATTTTAAGTTAAAACGTAATTCCACGTAAAGTACGGAGCAATCAGCTGAACTAAAAATGACAGAGGGATGAATGATGGCAGCAAAGCCCAACCCAGCTCCCATCCTCCAAACACAGCACCATTCACCTCAGCAACCGTTCAAACTAACCATACTCTGGTGGCTATACGCCCCAGCTCTCTGGCCGTGCCTCCCACCAGCCCTGGAGCTTAGGACCTCATCTTCCCTCGACTGAGTCTCAGGGAGTTTATCCCTACTGCACCTTCCCCTCTCAGTAGATTTTATTAATCTAGTCAAAAATGGAAATAAACAGCTGAGTGTTAATAAATACACCAAAAATACTACAGCCTATCTTAACAGCATTTGATCCATTCAGAGCAAGACTCTCCAGCACATCCCAGTTGTCCCACATAAGCATTCAACTTCTTCATAATTTCTCACAACAAAGAGCTGCACAGCTCCACTCTGACTAGTGTGTTTGATTGCAGAGCAGGGGGAAGAAAGGGGGGGGGGGAAGGAAAAAAAAATAAAAAAAGGAAAGAGAAAGCCACATATAATTCAGTGTCCTCAGTCCTTCAGACTCGCCAGTTTATATAGGAACATGATACCCAAGACACTCGCGACATTTTGTTCCGATTCCTATCGGAATGTAATTAGTTTGTGGTGCAGATACGAAGTACGAGTACCCAGCAAAAACATGGCCAGCTGTGGAGCTTTTGTAACAACTGGTATCTTCCTGAGGGAAAGCAGTCATTTTCAGGATGGAACAGTAAACGTTCGCTGGAAGCAAGTCTCTGCTATTAAAGCAAGTCTCCACTAATAAAGGACAAACTCCTATATCTTCAATAGAAACTCATTTCCTCCAATCAAAGAAAAGCATTACAAGAACTATAATGTGGTGAAAAATCAGACTGTTTTTAAAGCTATTACTTGCTGTGTCTGGATATCCTGAAACTTTTTAGATTAATTTATACTGAAGGACAGTATGTATCAGTCTATCACAAAAGAAAATCCACATATCTCACATAGTAAAACAAAGGGTTCCCCCCCCCCCACAAGGGGAGTTGTTCTTAGATTTTTTTTTAAAAAACACACACTTTACAAAAGTAAAAAGGCTGTTGTTTAAGAATTTGTGGTGCATTACATATCTACTAAAGTAGCAGTGCAGGCAAGCAAGCATTTTCTTATACTGGGATCAAGGGGAATTAATATGAGAAAACATACGTAGTTTATTCAAATAGTTCATCAAAATTGCTCATTCTGTGTCTCTTCCCAAAGGCACCCAGCATGAACGTGAAAGCATGTCTTCAGTGCTTGTGCTGGGTGTTTTCCAGATGGCAGTCGAGTTACTTTTGTCCACAGATGACTAATTCCCCTGATTAAATAATAGTCACCAATTTGCTGCTGTTTATATAAACCCCAAAGTTGCTTTCTTTCAGACTTAGAATTCAGACGTCTCCTCCTGTTTCCATCTGTGCCAAAGCGAGCGTTAGAAGCAGCCGCACACAGATCTCTGCGCTGTCCCGTAAAACCCCGGCGCGCTTTGCCAGCGGACACGCGGGGCGCAGGAGCGGCTCAGCGAGGCGCCGCTGCCGCAGGGCGCCCGGGCGCGGGCCGCCGCGCTCAGAGCGGGCCGCGCGCACCCGCTGCCCGGTCGCCCGAGCCGGGTCACGAACAGGCAGCGCGTGACGAGTCGCACTGACGGCGTTTCCGCCCCCGAAGCCGCGTGGCGCCTCACCGGAGCGGGGCTCGCGCAGCCCCCGGCCGGCAGCCTGCAGGGCACGTGCTGCGCGAGCACGCACGGGCACATGAATTCACTAACCCGTTCCCTCTCCTCTGAGGAACGTGAATCAGTTGCTTAAAAATCAGTTTCATGTGATCTGCTTTAAAAAAAGAATCTCTAGAAAGACAGTACTTTTATCTTGTTCCTGAGATAAGCCTCCACGGTTGGACAGATAGAACATCTCCCTTTTTCGTCAATGTACTTACAGAGAAATCATTACATTTTTTTAGCTTTAAATTTTGAAATGGCTCTTCTACATGTCTGCCCAACAATAGATATTCTTGCAAACAAAAATAAAGCCAGTGTACTTCATAAATAACGCTGAGGGGGGAGAAAGCCCAACTACAACAGTAATCAGCAATTGTTCCATGCCTGCCAGCTAAAACCTCTACTGCAGACGTGCAAAGCCACAGACTCATTTCCTACCTGTAAGGAATCTCCCCTTAACAATTATCACTATTTAGTCTCTTTGCGCTTCCGTATTACTTCCTCCTATGTAGTAGTGAGGATTGCTGACAAAGCCAACAGCATTATTGTATTTGCTATATAAGAAAGGCATTTACTGACAGCTGAAACTCGAAGAGACTGTAACTCAAGAATACAAAATCAGCTTCTTTATGAAAGTGCCACCCACAGTGATGACTAGAGCCTGTTGAACAAATAGGTTTTGCCAAAACCAGAGAGAGAAAAATACAACAAGGGTCACCAGGCTTTCTTACAATTTGGAGACAGGAAGGAAGAAGTTCCTTCAGAAGAGAGAAACAGGACTGCAGGAGGACTTTGCAAGCCATTACATTCAAAATGGTTTTTTACCCCCATGTCACCTGAATGTTTAGCTTCTTGTTGCAATAAATGTTTCTATTGTCACTGGAATATCACTGCACTGAGAAATCAGCTTCATGCAGAGTTACACCAAAGGGCTGGTTATAGTTACTTCTGAGAGATGTAGTTGATAATTGCTTGAAAAATAAAACATTGTTTTTCTATTTATGAAAGACTGCATTCACTTGAACAGCTGAAAAGCCTTGCAGATATATATATATATACACACACACACAATACTTGCAGCAAGGAAATTAGGTAATTTTTCTATGACATTTTGATAGAAAGAAATGCAGTCAAGTGTCAGAGTGAGTAATGAGTTGTGCTTTCTCTAAAGAAACATGCTGGCATTTCACTTGGAAGTATTTGTACCTTTGAAGTAGAGCTACTTGCATTTTTACCACTAGATCACCAGGTCAGGTGAGAAAGTTTAAGATTTTTCTAACAAATTATAATGAAAAGTGTTCAATGCTATTTCATTAAATTGGATTTACTTGTCCCAATGCTGACTAACTATTTTTTAACGGTGCTACTGAAGGTTAAAAGGTAGCATATAATCATAATTAAAGATTGTTTCAGAATTCACACACCAGCGGGACTGAAGTTACACAAGGAATTAGCACTTCGTATCTTCTAAAAACTTGTTCTTATACACTTCACATACCTACATTCATTTATATATACACAAACACACACAAAATACATCACTATTTCCTTATAGCTAAACTACTAGGAAGCTCTATGAAAACACACAAAACCCCAAGAGAGACTAAAGCCAGCAGCTACACAAACAGCCACTATCTCCCTCTTTTTCTGAGCATCTTGTTCCTTCCTCCATGTTCTTGCATGCTCTTTCCTTACAGCCATGTTCATTCCAGCTCACCTTTCAATCCTTTTCCTTTTTATTAAAGGCTTTTCATTTCTACCTCCAAACATTCTTTTGTCCTGTCCTCATCTAATCTATATTTTGCACCTCTTCCCAAAACCATAAGTTTCTTCACCTTTCTATAGGCCCCAGGCACTCAAGTCCATGTGAGAATTCAGGATTATTCAGAATGTTTCTGCTTCACCCTCACTGTATCATTAGGCATTAGACTGTGTTATTACCTGTGGTATTTGCACAGTAAACTTTGTATCAGTTCAGAAACCAAGTAGATTTGTGGAACAAATTCCTAAGGTCACCTGTACACAATATCAGCAAAATCAAGCTATTACCAAGGAGATATTCAAGCAAGAAGATTTCTCAATAAAGACAAATCTCAAAGTGTTGCTTCAGTAAGAGGCAATCACAACTGCTACAAATCACATACTCACAGATTACAGCATAAACTATGGATAGGTTGCACAATGAAAGGACAAGTAAATTCTTTCCTAGCTGTATCTCCTCCTGAAAGTATTGCAAGGTCTTTTTGCCTCAATATTTCCTCTCACTGCAACTGCTCCATATTATTCAGGCAACTAATGCCAGAGGAACTGAGCTATGTGAGATACGACTACACGGGAGATGTCACAACGCATGGTACTCGTTACAGTAATGACAGGTTGAAACAGAAGGAGATATATGACATCCTGACACAGTTTAGCCATAGAGACATCACTTACACAAAAAGAAAGCGACAAGCAAAAATGATTATAAGAGCAGTTAGAAAACGCCATTATGCCACTTGCCAAAAAAAATTGCCACTTAAAAAAAAACAGTCTATTATAGAATTAGCTACTCCAAGTGAGACTGTAAAGTTCAGAGCCAATTTCAGACTTGCATTTGGTAAAGTCATGAAGCCTTTGAAATGTGTGTTGAGCCCTAGTTTTTTAAAAATAGTTAATAGAGGAAATAGACCAACAAGAAACAAGCCGAGATAAACGAGCTTTGCTTCGTTCGCTTAGTATTTGCTAGTGATAGAGACTGAAATGAAAATGTTGGGGCTCAAAGCATGCATTCTCACTCAGGAATGCTGTTTCTCTCAGCAGATAGCACATTTTAAGTTAAAAAAAGAAGAAAATAAAAGGTTCTGGAGTTTTGATATGCACATCTGCATTTTCACTGGACCTACACACTGCAACAGGATTTGAGTATAGTCCTGGGACCTAAGACCTCATTATTAAATCTTAGTTCTCCACTGACTTCCTCTGCAGTAAAACATGCCTTCCGCACTGATTTTCTCATCCACAGAGGCAGAGACAATAGCATTAACTCACTGATGGAAGTGCACTCCAGTGAGTCTTTTAATTAGTGTTTGCAAAGTGCTCCAAACAAGCCCTCAGAGGAAGAACCACTATCAACAGCAGCATCTTTCATTTGACTTGCCCATTTAATACAGCAGAATTTACAAAAAGCACTGTTGCAGTCAACTGCAAAGGGAAGGCTGAAAGTGCATGTTCCCCAGTCAATCTTTCTCTCAGTTTAATTAACTACCATCTGGTCTGATCTCAATCAAGAGCCAGCAAAGAGCTACATGCATTAATCCTAGTTAATATAATTATACAGTATGATTACAAAATTAAAACAGGTACACAGAAAAATAAGATTTTAACTTGTAGAGAAGCTGTATTCTGCATTTTAATATTAGGCAGCCTGATTCTTTTTGGAAGTATCTGCCAAGTCCAAAAGCTGTCAGTGTTGAGTTACTGTGTAGATGAAAGCTTCAAAGACAAGGGCAGCACTTTGACAGGGGTAAGGCCTCCCACTTCTCTTGTTAGAGTTTGTAGAGCCTTCTCAGATGAGGATGGACTATAAGCAAAACAACACAAGAACGCTAGGATTCTCCAAAAGACACAACTTCATGAATAAAACCTACATGCTGTAGTAACTGGTATCCTCCAACAGGAGCTTCAGCAAAAAAACATGGGCAATCAGCTGGATCCCAAAAGGTCAAAGAAAAGCTTCAGAGCTAGTCATGTATGAAGTTAAGACCTGTTTTTTTTTTTTTTTTTTTTTTTTTTTTTTTTAAGTATTTGAGGTCTGCCATTCCTATAGCTGTGTTTAGTCTAACTTCTGCGACCAATCTGACTTTCAACTTAGCTTATGTTGAAAGTTGATTTCAAGCTGACTTGTAGAAAAATGCTCGCCTTAGTTTCAGGAAACCAAAATGTCTTGGTAACTAGAGACACGTCCATTACGCTACAAGTATGCTTGAAGAACTGCTAATGGAATAAGGTGGTGGGAAAAGGTTAGCAATTTCTACC
The DNA here is from genome assembly GCF_028389875.1 of Rhea pennata. NCBI lineage: Eukaryota > Metazoa > Chordata > Aves > Rheiformes > Rheidae > Rhea > Rhea pennata. The sequence continues at coordinate 65,444,424 of NC_084666.1, forward strand.
AGTAGCAAGCATTAATCAAAAGCCAGCCTGCAGCGTTCCTGGTACCCATGAATATCGTAACACGTGTAACAAGAAAAGCTACCACTTTCTAGGTATTCCTATGAATGCTCTACTGCTACTACAGGTCAAATCATTTGTTTTTAATGAGCTAAACTTGAGAACAACACAAAGTTAAGGTTTGCACAATTCTCCTTCCACCCTCTGCTGCATCCACCCTTGCTTCTCTGCTGGGGCAGGAAGCCCTTGCGCAGGTTGTACCCTTCCAGCTTTCCTTTGGCTCTGCTCAGAGGACAGGCACTTTGTTAAAATATTTGCAGGTTTTTGAAGTTCATTTTCATTCACAGTTATTGGCAGAAACACTGACTAAAACAGAGTACTATAACCAAATGCTTTTAAAAAGACTCCCCATGCACTAATGAAGAAGTGAAGCAAGTTGTAGAGAACTTCTAAAAACATAACAATTTTTGCCCTCTGACAGCACCTCTCTTGTATCTAGTTACCACTGATTGATTGACAACAAATTGAAGTGGCTTAGCTGGAAAAAGTGAACCAGAGAAAATACAAGTAAAATACAATTCTCTACAGTCAACTTTCTGTATGCATATGCTTTCCCTCCTCAGTTTTCTTTCCCACAGGACTAGGTAGTACATAACCCTCCTTCTACTACAGATAAAATTACTTTTACCTATACATAGAAAAAAAGTCAACAACATTTCTCAGCAGAATATGGGATATGAATAAGAGAGGATGTGTGGAGAGTCTTTTCCATACATCAGAAGCATGCTAGCTTTGGAGAACACTTTCTGATCTCTCCAGCCAGAAGTTATGTTTTCAGCACTAATTAACACACTTTAATAATCTCATTATTTTTTAATTATTTTAAAAGCCTTTCTTAGCAGGAATATCAGAAGAGCCACACTACATCAGCTCTAATTATTTATTTGTACCTCCTAAGTTCCTGATACAATTCTAGTAAGACCCTATGCCCCTTCAAGGGACACACTTACCATTCACAGAAAGGAACTGGTAGAAACTGCTCTGGTCCTCCATGGTGGTCAGAGTAAATCATAGCAATAAGAAGGTTGTTATCAACTTACTGACCTTTAGCCTTAGAGAGGAACATAAGCCTCTTCTCAGCATGCTTCCCAGGTAGAGCATTAACGGCTTTGCCTTGCACACTACCCCTGCTTTTCAGGCCCCCTAATAACAACCTCCTTTCTCCCCCTGCTCATCTCTCCAAGTAGGTCACTTAAATCCCACATCCTCCCCAGGGAGGCACTCTAAAGCAGGGAGCAAGCCCCAAGCAACACTATGACTGCCAAGAGCCTGCTCCCTGTCCCGCAGAGGCTCTGCAGCAGAGCCCCAGCAGCATTGCCTCCAGGTTTGCCCAATAACCTCTGCCCAGGTGTCTGGGGTAGCCATTAATTCATCACCTGCTGCAAATCATTACCGGGCAATTTGCTTGATTATACTGAAGCCCAGGTTATGCTAAAGGGAAAGAATGAGAGAGTGCTTTTTAGCTGTTAAAATAAAGCAGCAGCTTCTCCCTGCCCTGGCACATGCTTCAGTGCACATGAAGCATGGCAGCTCTGGTGGAGGACACTCAGGTTGGGTTTCCCCTGCTGCAAAATCCTCCAGCCTCTCAATGCCTTCTCCTGGCAAGGAGTCACAGTGAGGGTCCAGCCATATCAGCTACCCTGGGCAGAAAAAACAATAGCCTGCGCATACTTCGCTACCGTACTGAAAACAGTATTTGAATATTACCTTACGCCTACCACTTGCACTGTATTTACTACCACATCTAACCGATGATTCTCAAGAATTTTTCATTTCTCCAAAAAATTCCTAATTAACAGTATCATCTTCAAATCACAGCATATACTAAACTGAGCAGTATGAGCAATAGAGAGTAGGTTCTGTACTGCCAGATACTCTGGCCAGGTGACAAAGAAAGGTTTGGGTTTCAGAAGGCCAGATTCTGATTTATGGAATAATATATCAGATGTGAGCACATTCAGATCAGTCAAATCTTTGCCAACTCATTTCCTCATATATCAATGAAACTCCTGTTTCATCACTTACCATTGCAAAATTATTCTAAGCATTAGAATTTAAAACCTACGATGTAGGTTTTGAATGAATATGATGTAAGTGATGTAAGATTAACTATTACTTCTCAAACGTAAAAGAGTCAAAATTTGTTTTGCCCTTTTCTGAAATTAAAAAATAACTCTTTTCCAAATATTCCTCATTCTTCAATCTTCTAAGTCTGTTACTCTTACTGTGTTTTCACTTATTACTCTACAGCAATGGTAACAGTAACAGATGTAACAGGAAAAAAGTTCATTGCCACTTATCTTATACACTGCTTGGAGAAGCTACTTATTGAATCTAGTGAATATAAAAGGCACTAGAAACAGACAGCAAATCCTTCTAATATTTTACTACAAGTGCTTTGGAAGAGTCAAAAAGGCAGAAACCCAAACAATTCTGTTCTTTTGGTCACTTCCTTGTTGATTAGGAAGCTTTTTCATGTGATTACATAGTAACTTGCATAGAGGGGAAGTAACACTTTCAGTTTTTTAGATCTCAGTTGTGTTTAAAAAACTGTGGTAATAGCCTACAATCCCTACCTAAATCTTTATGTAGAGCAGTGGAAATATTACATATTTATTTTCCCTAAGTAAGTAGTCAAATTTACAAACATATTCATAGTCAAACACATTCATACTGGTTTTCTCACAAATATGTGGACTACAAACTCTCTCCACACAGTGGCCCTGACTGCCTGAGAAGGCAGATTTGCAAACCATTTATGGTCACAGGAAGATAAAGAGAGATTTATTTAGGTTTTGTAGCTCCTTAATATCAGAGTTGGCTTTACATCCCGGAATGACAGACCAGCTCAGAATCCACAGCCACTTCCTAGCTCCATTCCTGCTGGCAGAAGAGGAGATACTCAGTTATAAAATGTGATTTCACTGTCAAGGAGATGTGTCTAGGTTCACAAAGGCATCTGTCCTATCCAGCATCCATCCTGGATACTGCCCAGAAGCTGGGAGTACCTTATGACTCTCAGCCGACGTGAAGGGAAAACTTTTGCTCAAAAAGGCAAATAGACGAGAGGTTGTTTCTGAGCACTAAAAAAGTATGACTTCTTATTTTGGTGAATGGCATTGCAAGGAGGAGGGATCTCAGATGGGACCATTCAGCTGAAGATTACTGGGGAGGGATTACATGCCTAGTGTGGCATGAAGGCATTACATAGAAGGCATTACACGCCTACATGTGTTTGTAGATATATTGAAGCGATTATGAACAGAATTAATGATTGTAAGCAACATCAAACAATGCACCAAATGCTGCCAAGCAGACAGAAACTGTGAGATCTGATCAGTATATGAAAAATATCAGGAATAATACTGATCTCTTTTTTAATGGAAAAATACTAGAATTTGACTAGAATTGTATCTCTGAGGATAGTGATTGATTAATTAATTAACCTCATTATGATTAATTGGTGTCCACGGAAAATAAATCGAAATAATCTGATGAATTTTGCTTCAATAGGCATAATGTGTCACAAAGAATAATGCTGGCTAAGGTAAAGAAGTGCAAAGAGTAAAACTGCTGATTTAAAATTAAGTTTAAGAACAAAACATCGTGAATAGACATAACTAGTAACAACATTAGAAGGAAATAAGACAATTTCAAGAATTACTTTTGACAATTCTTGTGATAATATTGTAACCGATTCTAACACTATAATTTCTGAATCCTATAGCTTCTAATCATTCTGATTTTTATCCTTGCTCAATAAAATATATGAACTGACATAATAAAAAAGAGGTGTGAGATTTAGCTCCTATTCAAACCAAAGTGAAGACTACAGCCGACTTTAAACGCAGCAAGAAATAAAAATGAATCAATCATGTTACACAATAGTTACAATAAAACATGGAAGAAGCATCAGACCCCTAAGATAAGCCCTGCTCCAGGTTTGCCTCATTTATTTAAACAACTACATTCTCATTAAAGTTCTCTGCTCTAACTTGATCACAAACGTCCACCAAGTTTAGCAAGAGCAGAATCCAGTTCAGAGTGTCCCACTCACACATGCGACCCTTTGTACTGTGATCTGTGGCTGGGACTTGTAGGTATTATTGTAACACACACAGAAAAAAAAAGGGGGTCAATATATTGTCAGCCATAAGGGAGTGCCAAGAAATAAAAGAAGTCTAAACAGTTCCCCAAAGACAATTAATTTGTAACTGGAACTCCAGCCAGCAAAGAGGTCAGCTTTTCAAAAGTGTTGTGAGTCAGTGGTCCGTTTTCCTTCACAGTTACATAAACCATAACGATTTAATGTTGTGCAATCAAATGAAATCTTTTTATTATTGTGACTTTTCCTCCTGAAGGAGTGGTTAAAACTAATTGGCTCTAGTGGATATCAAAAATAACTTCAAAAGTAATTTTATTCTTTCCTAATCAAAGCATTTTAAAAATTGATGATGGTTGATCACTAACTGATAGTATTTTACATTTAATACTTGCTATGATACTATTTGATACTATGATACTACTCTGATACTACTTAATACTTGCTATGAAACTGTTGTATCCAAATTGATATTCCCATTTATATTCTGCAGCTTTATGAGAACAAGGCTAATATTCCCTAATGATTTATTGGTCGAGGCCCAGATTGCTCTTTCTCGCACTTGGAGGAACTATCAAAGAGAACTTAGTGCAGTTATGAAAGATCCCTCCCTGAGTTTTCAGCTGTGATAACTGCATACAGGTCTCACTTCCTTTGTCAGTATTTAGGATACTAAAAATGTTAATAGAATTTCTAATTCATTTTTATACTTCTGTATTTCTATCTTTAATGCAGTTTTACCTCATTATACCAAAGCCCAAGTTGTCTCTGAAGAAGCAACGGTAAAGCCAACTGTACTATTCATTGTGAGTACATCAAAGGCCTTTTCCTTACAAACTGTGTGTTTTGCTCTAACTTGTTGAATAAATAATTTTGAGCCAGAGGAGAACAACTGAAGGCAATTAAAGCAAGCCATCAGTAAGTCTCAACTGTGATGAGGACTTAAGCTGTAACAGGTGTTTCTGTATAATCATGAGACTCAGATCACAGTTTGAACTTGTTTCTATGAGACATTCAGGGTATAATATTTTTATTGGATGGGAAGTACAGTGGAAGACTGCAGAAGAGTCTGGTCTCTTGCTATCTGTAGACTAACTTCACTAGAGCAAGAATGTAGAGGAAGGTAGAAACTTACAGAATTTGCACACAAAAACTGACCAGGAAAATCTTCAGCACTTACAGATGAACATAATTTTATTCCTTTTCACATCAATAAAAAACAGCTGTGTAGTCAGGATCTGCTTTCACACACAAGCTATATTTATATATATATATATATTTCCCACCTTTGCTTTTACTTGTAATAAGCAATTTGATATAAGCCCTAAATACAAGCATGTGAGGGTGGAAAAAACTAGTTTACAAGACTTTAATCATTTCATATCAAAAACAGAATACATATTCTAAGAGGAATTTTAGTTTAGACATTAAAGGAAGAACAAACTGTGCAAGTGAAGAATGTATTTACATAATGTAGTAATTTGAAGAGTTGACAAATGACCTCAAACCAGTTTGAGATGATCTCAATTAAATAAACATTGCCAAGTGCAGTTCCCCCCTATACACATATAAATAAAAAATAGTGGAGTCAGTGGATATTATTTCACTGGCTGTTTGTTAAGATGCATTTTTCAAAGCTGTTTTACCACATGTGATGATAAATGAGATACTGGATTTGGCGAGTATATTTACATTCTGAGACAGCATTATCTGTAATAGATAAGATTGATACATTACATAACTTCTCAACAAAAGGACAAGGAAAAATAATCCAAAGTTTAAGCAAGAGAAATTCTGCCTGGATATAAGGGAAAAAAAATCATGTTGACAGCACTCAGACACTGGACTAGGGGCCCAGAGAATCTGTGGAATCTCCACCCTTGGATTTTTTCAAACTTATATAAGCTGGACAAGGCCTTGAGCAACCTCCTCTTACTTTAAAGCTTGCCCAGTTTGCACAGGGGGGGTTTGTCCTTCAGTGATTTCTTCTGAGCTGGATTGTTCCATGGCTTTGTAAACGAATCATTCAAGTGTAAAAAGCAAAGTATGCCAGGGTAACCACTGGTTTGTATGGAGTCTTTTTCTTAATGTTATTGGGTAAAAAAAACAATATATGCTTCTTTCTGCACATCTAAGTTCTTACACAGCCCTGCTGAAACCTCTGAAAAACACTGGAGAGAGTCCACTGAAACTAAATGACAATGCTGACAAGAGAACAGGCAGTCTCGCCTTATAAATTAGAAAGTTACCACTGATTTACATATTGATTCTTACTGCTGAAAAAATCTAATCAAAAAAGTATGTGCTACTACTAAATATTCATGCTTATATACTGAAGAATAGACAAAACTTTCTTATATGACCCCCACTCCCCACCCCATTACTCAGCCCCCTCCAAGAGACTGGCAAATGACATTAGATTGCAAATGGATATAGTAACTTCTGCAAGTGGAAAGTATCTGCATACTAAATAAAAAGCACAGAACAGATATGAATAAGAAGGCAGAAAATATTTAGGATAGATTAGCTCTGTCTTTATAGAAGTATTTGGATTAAGTCCAGTATTTTTGTTCCCAGATTAACAAGAATCTAGACCTGAGGAAACAAGAAAGAGCATGTTAAATTTCATTACTTTTCTCTCTACCCTTTCTGATTAGCAAGTGTGATTACAAAAGCCACATGAGACATCACAGCTAGAGGCAAGGAAAATGTCCACTGTCTTTAACTGCTTTAAAGTAAAGGAAAGCAAACCATAAGGTAACACAAGCAAGCTGTGTCTGAGTTAGTGTCTTTGAGATCTCTTCACAGAAAGCTTTTAACACAGGTTCTCTCTGTGAGATCAAGTCTGCTGTGGCAGAGGCCCTCTACAGCGCCTTAAATCAAAGCGAATTATTTCCTAAACCATCCAAAACAGTTAAACTAAACTTTTCCCTTTGTTAAAAGTTGAATCTTGTTGACAAGGTTTAAGTAACAGTTTTTAAGGGTGTAACGATACATGCTCTTAACCACAAGATTTGCTGCTGTTGTACCTGTATCTCCTTAAAAATCAGCACAAGTAACAAAATTTAGCTGAGCACCTACATCCTGAGCAGCTGATGGAGTTTCAGCTGTACAGTGGCTTCTTGGAGAAATGAACTGTAATGAATTGCATGGGACATAATAAAATTGCTGACAGGGTAGCATCAGAACAACAGGAGGTATTACTATGATTATATTATACAGGGCAGAATGGACAAACGTATGGGGAGGAGACAAGAAAGAAGTGCTTGGAAATTAAAGCAGCATCACATGGAAGAATCTTTTTCCTTGCAAGCAGCTTCCATGTTTACAGCTACAGATATGAAATGAAAAAAGGAAAAACCGAAAGAAACCATTTCTAGCATATTAATAGCCAAGAAGAAAATACATTTATTCTCATAGACCTGTTCCACTTGTGTATCTGAATTTTTACATACTAGATGACATGGCACGTAATTAGAACAATTAATACACAATCAACTCCTGTGAAGAAAAACATTGCATGGAATCTTAGTCTTCTCAGTTACTTCCATGCCTAAAACAATTGAAATTACATTGGTTTTAAAAAACTGACACAAAGGAATGGTCCTGCCAATCTCTAAGTGAAACATGATTTTCATTTTTTTTTAATTAAATCAAGTATCTGTTAAATAAATCATTTGTTTTATTACTCAAAAAAGAATTAAGCTTTTCCAGAAAAGAAACTTTCTCACATTCTAGATCCTCCTCTATTGCCCTGCAACGTATAATCTTGCCAATAGGTCTTGCTGCTACTCACCTCTCCACTCATCTTTAAACCTTCAAACTTACAGTTTTACCTAAAGAAATATTATATGCATGGCTGAATTCTTGCAAGACCAGTCCAATACTAGAAAGTTGAGTAATGAGTCAGAAGATTCCCTTTTTTAAGAGAAAAACAAATGGTTGAGTATATTTGAGTTTGGTTCATTAAGCAAACAAGAGTCCCCACTTGACCATAGCTATTTACAAAATCAATCGGCTAAACTCTTTTTAAAGTTTATCAGTCCAGAGCCTCTTGGGAATGAGTAAGCTCATTTTAAGAGTAGTATCCTAGAGGTGTCATCTTCTTCTGCATAACTATACAGGGAGCTTAGACAGCTAGCTCAGATGTAGAAATCAACCATGTAGACATCTGAAGTCAAAAGCATTTTTCTTTGCTGGCTACAGCTTTGAAATGAGCAAAGAGAAAATCTGTTTACATCCTATTCTAGGACAGAGGATTTTTTTTTATCCATTTGTATAAGATTGTTCTTACATGAGTAAATTACTTTCTTCTCCTGCAGTGACCTGCATTAAGCAAGCATTCCTGAGAGACTCCTATTAAGAGCTAGCTCTGTGATTCTTTTATTTTTGATTGAAAACTGACTATCATTATTGTTATGTGACACAGCATGCCTTATCCCTGGTAGCCTACAGAGAACAAAGAAGGAAAATTTGAACATGAAGTTTAGCACCTGAGACACTGACAGAATCCAAAATACCAGGACACTCTGTTAAAGAACTGCGAACCAGCTGAATGTCACTAAAGGTTCCAAATGCTTCTTCTTTTTATTTTTTTTTTTAACTCCTCAATTCATAGAGTGATATCAATTAATCAGTATCATGCCCACTGCTCCCTTTTCCACCCAGTCCTTACAGAAAAACATGAAGCAAAACATCATTAGGGGCAATCAGACAATACCAAAAAGCACCATCTTTTACCTTCCAGGTTAACCTCCCTTATGCCTCTTCCCAAATCATCTATTAGCTGCTGCATGGGTGAATGCCACTGTGGAGCCAATGAGGATGTAAACACAAAAAAACCTTAATGCAGCCTTCTGTATAATTTGTCTCATATGGTTTGCAAGTAGCTGAAAGAGACAGAAAGACTAAAGAATGCCTATGTATGACTGGGTAAAGTATTTTTATGTTAATGTGTGTTGCAATGTTTGCATTATTTTTTTTTCTCTTAAAATATAAGAAGCTGAACCTCTCTCCATGTTGGCATCGTTAGGATTAATTGACACATTGTGCAAGATTGGGCCTTACCTGTGGCAAATCGATACCATAGCCTTTAATTAATAAGAAAATAGATACCTTTGATTTACAGTTTAGTAAGAGTAGAACCTACATCCAACAGGGACAAACACTCCTGAGTAAGTCTTGCAAAATTTACTCAACAGCCTAGCTTTATTCCTGGAATTAGCTCTACTAACTTAATGCTATCATGAGCACATTAAGCACATCTGTATTTTCAAATACACACAGATGTATTTTCTACTGTATTTTTCACAATATTGTTATCAGGTATTGCCAAAAAACAAATTCCAACTTGTTATGAAATCCATCTTTAGTAATTAAATTCACGTCTACAAGCTTATTTCCATTTGAATGTAAACATATGTTATTTCTGTTTGAACTATACAACTGTTTCAACAGCAGCAATATTCCATTACATTTTCATTTTGTCCTTTATGATTCAGAAATGCTCTTCATCTTTTGAGTGAAATTCTGTTGTTGAATGTAGGATGTAGGACAGTATCCTGTAAGTTGCTTCCATAAAAATTGCCTCTCAGTGTAGATTATAGCTCAGTTATACTCATTTCTTGCTTTACCAAGATAAAGGTTCAGATAGGACATGGAACTGAAAAGCGATTAACTTTTTGAGTATTCAGTTGATTTAGAGATATAGCAGTTAGAATAAATTGTTTAGACTTATACAAAATAATAAAGTAGCTGTCATGAATTGCACTGTAAGAAAGATTTCAGTTGCTTCTGATGATGATAATTGGACACAATCAGTTAAATGCATCTTTGTAATTATATCTAAAATTAGCTTAATCCCTGCAGGGAGTCTTGTAAATGTGTCATCATGTCAAGCTGACAACATCTACTGCATTCAAAATTTCACTCAAAATCTCCTGTGACTTATCTAGGAAAGTATTATTTCTGTGTCAATGCAGCATAATTTCTCACTTTCTTCATCTACATGAAGAATATCTTTTAAAAATTTCTTTCAGAAAATCAAGTAGACAGAATATTTGCTATTGCAGATAATTCTGCAACAGAGTCAATTTTAAGCTGATACACCTGTTGGAGATCACTATACTGTATTAATATTACAATTCGATCTATCTAAAATGATTGGAAGGAACACAAGCATAGATAGAAATCTATGGAGTACTCATACCAGTTGGCACAATTTTGAATAGATCATGCTAATCTTCATCCATTTCACCTCTAAACTTTGCTTTCCAGACTTAAGGTGCAGATGCTGGAGACTGCCAGCACAGTAGGGAAGAACATTTAAAAAGAGCTTTCCTACCACTTTAAGCAATAAACACACAATTATTCATACCTGAATAAATATGAACAGGTAAATAGAATGGTTCTACAACAGCAGTCTCAACCTTCAGGAACAGATAAAATGTATGTGTAAAAAGGAAAGCTGTTAAGTGATTTTATTAATAATAATTTATCTTACAATATTTTTTCATAGTGACTAATGCCTAGGTTAACTGTATTATTGAAATGCATGCAGCATTTTAATAACTGTTTACATCTGTAGGCCCAAGATAGCAAGGCATATTCTCCTGGCATGAAATATAAAATCTAACTTCAGAGAAAGTACTTTCCCTAAGCTCTCATTCATTTTCTAATGGAGGTGAATGGTGATGAATTATTGAAATCCTCTTCAGAGATTATTTTACCAACTAAAAGAAGAAAACAAAAAAAGAAAGAATTTAGTTTAGATTCTGACATCAGTAACCCGGGGAAATCGTAGAATTTGTATCTATACTATGAAAAAAGAGGGAATAGTTACATTTACTTAATAAGTGGTATCCTAAAGTGCCATAGATAGGTAAAGCACAAATGGCCTCTGGCATTAGCAGAAACAGAATGCAGGAGACTGTCGTTTCTCTTCCCTTTCTCAGTGCACTATGTAGTTTTGCAGTAGTTTCTTGCAGACAGGTTTCATACTGCAGGGATCGTTGCACAAAGCTGTAAGAAATTAATTGTATTACTCTACCCATTTATAGGGGGTAGCAGAAAGAGGAGAGGGAAAAGATAACCTATTTACAGATCATATCTATGATCAAAATACATGTGATAAATGTTCATCTGAGCTATCTAACCATCCAGTTCCTGTGAGAGATGTATCTTTACTTCACATAAACATATGCAAGGCAGTTTGAAAAAAAAAAAAACAATTTCCTCTACCTTTGTTCATACGCAAAGAAAAAAGGCAGAGGAAGATGAGGAAAGAAAACTGATTCAAAGCTAGGAAGTGCTGTCAATACTGTAACAAAATCAGTTGTAGAGGAAATGTAGTACCTGGTACCAATGGTATTTATGATGTGTAGGTGGAAAAACAACAATTTTTTTTTAATGGTGGGAAGAAAAGTAGAAATCAATCCAATTAGAAATCAAAACCAGACCAGACATATCTTTAAAAATGAGCTGGAAAGGCTGTTTAGATGTCTGTGTGTGGTTTATTACTTTGCCACATAGGACATGGGATGTCTAATAAATATACTGAATTAAGAGTCCATAAAAATATTTATTTTTTATGACATGGCTGTTGAGATAGAAGCTGGCAACCTTCTGAGGCTTCAGACAGAAATTTCACTGGCAACTTTCCAGAATCATGACACAAATGAATAAAATGTAATCAAAGAATAAAAGCAGCAGCTGAGCTTTCTGTTGTAATGCTTCCAAGACAGAACATCATAATGATTCATTGTTGAACATAACCTTGCAAAATGTCAGTAACAGCAGAGATGACTTCATGCACTAGCAGTGCCATAATTTACATTCTATTTTAATTCCTCCTTATCTAAAGTTCATATCTCCTTGGTATCTCCTCTCTTAAATCTTTCTCAGGAGCTCACAGCCTAGATCCTCAGCCTAAGTGGCTAGTGAGCTCAGAGGAAACCAGGAACAATGTCAGTAGCATCGCTTCATTTTTTGTAGGCATATTAAGACCTCTAAACATCGATGTTCTGTTCAAATTAATGTTTTCTGATGAAACAAACAATGGGCCTGTGGGTAACTTCCTGACTGGCTTGACCAGGAGTACCTTTACCTGCTACACAGTGTAAATTGTAACTATTCAGCACAGACCAACCTACATTTGTGAGTATCAGATGATCATTCTAGTGACAATACTGCTTGTTAACATTTTGTGATTGCTCATTTTGTGCAGCTATCATTCTCTGAAACCAGAGTTCAGCTGCAACTGAAAGTTACTTGGGATGATGTTTGTTCCTAAATACAAAGCAGGTTACTAGGCAGTCCTTGTTTCACCTCTTCCATATACAGCTCTTTCCTCTGCTCTGTTCTTTCGCAAATTCTGTTCCCTACCACATTTAGCTGGATCTCTCTGTCGCCTGACTGGAGTGGCTTGTCCTTGCAAAATCAATAGGGTCTCTAGGGGGTTTATGCCATTTTCCCCATGGATCTTTAATAGACATTTGAGAGCTTTCTATGTCTTTAGACACCATTAAAGAAACAGTTTTCCTCTCTTCCATTCTCTGCCACCATCTTTGGTTCAATTTCAATTACCTGAGTAGACAGCTTTATTTTAAGAAGGCTTGACAGAAGTAGAATTTCATAACCTCCACTCTAGTAAAGAGCACTAAGGAGATGGTGAGAATGCAGAATGCCAGATGTATTTGTACTTTGTGTGAAACCTTCCCTATCTATAGAGAATTTGTTTTTATCTTATCCACCAGTTAGAATGTGATGCATACCCTAATCAAATGCCAGCTATAGTATCTAGAGAGTACTTTACCCTGAACTTTTTTAGCACTTCCATTATTACATTATTTTTTAAAATATGTATGTTTGTATGCTTGCAGTACTAGTCCAGAGGCAGATCTTGGGTAAACCATCTTCTTAGCACACCAGACACCAGAATTCAAGGTTGCCTTGAAACCTCTCTAAACTGTTTGAATTTTGTTTTTTTTTTGTTTTTTTTTCTCCTTGGAGGCATTTTATAGAGTTCAAGACTTCCTTAGAAGTTCTGTCTGGATCTGACAATTATTCTACTATGGGATGATTTGTTATAAAAGAAGGAAAACTGGGTAGCAACCACATTGCATTTTCAAAGAATGTCTAAAATATGTGCAGTCAAGGGTACATGACAGCAGGTACTAAAGACAGAAACTTTCTGCTGAAAAGCAAGATGATGTCTGTGCTTCCTGATATTCTTGCTTTCAGTATCCTCACTGGTGCCTGGAATTAGCTAAAACATTGATCCTTTTACAAACCAGGCTGGATGCTATTGCAGTAAAATAATAATAATAAAAAAGCCTTTATCATTCAGCTGAGTTTAATATCCCTACCTTAAACAATTACAGATACCTTCCAAAAATCAGAACTACAGATATCCTGTAAAATCAGAACTTGAGCTACAACTCCTCCCTTTCAAGAGAAACCATTTAGTGAAAAAAGGTCTCTCACTGCCTCATGGCCCACATGGACTCAGTTGACTACATCTATGATGACTGATATTTACTGGGAGGTAAAGGGGAAGATTTGCAATACAGTTGATCAATTACCAGCTTCAAACAGACAACAGCTTTAGAGCAACACAGAAACACAGAGTGGTTGAGGTTGGAAGAGACCTCTGGACATCATCTAGTCCAATCCCCCTGTTCAAGCTGGGTCACCTAAAGCACGTTGCACAGGATTGCATCCAAGCGGGTTTTGAGTATCTCCAGAGAAGGAGACTCCACAACCTCTCTGGGCAACTTGCTCCAGTGCTTTGTCACTCTCACAGTTACTCATATTCAGGTGGAACCTGTATTTCAGTTTGTGCCTGTTGCCTCTAGTCCTGTCACTTGGCCCCATCCTCTTGACACCCTCCCTTAAAATATTTGTAGACATTGATAAGATCCCCTCTCAGTCCTCTCTGCAGGCTAAACAGGCCCAGCTCTCTCAGCCTTTCCTTGTAAGAAAGATGCTCCAGTCCTCTAATCACCCAGCATAGCCCTATGCCAGACTCTCTCCAGTAGCTCCATGTCTCTCCTGTACTGGCGAGCCCAGAATTGGACATAGTACTCCATATGTGGCTTCACCAGGGCCAGGAGGGGCAGGATCACCTCCCTCAACCTCCTGGCAACACTCCTCCTAATGCACCCCAGGACACCATTGGCCTTCTTGGCCACAAGGGCACATTGCTGGCTCATGGTCAACTTGTTGTCCATTGGGACTCCCAGGTCCTTCTCCACAGAGCTGCTTTCCAGCAGGTCAACCTCCAGCCTGTACTGGTGCCTGGGGTTATTCCTCCCTAGGTGCTATACTATAACCCCCAACTCCAAGCTCCCAGTCCACAGGTAACTCTAGCCCTAACCTTCCTGGCCTCTGGGAGGCAAAAGCACAGGACTGTGAGGTCCTGGAGTGAAGGAGAAATCCCTGCTGCCCCAACTGACTTTATGCAAAATGGCCTCATTCTCTTTGGAAGCGCCAACACAAACATAAAATACAGTCTACGACTCAGGCCACATCTTCCCAATATCAACTAAAGACTTATATTATACTGCAGTATGAGTGAGATCCCAGCATTTAATTTTTCAAAATGAAGAAGAAAATGTGTCCTGTTCCTTTAGCTTTCCATCTGTCACACGTGATCACATTTTCTTCACTTATTCAATGCCAATGGAAAGGAAAGCAGGACTGAATTCAGTGCTGCTTCAGTAATCACACTGCAGTGGAAGCAGTATGTTTGGGAAAGAGCTGCTAATTCCAGTGTGATATATGCAGCCTGCAGTCAGGGAGCAAGACAGGTAGATGTGGAAGAAGGGGTCTGTATAGTAATTTTTGCTAAATCCAGGGCCATTTCTATCTGTAATTATGCCAAATATGATCTGCCTTGTGATATGAAAAGGTTATAAAGCATCAGTTGGTTTTTTTCCAATACTATGCATCTATTACATTGCTGACAATACTCTCCAACCCTAAACATACTTGAATTTCAAAGCATAATTTTGAAATACAGTTAATGGACAACAGGCTTACTTTAAGGTGACAAGCTATGTGAGTGGAGAAGTAGCCTAGTCATGGGAGATCTGCCAGCAGAGCAGGTCATCAAGAATCCTACTCACGGAACACCAACATTTTTTAAAAGTAATATGCAGCCTTTCCTTCACTTTATCTTAAAGAAAGCCCTTGGATAATTAATCTAAGCAGAATTTCAGGATAGTGCTTTTGCAACCCTAAGTATCTCTTTCACAGTGGCTAAAGCTCTAAAAGGCAGAAAAAATCTGAAGGGTAACTATATGTTGTAGGTTTGAACTGCAAAGAAGCTTCAGGGAGGGGACCAGGGTAGAAACTCCCAGCTAAAGCTGTAGATTTATTCTGTGACTTCGAATAAAATAAAAGAATCAGATACATGGAAAAACATCTGTAAATGATAGCTAGTATCTCATAAAAGTATTGCAAAAATAATAATTAATGTCATGTAGATAGGATACTAATAAACACTGTGCTCATAGAAAGTAGGTTTTTTTTCTAAACATATGTAAAAATTATCTAAGATATGCTTTCTCTTAAGACAAAACACGATCTAAACAGTGACTTGGTCTACTTAATTGAAAAGTTCGTGCTATGAGATATTGCAAGGGCTTTCCACAACATAAAAGACTGCGCTAATATGTTCGATAACCACATAGTCTCTATGTACGTTTCAGAAGCCATATCTTCTTCATGCTTCAGAAATCACAGGAATATTTTATATTACACTTACAAGACAACATACAGATTAATAAGAACTAGTCCAGATAAAATTTACAGATGTGGGCCAGATGCAAATTAGAGATGTCATTGCTTTTAGTGGATATGCCTTGATTTAAAAGGTTTTAGCATATCATCCAAAAAGAAGTCAAATTTCTCCCATCAGTATCTCACATTTCTTTCCTCTGGAAAGGTTAGTTTCAAAATGACATTTAAGGAAGCCACTTATTTTAAAAGAGTGATAAATATATGGATAAATAAGTGACAGTCTGCCTCAGAAATTCTCAAGACACCATACTCCTGCTGCAAGAGTGAGAGGTAAAATTAATTAATAGGTTCTGTGACAACCAGATGGTTTTGTGGAAGAAAAACAAATTATTGCAATCATCTCTAGAGGACTAAGACACCAAATAATTAATTCAATACATCAGTAAACTAATGAGTTGGAAATGCGTCCTTCTCCCCTCCCAGCACACCCTTGATACATGCACCACTTCATCTCTACTTGTAAATTCCACTAAATAGTCCTGTTAATCAGGGAAGAAACCTAAAGAGAAGTCTATAGTATCACAACACTTATCTGCTCTAACATCATTTCAGTTTCCTACGCCCAACTCCATTTGAAGACAAACTTCTCCTCCAGAAGCACCTCAGATCCTAAACTACACCTAAGCACTAGGCCCGGTCCTACAAACATTCAACTATATGTGCATCTGCGGGCTTCAATAAGACAATACAAATGGAAAAGATTATCCTTGTGTTCATAGGGTCATGCCCACGCTGGTGAAATTTGGTTACTTTCATCATATATTGTGATTAATACATTTATTAATTACATTCTGAATTAGAGAAATGTTTTCCTTTATCAGAAGAAGATACAAGCAAATACCATATTTTCTAAGATTAAAATTTTTCCTAACACAACATACTGACTAGTTGTTATTTAACTTCGCTAGATTTTAGCTCTCTGAACTCACAACTTCCATGTAGTACCCAACCCAACTTTGGATCTTTGGAGAGCTGCTGGGAGGAAAAATGTCTCAAACATTTCAAAGAAAATGACTTGAGAGTTGACATTGTTTTGTCCAAGCTATTTATTGAAAAACTCTTGCATAGCTCTTGTGGAACTAAGCCTTGAAGCTTGGCAGCATTTGTTGCTTGTTACAGCTCTTTAGAGTCACAGGTCCCACATGTGCCTTAGATACATGATAGAATTTGACAGCAAATTTATCCAAAGATTGCATTAGAACCATGAGGCTGTTACTCCTGGCTGCACCAGGTTATCAAGAAAGCTCTTATTTCTCATGCTATAAAGGAAGAAACAACCTAATTCAAGTATAGAGGAAATGAGCCAGACAGGTGAGTAAGAAAGGCAATTTGACAGGGGAAAATAAGGCACAAGTCAGACAAGAATCTCGTCTTAAATTGGCTTAACAGGACTAGAAGTAACTAGAATGTCTGAAAGCTTGTGTGTAGGCTTGGAGAATGAGAATAAAAGAGGGAGCACATCTGCCCAAGCAGGGAACACAAACACAGACACACCTAGGGTGATTAAGACTGGTGCCATGGATCTAACACCACAGCTGACTGTTGCATACATAATTGAACTAGGTTCACATAATTGACATCTTGAGTGGAGGATGGGAATAGACTTTTTTGGAAAGGTTACATCTAGGTAACACCAATACAAGTGGTCAGGGGAATAAAGATTTGGAGTAGGTTAACAAAGGGTGTAGTTAATCCCTCAGAGTCATTGCACTGAAACTGGAAGTTGGCCCAAATGAGGTGGTCCCATCACATCAGGTTACTGGCTTTTGGGGTGAGCACGTACATAATAGGGAACGCTAATCTCCTTTCCTGGAGGCTTGAACTCTGTGGCTTGAGATACGCAGGACAGAAAATACAATGATAGCTCTTCCTTCTGGCCTTAAAAATATCTGTTTACGCTTATTAAAAAACCCTGAGAGACCAGTGCTCCTAGGCATTTAATTTTGTTTTCAGAGCATTACAAGGAGCATCAAAAGGCTGAAGCACATTTAGAATACTAAAAATATTGTAAGCAGCTCATGATGAAATATCAGTTAAGATTACCTTTGAATTTGTTTTTGGTTGTATTTATAAAAATACTACCAATTAGTTAGATTATAACAGCAATACTGAGTATTAAGAAAACATCAACATCTAATAAATAGTGATTACAGCAGGAATTTTCAAATGCTATAATTACTCAGTAGAGACCATTAGTGCTACTTCCTCTCAGCCAAAACATCAAAGCATCTTCTACTTAATTTCATCTGCTGCAGACTAAGAACTTTCAGCATCTTAATGCATTTATCTTTCTTTATTCTGATTTTAAATTGTTGTTTATTTCCACAAATAAATGCCATATTAATGTTACTCCAGTGTTTCTGTTAAATCTCAGAACAGTAACGCATGTAATGTTATAGGGTGCAAAAGATTAAAAAGGAGAGGAAAAAAGATAACTCAAAGAAACTAAAACCATCCAAATTGCACTGTTCTATAGCCTGTCTGGACAACATGGCAGTACCCACTTTGCCATTTTTCCCCTTATATCCAGTAAGAATTTCTCTTGCTACAACTTGTGTCCATTGCTTATTACTGTGCACCTTCAAGGAGACACTAACTCCATCGTCTCTACAATGACCCATTAGGTAATCAAAGACTGAAATTATATCCTTTTTTAGGCTTCTTTTCTTCAGGCTGAAGAAACTCAGTTCTTTCAGCCTCTCCTTGAATGTCATGTGCTCTGGTCCCCTGACAATTTAGTGACCCTCTACCAGACTCTGGCTAGTCTGACACCATCTTTCTTTTACTTGGAGGGCCAAAACCAGACACAGTACGAGTCCAAATCTGGACTCCTAAGTACTGAAGAGAGGAGAATAATCATTTCTCTCAATGTGCTGGCTACACTTCTGCTATTACACCCAAAAAAGTCTCAAATATAATATATAATCAGATTTCTACATTTCTCCAGTGATTTCTCTTTCTGTGGGAAACCAACTGATAAGTTGTTACACATACAGTAACACTTAGCAGAGGGGGAATGTTGGTATGACAATGAGGTTTGTATGTAACCCATAAAACTTCAGTCTTTATCAGATTAATTTTAATCTGCTATCAATCTTTACTTGTTGTCAACAGTGAGGAAAATAATATTTTTAAAGTGGATTTGGATAAATATCTTTCATTGAAACTTTGAAAAACCTATTTAAATTCACTTTGCTTAGATTGCCAGGAAATTGTTTACCCAGTTTTACAGCACTGATGGAAATGCATGTGCACAATGAACAATATGCAGGACTGTGTATGTGTATTATAGATCTATATACTTGTTTACTTTTTTAAAAATCCATTTCTGGATGAATGCTGTGTCAAAACACACAGCATTCTTTTGTATCTAATCTAGTCCATTTCTACTTTATTCTTTCTCATGAAAGGAAAAAGACATCTTTACTCTGAAAATATAACTGCTTTTTGATTAAAAAAAAAACCACTGGAGTTCTGTAAGAATCTCCGTATTTTGACTGTAAGCAATTCCCCTTGTCGTACCTTATTCAATAACAGTACGTTGTTTCCACTAAAAATAAACAGATCTTGAATTCACCTTGGAAAGAAAAAGGTGTTTTGGCTGTTGTTAGGGCTTTTAAGCTGGTCCACCACTGTAGAATCTGAATGCCAGTTGTTCTACAGTGAGCAGTTTGTAACAGGACAATTACCACTACCCCAGGTAGTGATAAAGCTGCTGGACTCTGCATCACATTACATCACTTCCCAGTTACACACAAGATCACCATTTGCTACAAGATGCAAGATTTGCTACAAGATGCTACAAGATGTGTCCAACCACTAACATTATTTTGGTACCCAGGTGATTGCTTGTGCTGCTTCCTATGTCTCTCTTTATACAGCACACTACAGCAAAGCGCTTTGATCAAGCCTGAGCTGTTCAGTTACTCAGGGAAAGGTCTACTCACATCCCACTCAGTAGGGAAAGCAGCGCGCTCTATCCACAGGAGACATTATGGGAATGTCCTGCATTAGCCTGCCCTTCACAATTCAGTGCCTCAAGTCTAAAATGTTTGCACCCCTCAGATCCTAGTTCACCCTGTTTCCATCACCTCATGCAATCTCTCTGCCTTACACAACACAGCATTGTATAAAACATCTTTCCTGTTGAGGTCTCTATTGATAAACAAATCACGAATGACTGATTTGAAAAGGAGATGAATGTTTATCCCTGTCACATGTATCTTTCCTTCTCACATTGTTTACTCAACTGAAAAGCAAATCAGATCAAAACACCTTCTTCAGTCATCTGAATCAGGATACATTAACTCAGGATTCAGGAGTCACTGGATTCAGGAGTCACTAGTACCAAACACCAACAATATTATATGACACAGAAGAAACAATTCCAGAGAAGTTTCTTTCTTTCCTTTTTTTTTTTTTTTTTTTTTTTTTTTTTTTTTTTTTTCCCCATTACCTTGCTGTTTTCTTAAAGAATAAAACAATGCATTTAAGCTTGCAGGTCTTATCCCGGTCCACATCTTTTCCACCACACTGTCCCTTCAACAATTGTCTCTGATTTTACTCCAGCTCTGGTTTTTAGACATTGACAGTTTTGCAGACTGGAAGCAGAAAAAGAGTGAAAAAAAAAGAAAACAAACTGCATGAACTTATTCTGTGCCTTTTGATTGCCTTTCTTCCCAGATCTTACAGCTTCCCAAGACGACTATTCCAAGCTAAGATCACTTCATGCCAAGTACTAACATATTTAAGTTAAGTGAAGTAATATTGAGTAATTTTTCCCTATACAGAGGGAGACAGTGTTTTAAATACCATAGTAAAGTATTAGGGACAAAAAGCCCAGAATCCATAGACACAATTAGTATTCAGGCACAGGGCAAATTGGCTCTTTTGTGAGAAAGAGCTTTTCACCACTGCACAGGTATGTTATGTTCTAGGCTTTTTCTATAGATTACAGTTCTAACATATTGCAAAAGATTAATGCATAATTTTTAAAGAATCGTGTGAACTTCTTTCTAGCTTCTTTTGTGAAAAATAATTATGGTTTGCACAGAATGATATTACTGTTCAAATATTTTCAAAGAGATAACTACTCCCTAATATATATGGTAAACATTACACTTTGACTAAGCCATAGCAAGGAAATATCAATGAAATCACAAAATGTATTTGTTACTGGCAAAGGCTTTTGTAATGATTTTACAGATGTCAATCTGCACCTAATTGATTTAAAAATTAATATTTCTTTACACTCACGAAGGTAAATAAATAACAGCATTGCTGTTGCACAATGAATGTCACACTGAAGAGCTCTAAGACAATTAAATTTTATATTTCTTATGAAAACCTTAAGACTGACCATTGTTACAGATTTTTCATAGTACTTCTCACTTCATAATGTTTAAACACAGCATACAATGAACTTCAGATCCTAAGATAGTTCTGTTTCTTAAAGACATAAAGATATAGTTAGTATTTCTTTCATGGACTGATAAACCTGCTTGAATTGGAACAGTAATTAGTCTGAACTTCAGCTAATTTCAAGATTTCTTTGTAGAAAAAACTTCTTCTCTGTCAGCTAGTCATTTTGGTGTTAATATTTACTACAGGAACAACTGTGGAAATACGTTTAGTTCAACTCTGTTGAACTCTCTAGCAAGCAACACATTTAGAAGAGTTACTCTGTATATGAAATGTTTCAGTCTTGACCCTTGTTAGGATTCACTCAGACCCTTACTAAAAAGAAAAAAAAAATTCCCTGGTGCTGACGGAGATCAGGCAGAAGCAGAAAAAACAGGATTACTCAGTAATGGCACTCATTATTTTTTTCTTCTCCCTTCTAACATGAGGTCATTTCTCCATAGAATTATTCTTTATTTTGTTTGAAAACTAAAGTCTTAGTAAAACAAGATATGCATGAATGTCAGACATTGCTGCCAGTCTTCTATTAGTTGTTAGAGCAACAGGCTATTTCACCTAGTACACCTTACGTGACAAGCTTCTCAAAACAAAACAGCTACCATGCAGGCATATGTGATATCAGATATGGTATGCTGTACTTGCCAAATCACATCTCAATTCACATAGGTAGAAGCGAGAATCAAAACTCACTCCGGACAACTAAGCCTTGGATCCTACAGCATAGGACATCATTAAAACATCTGACTGGGTCACAGAAGTGGGCTTACCAGTTTGTGGCTGCTGGAAACATTCCATCTCTCGCCCAGTCTCATAGCACTCTCAGCTGCATACATATTTCTTGTCTGATGGCTGCAAATATCCCACGAGAAAAAAAAAAAAATCTATTGCCTCTAAATTAAAAGGATCACAGTACAGTAATTAAAATGATCCACCTGTTCCCTAGTATGGTGGACTTTTTTTTTTTTTTTTTTCCTCCAGAAAAGAAACCCTGCTCTAACCAGAGACAGGACACTGAACATTTTCCCACAAATTACAACATTGCTGCCGTTTGAACCTCTGTCACTATACAGTATGTAACAGGTATGCAACTATGGCTCTGATTAATCTCTTCCACCCCGTATTTAGCAGAGATAAACAGATAATCAGGATTTTTCTCAGCTTGAAGCTGAGAAAGTTTTTCCCTTTAACAAGGGACAAAAATGCCACCACAGTATAGTCATCAAAAAAAAAAAAAAAAAAAAAAAAAAAAGGTATGACCTGTTAGAGTATAGTCTCCATGCCCTTCTTGAAAGGAAATCAAGATGCATAAAGGGATGGTGCCCCTGTAACTCTTTTACCAGTACACAATTAGAGTAGTGCTAATGTATTTTTCTTGGTAGTCCAGTTTTGATACACTATATATTGCAAAGCATTTTACTAAGAAAAGTGTCAAAGAGAAATGACTGTTCAAGGTCACCAGGCAAGCAAATGACAAAATTATCAGTACAATCTGGGGCTCCTGGCTCCATCTAGTTAACCAAGTTTGAACCACCCTATACCTTTTACATAATTGTTTCATGTGGATCATTTCTCCCATTGCACTTTTTCCAACACCAGGCTGCTCAGCAGACACCCGTTACTTTCCCGGCAGCTCCTATGTTACTTGCGCACTTTCCCTTGAACCCATTTGTCATCCCTTGCGCTGCAAGGTTGCAAGCAGAGCGAGGGACCTACCACTGCATCAGCTGAAAGAAGCAGCAAAACCCATCCTGATCTTATCAGAACAGAAGCTTGCTGCAAATTAGCACAGAGTTATCCTTCTGCAATAGTCCACCTTGGAACTACATGAAAAATGGTACTGAACAGAAAAAATAAAAAGGCCTCATACTCCCACTGCACCCTCAAGAGCATAGCAGGCTACTCTGGATCAAAAGACAACTGATGACAGTGATTTTTCTTTCCATTATCCCTCACAGCCATCCTCTATCTGTCTTACGCACTGTAATGTAGAGTGTGCATTTGTGTCACTGATTAAGGAGGGCACAAACAGTATTTCTGAACCACTACCAGTCTGTGCTTTATTAACTCCTTAGTGGCACTGACAGCTGGTTTGTACATTGCTTTAAATTCTCCTGCTTCTTTTTCAAGTCCTTACTTACTGAGGATATTTCTGTCAACCAGCTCAGAGAACGAAGCGGTGCAAAGGATCACACAAGAAACAGTGACACATTGTCTATTTGTTTCCATTGTCCAAAAATGAAATGATGGATAGAAAAGAATTAAATTTTAATTTATTTCCTAAATGATAAAAAGCATGTATTTTTTGATATTTCCACATTCACTCAAAGTTTCTAAATACTGTCTTTATTGTTTGTTGTTAATTTTGCTTTTCTAAACAATCACATAACCAATGAACTGCTAGCTGTTTGCATAGAAACACACGCACACACACACACACAAAGTTAAACACAAGCTATCTTTACTGTTAAAATAACAGCCAGTTCTACAAACCAGTTTTAATATAACGCACAATTGTAGTGTTGCAGAAACACAAGAAAAAGAAGCTATCATAATTTCTTCACCTAGAAAAAATAGTTTCAAAGAGGCAATATTTAACTTCCCTTATCTTCAAACCAGAAAATGTTATTAACAATTTATATAACTGAGTATGGTTGCCATAGTTGGTGGTGTAGCATGACTTCATTTGCATTTGTTATCAAATATTTGATATTATCTTTTTCCTGTTCTGAGCTTCACTGCTCATTTGCACTGCTCCCTTCCTCTCTAATTATGTATCTGTGGAAACAGGCACTAGAAATACAGCTACCGTTTGATCCTGTGCTATTTAGCCGTAATGTATGACTTCAAATGCAAGGCATAAAAACTTTATTTTAAACACAAATGTATTTTCTGAAATGCTGTATCTTAAATATGAAAGGGGCCAAAATCACTGCCAAAGCAGCCAATGACTGCTAAAAGTCTAAGATGCTGCTGTCTTGACTGGACATATAAATGTGGTATATGCTGTCAGTGAAGCAAAATCTCAGCAGAAATTTTGAGATTGATATTCTCATACAACTCCTTAAGAACTTAAGATAGTGTTAAATTCATTACATATTTAAAAATCCTATACCTAAAAAGGTATTTTTAATTTCTTGACAGTTTTGTCAATTAAATTAAAAATTTAATACTAACAGATTTCTATTCATAGAGAGAGGCCAGTAAGCTCAGAAAGGAAGCATTGGGGTGTATTTCCCAAAGGCTAACTTCAGCCAACAGACAGCACAATTAGAGGGAAATACATGTGGCATACAACCCGGAGAGCCTACTAGCCAACCATGCCAGAGAGGCAAGTGCTTAGTCATAGCTACCTTGTGCCATCTGAGATGTCCCACGTTATCTGAGATAGCCATATAGGGCTGCCAAACATGATCCAAAAACATGAGTGCTGTGCAAGCAAATGAATCCCACCCCAAACGCTGGAAGCAGGACCTAGAATTTATTGTTTATCACCACTAAAAGACTCATTTGAAGGGATACCTCTGATGGCAACACCTTTGCATCTGAGCTAGGATTCCAGGTGGACAAATGCAAGCAGCAGGCACATTGTCTTGCCTTCTTACAAGATATTTCAGAGCTCTTCACCTCATTGTGCCTGACTACAGTTATCCAGCTTCCTTTCTCCTCTGCGATCTGCGATAATCCAACACACTTCTAAGTTATTAACTAGCATTTTTCTTAGATTCCAAGCTTAAGATCTCACTAGATTTTGTTACCATCTCTAGCCTCCCCACTCCATCTCTGTTTTCCTCTGGAGTTACAAGCTGTCCATGCGGGACATCCACACCATAAACCCAAGATTCTTTATGTTATTTTTTTACTTTATGTAATCCTGTCTGCCCCTTTCTATTCACACTGCTGCTTTATTAATTTCTACCCATTCTTACCCTCATCTAACAGCAAATCACTGACTTAAATTTCCTTTAAAATATTCAAGAGATAGCTACTTGTTAGAACCTGTTAAAACAACCCTTTTTTTAAAAAAAAGATGTCTTCTCTACCCACAGAGAAAGACCATCTTCTTAAACTGATGGTGTGTTCGCTCAGCCTACCCAGAAAAACAAAATATCAAACCCCAAACCTTTCATCACCAAAAATGCTGGATTTTCTTCTGAGTTGTAGGATTCTATACCTCAATTTATATCTTTCTGTAATTATCTGAACAATTGTCTTCAAGTAACTGCCAATGATTTTGCTTTATTTCAGGTTCAGATGCGAACAACTTGCTCTTCAGCGGTTACACAGTCTTGTTAGCTTCTAATTAGACTGATTAAAGATTCACAGTGCTACACCAACTTCACTGCTCCATCAAACTTCAGACCCAAATGCCTTAAGTAAATGTCGCTACTGACCTGAAAATACTTTTGTTCTCCTGAATGAAAAATTTACCAAAAGCTTAATTAAAAAATAATTACTAGCCCTTGATAACTGTTTCTAAAGTCTTTATTTTCCTGCTTGGATTTTTTCCATCAACTCCAACATCTACTGCAAAATGTCAATATTCTTCTTCAATAAGAGTATATATTTTATTACACTATATAATGTCTTATATCATTTAATTTATTGTTTTCTGAAACAGAAACTATATTCACCTTTAAAAATTTAGCATGAGATAATAAATGTAAACAAACTCTTGCCTTCCTGAAACAAATGCTAGTTTTCCCCTCACCACTTAGGCTGTCTTTAGTTTTGTCTTATGTCAGTGTAATTCTTGAATGTTTTATCCCAAGAGAATAACATTCAGTTATGCAATCAAGGTAGTTTTGACACAGACTCTGTTTTTCAGATATCAGACAGCTTAGATGATCAAATTAATAAACAAGTTTGCTAATGAGGGATTAAGCATATGTTCTATCTTCTTCTTTGATACCAAGTTTTCCAGATAAAAGATACATTCATCCATTTCTCATCCACAGTTCTAACTGTTTGGGGATTTTTTTTAAAGTTTTTGTTTTTGTTTGCAGACAACATGTTTGTTTTCATCCACCATACCTCATATCTCTTAGAGAAAAATGCCTATGCGTTTTACACATGATGATAACCTCTCTCTGAAAATTTTAAACCTACCCACATCATTCAATAGTTCTCTTATAAATTCTGTGGTTTCTATATTTCTGAAAGGTATTTTTTAAAAACCTTTACTAAAGGCTACAAATAAGTTCTATGAAAAATTCAGATTATTATCGCACCCAGAAAAATTACATGGGATTTAGAAAAAAAACCCACATTTTTATAAGACTACAAAAACCAGTAGCATGTAATAGGGAATAGTATTTGTCCATCTGTCTTCAATTTATATTTAAAGATGAAAAAGCCATATAGGAATTCTTATGATTTGCTATTAAAACTCTTAGAAAATATAAATAGATTGAGTCATATTACTGTCTCAGAAGCTATCAACTCACTGTACAATGAAAAAACGTCCCTTTGGATATCTGGTCGATTGACACTACAATAATTCTAAAAGAAATTCAATAATTGAAGCCCCAGCCACCTTCTAACACTTAGTGATTCTTATGTCTCCTTTATTCTAACCTATGTCTTCTTCCCAGCGGTGGCTGTTTCAAAGACTTCTACTTCAAGAGCCAGCCTGTCCCACTGTCTCTCTCTCTGTCCACCCATCCCTTCCACATCTTCAATACAAAAAAAAAAAAAAAAAAAAAAAAAAAAAAAAAATCATTTCAAAGATCTAGAAGTTAGGATTCTGATCTTAAAAGGCAACACAGTCCACCAAAAATCCTCAGCTTAGAAGAGGAAGGCTACAAAAATGAGGGCCTTCTTATTTGCCTTCTGGTTTCTCATTGTATGTAAGTCATCTTTGAAATGTCCTTCTGCAAACAAGGCTAACAGATTTTTTTTTTTTTTTTAACAGAGACTTAAAATCCTGTAATGACAATATTGTGTGCTTATGAAGATCTTTTATTACCCAGCAAGTCAGTATTGATAATAATAATAATGTTATGTATGTAATGTATGTAATGCTTATGGAAAAAGCAGCCTTCACTATATATCTCTGTGGATATAGGCCTGCAATGTCAGGCTCTAAATTGGATATTTTCACTCAGAGAAAAGATCGCAGTATCATTGTGGACCCTCTATGAAAGCATTTGATCAATGCTCAGTAGCAACCAATATTCAAATAAGATGTTACAAATTGTTAGAAGAGTACAAAAAAACCAAACATCATTATGCCACTGTATGCATCTATAATGCAACCACATCCAAGCAAAAAAAAAAAAAAAAAAAAAAAAAAAAAAAAGACACATTTAAGTAGATTTGCAGAGGATGGCAGCAATACAGAAAAGAGAGATATGCAGTAGTTTACATACAAGAGGGTTTAAAAATACTACAATTCCTCTGCTTGCAAATGAGATGGTTAAGAAATACATTTATTAAATCATAACTGATTTGGAGAAAGTGAATAGAGACTGGTTATTGTCAGACTCTTACAAATAACAGTGTGAGTGAAAGTCCAAATAAATTATCAGCCCACAGATTTAAAACAGACAAAATGAAGCACTTTTTGGCACACGGTATTATTTTCTTGTATACCTCACTGCCAAAGGATGTAGATGCCAAACTATAAATAAAATCACATTTGTTAGGTCTCAGCATGGCTGTTAAACATGGTAGCCTAAATCTGATCTCTTCAGTAAGCCCCCAGAACACTAACTAGAAAAAAGTGGGATGACATACCAGGAAAAACAAACATATTTATTTTTTTCTTGTTTTTGTACTTCTGTCACAGAAAACCACAGTCAAACACAGACACATAGAGGTTAGAGGTTTATCCATCTGTATACTGGAAAACTGTGATACACAGTGACTGGGCCTACTTCTGTAAATAAATTCATTCTCTCTTCCTATTATTAGTGTTATCAAATGTAGGGAATCAAGTAATTCCATAGTTTTAATTTACCAACATCAAAGTTAATCTATTTTCTTTTAAATAAAAACTTTTGACATTTCTTATCTCAAATTGACATTTCCAAGTAGAAAGTGTCAGTGTCAAAAACTGAAAAAAAATTATTTTGTTCACTTTTGTACATGTATCTGAATCTAAATGACTTTTTATTCAAATTAAGATTTTTTCTTGAAATTCTAGTCAGTGTTTTGCAAATGAAGATTTTTTTTTATTTTCTACAACTAAAATCTGTTTTTTTAATGAAGCTTCTCTATGTCTTCTCTGTGCCTTTTTTGATAAATGTTTCGAGTTGTAAAACAAAGCTTTCAAAACAAGACTGTACACTTCCTAGCCAGCATCTCTTTCATGAGAAAGATGTCCTAGTCCTTGCTAGTCACATTACCAACCAAAGTACATTTTCATTTTTCCCTGTTGACTGGTTCATCATTATAGAGATATTCAGAGATGTTTCTGATTCACACTTACATTTGATTAGTCAGTCATATTTGTTTGAAGATACCTACAGGTATGGGAAATTAGCATGTCAAATATGCACTCGTGTTTGATGAACAATGAAGTACAAAGGATCTTGAACAATAAAGCAAAATATATTTAGAACAACTAATCTTTCGTGTTCTTGTATTAATGGTTCAAGAACAGATGATCACTAAACGTATCATTTTTTACATTCCACCTGCACATGTGTTGTTTCTCTGAAAGTTCTCTCATGCCTTTCGAGGGAAGATGATACATTGTTTTCTACCACAAATAACATATATATATTTTGCAGAGCTAGGTATGGTGTTAAAAAATGCTTATAAAAATTATCAGGAACCTACCCTAAAAAGGTACAAAATTTTAACATGTACTACTTATTCAAAAGCTGTCCTTTACCTCAGAAGCCTGAGTCTACTCTGAAGATTTTCTGAACTAATAAGAGCTTTCTACCCTGAAAATATAGTGAGTTCCTCATAGTTACAATATATAAAATTTATTTTAAACCAAGTAAGGCATTATAATAGCATATTTGCTGTAAACTGGCTCTTCATGTATACTATAGGACAAAAATGTATCTGAGGTGTGTGAAAGCTGTTGACTTTTTATTGTAAGATGTGTTCTCTCACACTAAAATCAATTAACATTTCCCAGAAGAGAAACGATCTTTGGCATAGTTTCTTTAATTCTTCTTTGGTATTTAATAAGATTGCTACACCAATGTTTTCTCTTTTCCTATTCTCCATTACCACATACGGAATTTTCAGAAATCCCTCAAAATTCTTATTCTTCTTTGCAATCTTCCTTTCCTCTGACTGAGAATTAGCTATCTATAATGCATCAACTACCTTTATTCTAAAACTGGATTGATTTAAACAGTAAAGAGAATTTAACTTAAAAAACAATCTTACTGAGTGTATCTACAGAGGGGATCCAAGAGTCCTTCTTAGCACCTGCATTCAGGATATGACCCAAGCATGCATTCCACATCTTCCTGTGCTCTTGGCTTCCATATGAAGAAGAGATTGGATTGCAGGCTAGAAAGAAGCTGCAGAATTTAGACATACCCACAGCAATTCAAACTTATCACAGTGTATTTATCTGAGAATAATTAGCCTATATCCAAGGGCCATAATGAATTAGTACAACTTCAACTTAAGTTCTGTGCCAAATGTATTTTTTTCGTTGGCTCCAGCTGTGCCTCATTCATTGGTAAATTGGCTCCTTCTGAATTGCTCTTCAGAAGTATCTGGGTTTTGTTTGTTTGTTTGTTTGTTTTTCATGACACACAAACACGTAAGTAGAATGTAGAAAGTCTAAATCCTGGGTGCACCACAAGACTTCTGTAAAGAGAAATATTCTCCTGTCCATAAACAGGGAACTGCAACTAACTCAGTAACCAGACTCAACTCCCTTCAGTTCCTGAGGAGTGCCTTGGTTTTGAGGCGATTTTTCTGCTAAGTAGAATAGCAACTGAGAATGAAAGAAATCTCAGTTATCTTGTCCATAGCTTCATCAAACATTTTGCTAATTGGAGTGCAATATTAAAATTATGGGGAGAATTTGCTCCAGGATTTCTTTAAGGAGGTATTGTAGCGTAATGACAGAGACCAGCTAATGTTAAGGCACTGAAACAGAGATATCATCTCAGCTGCTTTAGATCCTTCTGCCCAGACTCTGAGGATAATCGTGCATGGGTTGACACACACAGAATGAAGAGGTACTCAGAGATGATTCAGTTTTACCTAATTCTCATCTCTCAATAATTACAAATCAAGAATAAGCCTAATAACAATTTATTTTTTCTGAGGGAAGACCACAGGACTAACAGACCAAGAAAACTTGGTTGTGTGGCTCTAACAACTCAGAGCAAGATTCACAGTAAGGAGGTATCATAGACAGCTGTGACCTCTGGAAGGCATCTTCCCTTTTCTAGAGACCAAAGCTTAACCCTCAGGAGGAGTCAGGAACCGTAGGAAGGGCTACAGGGAAAGCTCTACTAAGCTTTCTTCCATCTTATCCATGTCTCCTTTGTATCCATGTCTCCAGCATCCTTTACCCCACTGGAAGAAGATGATCTGTAAGTCCAAATAAAGAGGACAGCAATAGAAACAGAACAAAAACAAAAACCTCTGGGATCATGCCAAAAAAAAATTTTAATCTAGTGAAACAATCTAAAATGAAGAGGCAATTAATGGCAATTAAAACAGAGTGTTACCAGGCCCCAGATAGCTTTCTATAACCTAACAGAAAAAAATACTACATAATTTATCAAGCTTGGTGGTACTGGTGCTTTCAAAGTTGTTTTGTACTATTGCCAATAACTTAGAGAGTAAAGTCTTGACATGACTGGACTTGTAAGTGCTCAGAAAGCTGCACATTACAGGAGTAAACTGCTTTTACACACAATAATCAAGGTATGAAATACATGTTATTCAAACTAGTTACATGAGTCATGAGCTCTTAGTGAACATTCATTAACTGCAATATTTTTTAAAAAATAGCAGGTGACATAATTACAGCTAGCTTTTGTGGATTACAATGGACTATCATAGAATCAGTAAGGTTGGAAGGGACCTCTGGAGATCATCTAGTCCAACCTCCCTGCTCAGCAGGGTCACCTACAGCATGTTAGACAGGGTTGCAGCCAGGCAGGCCTTGAAGATCTCCAGAGAAGGAGACTCCACAACCTCTCTGGGCAACCTGGTCCAGGGCTCCGTCACTCTCACAGGGAAAAAATTCCCCCTCACCTTCAGGCAGAACTTCCTGTGCTTCAATTTCTGCCCACTGCCTCTTGTCCTGTCACATGAGGCAACTGAAAAGAGCTTGGCCCCATTCCCTTGACACCCTCCCTTCAGGTGCTTGTACACATGGATAAGATCCCCCCTCAGGCTTCTCTTCCCCAGGCTGAAGAGGCCCAGCTCTCGCAGCCGTTCCTCATAGGGCAGGTGCTGCAGCCCTCTGATCATCCTCGTAGCCCTGCGCTGGACTCTCTTCAGTAGCTCCATGTCTGTCTTGTCCTGGGGAGCCCAGAACTGGATGCAGTACTCGAGATGAGGCCTCCCCAGGGCTGAGTAGAGGGGCAGGATCACCTCCCTCGACCTGCTGGCAACACTCTTCCTAATGCACCCCAGGAGACCATTGGCTTTCTTGGCCACAAGGGCACATTGGTGGCTCATGGTCAACTTGTCATCCACCAGCACTCCCAGGTCCTTCTCTGCAGAGCTGCTCTCCAGAAGGTCAGCCCCCAGCTTGTACTGGGGCCTAGGGTTATTTTTCCCTAGGTGCAGGACTCTGCACTTGCCCTTGTTGAACCTCAGGAAGTTCCTCTCTGCCCAGCTCTCCAGCCTGTCCAGGGCTCTCTGAATGGCAGCACAGCCCTCTGGTGTGTCAGCCGCTCCTCCCAGCTTGGCATCATCAGCAAACTTGCTGAGGAGGCACTCTGTCCCCTCATCCAGGTCATTGATGAAGAAGCTGAACAGGATGGGACCCAGTACTGAGCCCTGGGAGACACCACTAGCCACAGGCCTCCAACTGCACTCCACGCCACCAATGACAACCCTCTGAGCTCTGCCTTTCAGCCAGTTCTCAATCCACCTCGAGGAGCTCTCAGCCCATAACATGATAACTAAACATTCTTATGACCTCTTTGAAAGTAGGCATTCAAATCCCAGCATAAGTTTAAAGAAATCTAAATATTTAGCTCTCAATAGCAAATACATTAATTCAGGCACCTACGGTCCTCCTTAGCAGAAGGAGTAGAATAAGATGCCATCGCTGGGGTCTCACCTGCCAGGTTGTAACTTCAGCAAACCAACAAGTTCCATCTCAGAAATAAAAAAAAAGGTAAGAGAAAAATATATATGAATATAAGAAACTACATTTTTAACAAACGTATGGCTGCTGATGTGCTGAGGAAATTGGATTCATTTCTCATTAAAAAAGTCACAAAAGCAGAAACTTCTGGAGTTGAATCAGCAAGAGACTCCCTTTACTATTGCTCCGTGAGGTATCATGAGTTCTGCTGAAGGAGGGATTCAATACAGAATTCATTCCCTATTACACTACAGCTTCAAAATGAATTACGCAGTCCAGAATTTGCAGCTTCAGAAATTGGGTTAGGCTTGTACTATCACATAGTCTAAGTACCCTGCTTTACAGTGAGGTCATAGCAGAATAGCTTTTCCCCCCTCCATACTTGAAGTATCATATTAACAGCTCAATAAATATATATGACATGAATACATACACTAGTGTGTATCTATTACACCATCCTCATTTGGTATACTTGTGCTCTACCAGTATTCGTGGGGAAGATCTTAAAAGTCAACCTGCACTTGCTTTCCTTTTTTCCCATGCCAGATGGTTTGTGCTGGCCACAGCCACCACATTTAGAGCCCCTTTGTATGGCTGAGTAGCAGCAAGCAGGAGAACAGTGATCAAGACTCTCTGATCTAGTCTCACACTAGTCAGCATGAATTTTCCTGGCAGTAGATCAGCTAAGTTCTGCCATGGATATGGTGAGCCCAATGCCAAACCTAGCTAATTTAAAACTGCCTTAGTAATCTTAATGCTATATTGCACTCATTTTTTTCTCCATCAGACTTCAGGCAGGCCACTATCAGGTGCTAAGCACACGGTCCCTGCAATACAAAAAAAAAAAAAAAAAAAAGGCAAGGACAACAGATCAGCATTACAAGAAAGGTGCTGAAAAGCACCCATTCTAAGTATGATGTTCTTATTCTTATTCTGAAATTACTTAACTAATATGTCCTCTAATTATATCCTCCTCTCTTGGGCAGCTGTCATAGGGAACAGCTCTGACTTTCTGGTTAATTAATCCAAAAGAGCTAATGCTGATATAACTGTAAAATACAGACCTATGTGACAATATATGATTATATCATTAAAAAGTGGCAGAGTACAAATAGCCAAAAGCATTATTTCAGTTCTCTAGGATGGGAGATTCCTGGATTAGCTGATTCATTGCACAGAGAAAGCTGTGGACGCAGAACATTTTGACAAGAAAGAGCTTTGCCCAGACATGACAACATGTATGGATTAGCATATCAATATGAATTTGTCATTCATAAAAAGACAAATGAAAGAACAGTTTGCTCTTCTCAAATAAGAGTTGAAAGGAGGGAACAACACAGTTGATCACTGAAGACTGATGCCAGTTGGGCTAAGGGGAACACAACTACATAAAGAAAAATCCAGAAACAAAGAAACATATTACTTTCTGTCCATAGTCTTACACTGCTACATTCTGACCTCAAAGCGTTTGGCTACCAATAAAGAGGTGCCAGGAACTAGAAGGTACACAAAAAAGCCAACCTCCAGTGTACAGACAGGAGAAATTTCAACATTTATTTTGGTCCTGAATCAGGACAAACACATCAACATAGAACTTGGCATGAAATTTTTTCCTAAGTGGAAATTTTCAAAAGTTTAGATTAAACAAAATACCTAACAAAACACTTTGGTATGTGTCACGTAAGAAATCATACCAACAGTCCAAAGATCAACTGCTTTCATTTCATTAAAGTTTTGAGATATGAAAAGCATCTAGACACTGTGGTAATGCAGCCTATCTAAAATCCTACTAGCGAAAGGCAGGGGTTTAAACAAAGCTGATCTGTGCCACCAGATACAGCTGCACTATTTTTAGGTCTCATAACGGAAGCCCAACAAAATGTACCATTATATAAGCATTAATATAACCAACAACACAAACAGTACATTTTTCAATCCCTCCTCTCTACCCCCAACACAACTTGCTTCAACTTTCAATCATCTTCAGCACTATCTTTCCAGTCTCTTGCTTCTCTGCCTCTCACCAGTTTCTCCTCATCCCTTTTCTCCTTCCTTTGGATTTCTTTTCTCTCCAGATTTCTGTCTTTTCATTCTGAATAGAGGCTGATTTGAACAGCTAACAGCTGTCACTGTCCATTGTCCCAGCTCCAAATACCAGTAACCCTTTGCCTTGCCTTCTTGGACATCACATACGCTACCTTAGTAAGAAATAAAGCAAAAAAACACTGCTTAACTGCAAGGGAACACTAACTCATCTCTTTAAGATAGCAGTGATTAGGGCATTGCTAGAATTCACCCGAAGTATGCATGCCAGGCCAGGATTTCCTTATCACTATTATCCATAAAAGAAATTGTGTGTTCTATAGTGAGAGAGATGAAGGCCATTTCTCCACCAAATTAATTAGAAATAAATCCAATAGATAACACTCTGAACACATGAAGTCAGACACAAGGAGTTAGTTTCTTCAGCCTATGAATGCTACCTCTACACATATTGCTACCACCACAAATCCTACTTGACAAATTAAATTATCTGAACAATTTAGTGAGACAATAAACATTTTATCAACACACCCCATCTGAATCAGTTTTAAAAGAGCAAAAGATTTAGAAGACAGCTTCAATCCCAAGTGCTTGCTACATGTATGAGAAAAAATCACAGACCCTCTTCTCAGACAATAGCCTGAAGGGGATATGGGAGATTTAATCAAAAGATGCATTTTTTTTCCTGCCTACCGCAGATAAACTAAGGGTCACATTTTAATTTAAAAAAAATCCCAGATCGCTGATTCCTCTTTCTGTTGTCCTTTCTGTGGCTACTCTCTTATAAAGCCTGCTGCACAGGGAAGAATAATTGCCTCTGTTTTTTTATAGTACAGTTTACTTTGTAAATTCCTAATACTGTAAAACTCTTTTCCATTTGTCACTAATTGGAGGTATAATTCAACTACTAGGTACAAAAATTGATTTCAGGAGCTCCACATTTGAAGCTATTCATGTGTTTTCCCACCATTTTTAACAATCCACAGAGGGGTTTTTTGTGTGTGAAAATATTGAGGCTGTAAGCCATCTCCTTTGATGTTTCCACAAAACAGGAAAGGATTTTCACCTTTGTTAAGGAAAAATCCAGTAAAGCTAAAAGGCACTTTTTAATATGAAAGCACTATCTGGAGCCAACCCTAACTGAATAGTATTCTTTAAAGAGAACAGTATTGTTGACAGATTAAGACGGTTAGGGAAATTACCAGAAGATCACTAACATCATTCTGGATGCAAACCAAATTATGAATGTAGGTAAGTACAGTGTTCATTCACCTACCTTGGCTCTTCAACCAGGAAAGGAGAAGTGCTATCTACTAACTTTCATTTCCACATGAAAGTGATTTTGTAGCTCCAACAACATGGATCAGCTACAAATTATGAAGGGGCATACCCCCTTCATCATTAAACCTGCCATTGCGTTACAGCTTTGAAATCGCTATTTTTGATTCCCCTCTCTCCTACCATCAGGAAAAACAAGCTATCAGACAAATTGTCAGATTGGTCATAAGACCAATTTGGACAAATTTTTAAGGCAATCCAAATTACCTCCATGAATTACTACTAGTACTCTAAAGTAAGTGAAAGCATCTAAAGATGCTAAAGAGTCTCTTGACTCTGAGTCTTGATCTGATGCATTAAGAAACAGAGCAGCTTCTTAGCTGAGTTAATCCACCACCTATGAATGTAACTATACAAGTTCCTTGAAGATTTCAGGATGAGATATCTTTTTTCTTTTTTGAAGGGAGAGTAGATCAGAGTCCACTTATGAAACATGTAAGCCCAGTCACTGAAATATACAAACAATAAAGCAATTACATATTTAAAAAAATTAGCTGAATTATTAAGCAACAGAAACACTGTTAGCATAAGACATTGGTCAAAATATTAGTTTGAGACTGTTTTTGACAGAAATAGAGATTCTAAGCAGCAACTCTTTCCTGTGAGAAGTGTACACTGAAATTTTCAACTTTTTGCTAAAAAAAAAAGTCTCCATTTTCATTTTTTAGAAAATGAAAACTAAAAAAAAAAAAAAAAAAAAAAAAAAAAAAGTTTCATTTTATAAAGGTAAGTTTTCCACCGGGGAAAAAAAATTACCATGCAAAAAAAAAGGGTTGTCTGATCAAAACATGCTCACCCACACGAAAATAACACAATAACACATTTGCTGTGCACAAAATCCACTTTGCATTGTAATTCATGACTACAAGCCTGGTCAGTGAGCATCAGTCAGTAAGCTGTACAGGGGAATGTAGAAATTAAACAGTGATTAAGCAGCATGGTATATACCATTTTCTTTCCTAAATAAATATGTTTGTCCCTTTAGAAAGAGTACATAAGGAAACCAATTTTGACATCAGCCCTTATCAGTACTAGCTTTAGTACAATACAACATAGCTAAAGAGCATGCAGGTTCTGTCTCCATATAATATAAACTGTGAGTCTGAGTCTAAACCAGAAAAAATATGTGCCACATTTTTATTTAGGAACTAATAATATAACCTAAGATAAAGTGCATGCTGATAAAAATGTAAAATAAAATATTTTTAGTAGTACCTTCCGTGAAGTTACAAAATAATTGGTAACCAAGCATACATGTTTGTACCTTGCCTAAATAGGTAACGTGTAATCTCTACAAATTATATTTTGTTGTTACTTTTTGCTTTTTTCTCTCATCCTTACCCTTTGCTACTGCTTGTTTGAAACTGATCTGGTAATATATGTTGGATCCACAAAAAAATAGATTAATCACCTCAGAAAATCGCCTACCTCTCTGCTGGCTTCACAATGCCTCTAGAATGTACTATGTTATTGGGGAAGGTCAGCTGATCTGCAACAAGGCTCTTTCTTTGCCAAATGAGCCCATCTGATACTTGGAATAGGAGAGAGGTTTTGTGATTTAGTACATAAAGAGGTAATCTGATTTTTTGCAAGCAGTGGCATACACAGAAAAGCTTGTGAAAAATTACAGGTGCTTGGCTTCCAACTTTAATAGTAACACTTGTTGTCATTGGTAATCTCAGAGCACTTTACAAAGAAGGTCAGAATCATTAATTCCATTCTACAGAACGGAAATATGAGGTTGAGAGAGAAGAACCAACTTACTGAAGCTGGGTTATGGTACAGTCAAATTAGAACTCAGGTCTCCAGTGACACAGACCAATGCCCTTACCACTCAGCAACCAATCTTCCTTTGCCTGTCACTGCCATAGGAACATGTTTCTGTAAATGTAGCACATTCTACATTTTCAGCCTCCCAAACTACTGTTTTTAAGCAGTGTCAAGAGCTATTGAACAGGGTTGATATTAATATATCTGACAATCAGGTCAAAAAGCTAAAACAAAACTAAAAGCTAACGTAAGTTGGCTCTTTTTTCTGTAACTTATAGAATGTATCACCTGAAGAATGTCTGGTGCTTGACCAGATGTTTAATACAGGAACTGCAGAGTAGCCACAGCCTAAGCCTGCCTTGGCTCTCTTCTCTCTTCACTCTCTTCCCCCCCACACCACAACTAAAGTTCATACAAAGCAGAAAATACTAAATATTTTGACAAAAACTCCCAACCAAAAAAAAAGTTATTTTCTGTGTTTCAGACATGGCAACTATATAGCAGAAGACTGACTAAAAGTAACTTCTAATCATAAATGATTTTTAAAACTAAAAATACTCTTGGTTGAACTCCTGCCAGTTCTCCACTAACAGTTTTAAATAAGAGAATGATGCAGTCCAGAAAGAATTTTTCTCCAGCATAGAGAAATCATAAGATAAGAATTTAATGGATCAGACTCAAAAAATGCAGCTGGTAAACTCTATTACAGATGATGATCAAAGCAAGGAAAATATATTCAACACTAAGAGTTATTCTTAGAATAAGGATAAGCATAGAAATCAGGTGGCCTGACTTACATCTAGATTACATTTGCTCTACTTGGATTATCTCCACTATAAATGACTAGGAGGTGGGGAGCTTTTAAGTATTTAAAAGGATGGCTA
This sequence comes from Rhea pennata, assembly GCF_028389875.1. Lineage (NCBI taxonomy): Eukaryota > Metazoa > Chordata > Aves > Rheiformes > Rheidae > Rhea > Rhea pennata. The sequence continues at coordinate 65,483,095 of NC_084666.1, forward strand.
AGATGAAAAGAAAAACTGAAAACCTTTACTTTTGAAAGCATAGTTAAAATGATATTGCAGTTATATTGTAGTTAGAGACAGGAATTGAGAGTATCTCCACAGAAATCAGAGTAATTCTGGATAGACATCAGTGTAAAAGAGCTTGGAAACTCTCTTAGATACCTATGCTAACATCGGCACATCCTTTCCTTCTTCCTTACCGTGGCATTTGTTAAGAGTTTAAATTTTACCCTTATTTTAAGCAAATACATCTTCTGTAATAATCCACTATGCTCTAGTACTGTATGGTTTTATCATTACTACTACTTGCAATTTTCCTGATTCTTCAATCTACTCTGGTTAATCTGTTTGTTTCCTAGAGGTTATGGCTATTAAATATACTGACTTATTTTTTCTAAAAGCCTCAGAATGCAATTACTCTGCTTCCCCTTAAAATCTAAGCAATATAAATAGATGAATGTAGTAGGAAAGCTTCTCTGACCTTACAAATGAAGCTAGAATGTCTCAAAACACAGTCTACTGAGCAAGGAAAAACAGCTGACTAATCTACAGAGCCATTTCCAGCAAACTTGGAGAAAAAAATATTTGTTGTCTGGGGATCCTGGAGGAGGGAAATTGCATGTAGCAAAGTTCTAGAAAATCTTCTCTTAGAAAAAACAGCAAAATTAGTCTCTTCATCTCTCTTCTCCTCTCTTTTGTTTGTTTGTTTTTTTAGACTACTCAGGGCTTTTCAGACTTCAAATCTTCAAGTTGTTTTTTAATCAATAGCATTTTCTCACATTTTTTGAACTGTAAGACAATTTGCTGAATATCAACAAATCATGAGCTGATAAGCCATCAAGAAATAATTGGCCAGTCAACTTCACTATATCAATGGCTGATTGGAGGAATGAGTCCTCTCAGAAGGAAAAATTCTGAATGATCAAAGGCAAAGCCAAGTACTCTTAGTTCTGAATAAATAATTTGTTTCCCACATGAATATAGGAAATTACATGAATGAAAACTTATTTAAATGTGTATGGAAATAGAAATAAGATGTCCTGTTTGCAGAAAAGGTTTTAAAAATTGAATCTCTAAAGCTAGAAATTGAATTTCACTGATTTAGTCATGATTGCACTCTTTTTCTTTTCACTCCAATTCTACAGGAAAGAGAAAATTCACATAACCAAAAAAGAGAAACAGAGCATTACAGACAGAGACAGAAAAAAGGTAAGATTAAGTTTAGCAACACTGATTAATTTTCATTAAAAAACAATAGCCCTTAATGACATGATTATTTCAATGATAGGTTCCGTAAGACTACATAGGTAGATCAACTATCAGACAAAATGATGATTTAATATTTAGGTGAAAATTACTGAATTGTTATTTCTACAGAAAAGCAACTACCTAGCAAATCTTTTTGCTCAAGGCGTTTTGTAATTTAGAAATAATGTATGCATAAAGAAATATCATAAAAATATCATACTCCTTATACATCACTTTTGACAGTTTTTTTCTTTTCCATTGACAGACACACAGGCAGATGCACAATACACACTTTCAACAGTTTGTAGGTGAGGGCACTGATTTTGGATGTTGAATAGCCAAGTTCAGATCCCTTCTCCATCTGCATCTAAACTGTGTCAGATGAAAAACTGGCTTCTCAACTAGGCAGAGTATGAACCATAGATTCCAAATCACAGGACAAAACACAAGCATTTTCCAAGGTTTGAGAGAGTAGCTAGAGTAGCTGAGAGTGTTTTACTTTCACCCCTTAGTTCCATTGCAAAAAAATGCATTTCAAATCCTAAAATTCCCTATATTGCTAAAATGTTCCCATCTGTACCTGCTACAGAATTCGCAGCTGCATGCTTCTCTACTAACTTGTCACCTGCTTCCTGCAGAAGTTACTGCAAAATCCACTTGTCACTGATTCTACTCTAGCACTTATAACTTTTGTCCAAAAAATACATTAAATTCTAAGAATGAAGTAATATCATATGGAAAGTTATACTTTTTTACTGATTTTTTTTGTACAGTGTAGACAACAGTAACAAGCTATAACTATACTGCCACATTATGCTATACAGCTTCATACAAGCATTCTGACTAGGCAACCTTCTCTAACTGCATGAGGATACTACTATTTTTTACAAATACTCTGTAGATAAAGCCTTTTTTTTCCCAACAATTCTATAAATTGCCTGTAATATGTTATGAAGAAGAATCCATAAAAAATCTTTTTCAGCACAGGAAACAAACTTGAATATTCTCTGGACACGACATTGGTATTAAGATAATAAGGAAATTGCTTGTCAGAGCAAGTCTGAAATTTCCATTCATTCTTTAATATGAAGACAAGTAATGCCTATCAAAGGCAAATTGATTCAATCAGAGGACACTTTAACATGAATATTATATAATCAATTGCCTGTATTTAAGTCTCACGAAATTTCTTTGTATCTCTTGCTCTTTTCAATGCATCATTTCACATCGTCATTCACTTATGTTCTACAAATGCAACAATGAAAGGGCAACTATTTTTACAGACACCTATACGTCCCTGTTACTGCTGTAGTCACAGTGCTATGGCTGGACAACTAAAATCCAAATAACATCTGAAGCCAAATACTCAATAATTCCACAGATTTATAGGATTTCATTGTTAATATAAACAAATGATCCTTACGCTTTCTAATCCCACATGGCTTTTAAGTATATTCATCTATTGGTGTGGATACCTCTACAAACCTGGTAGTAACAAGCAAAGTCAGGACAACTCCCTGTTCCACATTTCAGGTAACAGTGAGCCACAACCATGTCAAGGATGCCCTATGAATAAATGGATAAAATCACCTAAAGATCTTATGTCCGGCTTCCACTGAATACTGAGTTACTATGGTTCCATCCATGCCTCTCCAGCTTGCTCAGGACCTTGAAATATGGATTTTATTATGTATGAATATGTATGTACATTTTATTACATATGATATACATTCGGTAAGCCCGGGAGACAGAGAAGTCACCATAAAATTCCCCTTAATTTCAGTATTTGGAAGGAAATATATCAGTGGAAAGAATACTGTAGCAGACAGAGGACATTCTGTGCTGACAGTTGTTGCCAGTGTCTTTTTACCGACTTTAGGGGGCTTAGAAGCAGGCCCTCAGGAATTTAAGACAGCAAACAGGACACTACTCATTCGTTCTTAACTGAAGGATCAGAGTTTGTAAGATCTAATAAAATGCTTTCTTTTCATCTCTGATTTTTGTAACTCCATAATTCCAGTTTTAAATGTAACTTCTAAAAAAGAATTATTAAAGCAATCTAAAAGAAAAGAAGATAGAGCAAATATATATGTGGGGGGGGTGTACACACACACACACAAGTCCTAATTCATTTCATTTTTTACATTAGACAGACACTTGAGCATTTGGAGAAAGAGGAAAAGGCAGAGATATAAAATATCTCTGATAAACAAATAATTTTTTTTCCTGCTGAAGAAAATAAAGAACATACAGAAGTTAGGAGAAAAACATTTTAATTCAGGTAATGTTTGAGACTAATTAATGTCAAGGACTGCACCAAAGAAAGTAACGAGGAAAGGAATAATGGTAGGGAAGAAAACCAATCACAATAACCCAAGAAAATGTACTGTTCATTGCACAAGGTGCATTTCACTCTGCATTTCCCTCTCTCCAGATGTTCTGCTGTCAGCTAAGCTGCTCAAATCAATCCACTATATTTAAAATACTTTTTATCCACCTGAATAAAAATTTTTAAGCACCCATTTTTCTTTGTTTGCAGCAGAATATGAACCATGAATTTGCAGCAGAAATACAGGTAAGTAGTATTTATTTACCACAAATGGAAGCACATCTTAAACTATAAAAAATGGGAGAACATCATGTTGTGTGACCAGTAAAAAATATTTGGAGAAACTGTAACAAGAGAACGAGCACAAGCAATTGCCTCTAGACATCAGGGAAAAAATTGCCTGTATCATACTTTGAATAGTGTATTCTTCTCTCAGAGCTCTAGCTGACCAGAAAAGCAAATGAGTAAAAATTATTTCTCACAGAACAGACATGCCCTACAAATTGCATTTTGAGACAGGCACCTCACTATACCAGCTGCTCAGCCCCTTTAGGCATGTCCTGTGTACAGTAGTTGAAAAATAGCAGGCAGATGTTTTTTATACTGAGCTGAACTAACTGGCAACAATGGGAACTAAGTGCATTTAGCCTTTCAGGAAAATCACCAGACCAAAATCTCAATGGCTGGAGAAACCCTACTGGTTCTCTCCGTGTCAAAAAAGAATTAATGTTTTCCCTTAAAAAGTAATTTGTGAATATATCTATAACTCAGAATGATCTTCTTTTCTATTTATGTGCTAGCTGTCTCCCAGCAACAACCTATCAGCCCTATACCTGTTGAGTATTACTCTATTCTGAAAGTAGCTTCAGTGAAGTTGTACCTCAATATATCATATTCCACAAGAATATTTGGCCCTGATCGACTCTCCAGCTCTGGCATCCTGGGCCTGGCTCATGGTCAGATGCAGTCATGCTCATATCAGGGCAACTGCTGGGCAGGACTCAGCTGCTCCTCCCGCTCAGGGCTTGGTGCAAAGGACAGGTGGGGTGCAGGAGCTAGAAGAAAGCTACTGCGTGCTTCATCTTGGTCTCTCATCTACATAACTGGGGGACCATGGCCCCATGACATACCATGATGGGGACTTGAGATCTTGCCAACAACAGTAATCCCAGACTAAGTGCTTGGTGTTGTACTTAGTGTATTTCAGAGTACATTAAATTGTATGGTCCTGATGCAGAGATCCTGAAATTCACTGGTAATCGTTTCCTAGGAAAGCTGTTAAAAAAAAAAAAAAAAAAAAAAAAAAGGAAAAAACAGGGTGGGTGCTGAGGGAAAATTTTTACCCCAAATTCAATTCAAATCAGACATGAGGTTTTCTCTTACAAAAATCTCTTTCAAAGGCTCTTTCAATGAAACTATTCAGGATGAATTACAAAACAGAAGAGGAAAAGCTATTAGAATCAAAAAAGAAGTGTTGCAAAGTAAGGGGTCTGAGTAACCTTCCACACTAGCATTTTATTTACGTAACACTCATCTTTAACATTTCTGAGTGACAGGAAAACTGTAACTAATGTTTAGTATAGAACACAATGAAATTAGAAGTCTGACACTTTAAACTCATAGGAGGATTTTTTTCATACTAATATATAGTATAAATATGTATAATTATATATATATAGATACTAATACATGTATTAGTTTGCATACTAGTACATACTAATATAACAGCCTAGATAATTAGGTTGCGGAATTCACTGAGGCCAAAGAATTGTGTTCAAAAATACGCATTGCATGAAGGAACTGCCCTCGTGCAACCTTACATGTTATAATGAACAAACCATTAAGAAGGGAAATTCAATCTCACTCCATAGGACTTCCACCAGTTTTTAATATTAAACATCCAAATGAGATTTTTGTTGTCTTGCTCCTTCCTGCTGCAGGTCTTCCTAAACAGACACATCTGAAAACAACATACTGGCTATTTGAATCTCTGGTTCAACCCACTCTGTAACATTTCCAGATGGGAAGCATAATATAGCAGTGATACGGAAGAGATATTCTTATTTCTACATTTTCTCTAATGTATTTATTGTAGGAGAGACTTGAAAGGTTAAGTATTACCATGTAAATCTGTAAGTAATATGACATTTATTTAAAGCACTGCTTTTGTTTACGTTCATGATGCCTAATGCAATGATGTGATAATGCTTCTGCAGCATTGTGGCTCAAGTAACTACGGTATCAACGAGTTCTGCGTTTCCACGAAGTACCTATGAAAGCACAGTACCACTGCTCTTGAATGCCTTTGAATCCACATTGTTCTATTACTTTCTTACTCATATAGTTAATTCCAGGCAAAATATACAATATTCTATCACTAACAGGACACATGGGGCAGAGAACTGTAACACCTCCTCAGCCCTTGAAATCTGGTCACTTTTATTTAGGTTTCAATTCAAGGAGCAATGAGGTCAATTAAGAAAGTCTTACTGAATTCCAATGATCATCATATTTTCTTAAAAGAATATCTAGACTCTTATGCCTACTCTCAGATTTTATAAATCAAACCTATGTTACACATCACTGCAATCATATGTGATTCTAAATAAGCACCAACTCATAAGCGACTGTGAACTGTGCCCAGCCTAGTTTCGCACTAAATGGCTAATAATGATTTGTTAACATTATAGTGGCTTTCTTCTGAGTTTGATGTGCCTGCTGGAACATCCTCCACACTTTAGGAAATTGGAGCACAGTGACATCTCTTGCAGGAAAGACACTCCCTAGGACTCATGCACACTATCTACTAGGATGTAAGGTCATGATTTGGGATTTGAAAGATACACACTTTAAAGTAGCCATTGACTCCAATTGTGCGGTCTCGCTCACTCACAAGAGGACCACAGAATCTCTAGGCTCCCAGGTAGTTAATAAAGGCAGAGCCAACACAGATAGCAAATTATTTTTTTGCAAAATATTAAAGAAACGAGTCCTACCAAAGGCAACAAGGCAGATATCTCCCATGGAAGTAACAGTGGGAGAACAATTTCATATCCTTATCTTTTATGTAGCTTCAAAAGGTATTTTTTAAAGTTATAAAAAAGCCTTTGAAATAACCAGATAGCTATGCAGCGAGAAACTTAACAGTTGCAGATACGCCAGAAATGAGATCAAGTATTAAGTATGATAACATGCCCTCAGCAGCCTTACATTGCCAAAAATGAAGGAATGCCTCAAGTCTTCCTCAGCATCTTATCAATTCCCCATCCCCCAAACTGATCAAGTTAAATTATTATTTCACATTGAGAAAAAGATGCAAAAAATGCTGAAAGCTAATAGGCATTTGACAGAATTGCTTCTACATAATTTTAAATAATATCCCATTTCTGAAGGCTACATTTCGGAAGTCTCCTGATCATTTTGTTCAAAATACAAAAATACTGGTCAACTAAATACACTGGGACATTCTCTGTGCTCAATTATGCTCAATGTTAGTATGTTTGTGTCTTACGCTAGATTACACACTCCTGTGAGGCTACTTCTACTCTCACTTCATCATTTTGTTTAACAAAAGTATGTCACATCAAAATAGTATGCCATAAAACCTGCCTCTCACAAGTGTCTAGAGCTATAGGCAGGAAAGTGCTTTCAGTCAGCACTTCTTCTGACAAGACCCTTGAAAGAGAAAATAAAAGTGCTTTGAGGTAGAGATTTTTTTGAGCAGTTCCCTACAACAACAAATGCTTCTAGAAAGTGGTTTTCTAGAGTCCAGCTACAGGCAAATGACGTCTACGCAGTGAAGAAACCTGCTACCTCGCAATTTTCTCGTAATTAAAGTAAGAAGATTGGTTTAAATAAAAGAGGTTGGCAGAATTGGTAGCTTTTTAAAACAAGAAGCCAGTAACAGATGATGCAAGCCTACTACACTACCCCAGTCATGCCTATCAAAAGCTTTTATGAGTCTTGGTACAGCTATTCTCTCAGTATTTTTTCATACATACATCTTAATGAACCCTTCACCACAGGAGTTGTCTGTAGTGATACGTCTTTTAGTTTTTTTCAGGAATAACTGGATTGTAATTCATTTCAAACATATGAAAAAAAGAAAAAAATAATTCATTAATCAAATAAATTACACCAAATCAAACCAAAGGCATCTGTCATACTTGTGGAATATTTTTTTTAGTCAGAAAGCTTTTATTAGAAAATTTGACAAGCATTATTCACTATATTTATTTTATTTGTATCTTTTGTATTTATTCCTAATTTAAGAAATCGAAAGAGACTGAAAATATCAGAATAATCATCATTCCAAATTATACCTGGCACAAATACATCAAAGCAGAAACAAGGCAGAAAAAGAGAAAGAGAAGAAAAGGAAAAGCAGGAAGAAAAAACAAATAAAAGAAAGCATAGGGCAGTCATAAATATGCAGTTCAGAGCATCAATTAGACCTACCCACAAAGTGCATAAAGAATGTGGCATTTTCTCAGTCATGGGTGCTAGAAATGTAATCAGAAAAGTAAATAAAGTCCCTACTTTCTGTAACTGTTCCTTTTCTATAGCTTAACAAAAATGCAAATCAATAGGAAGGTTTTCACCAACTCCAGCTTGAGGAAAGGTGGGGAGAGTCAGGCATAGATAGTTACCTTTTCAACAAAATAATGTTCCAAAAATAAGTTTTAAAGTTTATTTCTGATCGTAGAAGTATTTACACTAGAAACTTCCCTACCTCAATATTTCTGGCTGCAGTTACTAACTATATTTGGCTACTAATCTGCTTCTGGTTTTAGCTGGGCCAAACCCTCACTTGTAATGGATTTATTCTCTGCTAATTCCCAGTATGTGGTAAAAGTTCTCAATTGTGAAAACTTACTCTCTTATATAGGAGCCCTTCAACTCAAAAGGAAAGGAAGGGTATGGTTCCAATTAATGTACTAGAATATGATTTTAATTACTGAGCAAATATAAGTCTACATGACAAGTGGTTGAGTCTTTAATTCTTTTATAGGGAACATACTCTAACAGTTCCTCTGCAGGGCATTTCACTAGAAAATTAATGATTTTTTGCTGGAAAATCAAGACAGTATCAGGAATTCATGCAGAGAACACATACCCGAGACACAAAGATAGGAGGCAAGGGATTAAGGGAGACCTAAAACTAAATGATCTGGATTTTCCCCATACTTCTTGCCACATCTAGCTATGACAAAAAAACACACACAATATTCCTGGTTTTGGCTAATCCCTTTGCTGCAGTATCAATACACTCAGGTGCTTGTGAGGTTGTCTAATAACCTATTGACTTGTTTTGAACTGGAGCTAGGAAGATGACTTTTGCATTCATAAGCAATAACCACAAATCAGGGTCAAGCTGAGTTTTCCAGCTGTGTTTTAAGCTACATAGATAAACACAATTAAATCAAAATTCAAAATCCAGAGAGGCCGACATTCTCATAACAACAGCACAAGCAGAACAAGCAGCCATAACAAACAGGACAGTGCTGAGCATCCTTAAGCAGCAAAAATCCTTCTGCTGCAACTAAAGTTTTCCATGACGAAATGATGAACAGTAGATATCAAAGTAGTTAAGTAGCGCTCCGCTGAAGAAAAAAAAATGGAATACTAAAGCTGCTGATAAAGAATCATCCTTTGTGGCACCAGCCAGGGGCTGGAGAAAAGAGGCAGGGAATGAGGCTGTATGGCTAAGTCTTCATTGCAAGCAAATCTAAAAACAAAAGCAAACCTAGCAACACCCTCAGTGTTATGCACAAAAGAAAGGAACCACAGCTCTGAAACAGGACTCAGGTAATTAACAATGAGGTAGGTTAGCTTTCATGCTAACTAGGTTTGCTGTATTGGCTGCCCTTTTGCTATAAATCCCTACTTGTGCACTACCACTGATACTCTGGTTCTCTCTAACATAGTGCATAGACGAGTTTAGTGGAAGAATGACTTCAGATGGAAACCTAAAGTACAACAGCGGAGCCCTGTAGAAGATGAAATCATACTCTCAATAAATAGCAAAGAATCAGAATAATTTCTAAATCTACCTTGGAAACAGAGTGAAGATGCTAAGTCAAGATCTTAGGTTCTGCTTTGGGCACAGTAGGAAAGGTTTTGCTGGAACTGTAAAATATAGCATCCAGCTGCGTAATACAAAGGAAGAACTATAGATAAAGTTACTTTCCTGATCACACTTGGGGCATTCCTTTCATATGCCTAAGTATCTCTGTGAAGCTGGGAATGGGGAACTACTAATAGATGCAAATGTAACCACAACTGACTGTACAAGCACAAAGTAGTTCATCAGTGGAAGGGCTAAAGAGAGCAGCAATTAGATGATCAAAAAGTAGCGACTCTAAAACCAAATACAGTCCTACCTGGAGGTAAAGGAAAAATTTCCACTGTGAATATGCATAAGCTGTAACAGACAGAAGTTAACATACGAAATCAGGTACTTATGACAGTTTTAGGAGAACATGTTCCCATAATACTTACCCTCTACAACTGCCTTATTTCATTTATGTGCATCTTTCTGCAAGTGACTGAACAAGAAACACAGATCCTGCTCTTTTGTACTGCTCCTTTGCATCAGCTACAGCATAATCAGGCAGGTTTTGCTACACAGAAGTTATTAATAAAAACACTTTTACCAAAGATGTCACCGAATTTTGATCAGTGTTTTGATATGTATCAAAATAAATTGTGACAGGGAAGCATAGCTGACCCTTCTAGACAAGGGCCAAACACCAGCTGCCTAACCTCTTCCTAAATTAATTAAATTAAATGCTAGAAAGGTAAGTTTTAAGGGACAGACCAATCTACCTCTCTGCTTCAGACTTTTGAAGGCAGTATTGTCTATTTTTGCTTCAGTTCATTCTACCACAATGCTCCTCTAGAGTTGCATTACTCAGAATGAAAGCCAGAACACAGAAGAATTTATTCCAGAAAATTTTTACAGTCCTTCCCAAAAGGAATCATAAATGTTTCCCAAAATAGCATTCGCTCTGTGTTGCTCAGTTTTCTGCTTCCCAGCACTAACCAGCTCCCAAACACTCAAGTCATCTCTTCTGTTGGATTCAGACACAGCAGATACACCCACCTTACCGAGCAAGGGACTAGCAAAACTCCAGGTTCTCCTTGTATGGATACATTAGGAAACCATGCAAATGATAACCTATAGCTTTTCTTCCCTTCATCAGGGGAGATAGGGGAAGAATACAGTGTGTAAGAAGTTTCTTGTATGAATGGAATATTTCCTCAGAGTACCTCCAAAGAAGAGAGGAAGGAAGTGTACTTTCATTTCTACACTGGGAAGCTGACGCTTATAGTCATGCACTGTATTGGTGGTCTAGCTGGTGTTTTACAAACACAAAAATCTTCCTGATTTTTATTTAAATTAAGTCTCAAGGAGTCAATTTACCTATAGCTTTGCTTGCATGATGAGATGGTGACTTGTACTGACTTGAAAGTACCGAAGAGAGCAGAACTACTGCATATTGCCTCTTTTTTAGGGGAATCTAAAGAAGATGAGAAGGACTCACTGAGACAGATTTTGCTGATGTATGATGGAATTCGTTTCTACTTCATGGAGACCATGAAGAAATAGAATTAGTAATGGAAGTGTTTATAAAGGCAGCATTGCAGAAACAGGAAAGAATTAAAGGTCTTAGTCTGGACCTATTAATCCTGTAATATACATTCTTCTATATCTGAATGTCTCATATATGGCAAGGATGCAGCTCCATGAACTACACAGAGCAGATAGCTCAAACACAGCTCCTTCATGTTCATATACAGAAAAGTAACTGCAGAGCAGATTCTGTACATTATGTTGTTCCTATATATTTCCACTCTGCTGCATGCTTGGCAGTACTGTGTGCAAAAAAATCAGGTCCCGTGTCTGTTCAGGTTGAGGACAAAGACTAATAGTACTGAGGTTGGGACAGCTGGGTGGAAATAGCAGAAACATGAAAGATGAGGACATGGGTCCCTGGTGTGGAAATGTGGGAAACATATCAGTATGGTGAAAGGACACAGGCTGGAGTTTCTAGTTTGAAGATGAAGGTGGAAAGGTATAGAGCACAGGGCTGGGTTTCTGCTTTCTGGCTCACAGTCATGTGAAAGTCTTGAATTAAACTTCTAGAATTAAGAGTTGGGTCTTCAAGCCACCTCTATAACTACCAAGTCCAGGATTTCTCATGCACTAGAATCAACATTTGAATTCTTCACTCACAGGAATCTTTTTCACTCCAGGTAACTCAGTTTCTTACTTGGATTTTGCCTGTGACTTGGATCTTTTCTTATAAGCCAGACTCTCTTGCCTAGGTATGGGATTCTCTCAGTCCAAACCCTTGGGTCTATTTTGGAGAACATGCTGCAGCAATGAGCCCTAGTTGCTAACCCTCTGGCCAGCAACTCATTGATTTTACCAGGAGAGCACACCAGAACTACTCAACTGCTTATTCTTCACTGCCTTCCCAAGTCCTCCTACCCCACCAATTCATGCCCAAAAGGCAGAGAAAGGTATCCTACAATTCCCCTGGGAACAGACTTAAAGTGTGATTCAATTTATTACAGCACGACATTACAGGACTGACTCCGTGCTTCTTACTATGGAATCTCTTGAGATTGCAGCACAAGACCTATTTTGGAAATGGCCTGTGAACTACTGTTCTTCAGACTTACCTCCAGGGAGAGGAAGAAGGAAGATGCAGAGGGAAGAGGAAGGACTCAAAACAGGAAACTGTGGGATTAAATCCAGTGGTTTCCCCGCGAGCAGGCTCTGCCGCATACAGATAGGTTCTAGATACGCTGTAGCAAAGGTTGGATTTCAGCAGAGCTTCTAAGCCTGAAGATGAGGGGCTGCTGCTTGGCATCATGTCAGCTAATAAGACCTAAGACGCATATAAAAATGGCCAAAGTCATCAAAATTGAAACTGCAGTGAAGATCCAACTACTAAAGTGCAGGCACCACTTCCACAGGTTAAATATAGTAGGGAGGAAATGATACACAGGAATACTTCATTTTTGTGCAAAGCTTTTGTTTAAAAAATGTAGAACGTGTCATTTCTAATAGAGCTATTGAAATAGCTCCCACTGCTGTGATACAGTTAAAAGAAAATCTCTGCTGATGACAAGTAGCAGCTCTAAATTGCTGAAGCATGGAGCATCAGCGCTAAAACACATTTTCTCCCCGAAGACTGCAGCCTATCAAATAACATAGGTCTGCTGGTTGAAGTCCCTCGCAATCAACCCTTGCACATAGCATGCAATCTCTGTGCCAGCTGCTGTTAACAAATTAACAAGAAAATTGATCTCTTGGATGTGAAAAAATCAAGTATTACTTTTACTCATTTACCTTTTTTATATTGGTATAGCAATCACTGTTTACTCAAAATAGTAATAGCACTTAGTGTAAAATAAATGCAAAAAGTAAGAAGAATTCTGTATATATATATGTATATATATATATATATGCTTTTTGAAAAGACAATAAATGAAACAAAGAAAATAAATGCCTACTATTTTATGCATATTTAAGAAAATCTTTATACAGGGCTGTATGGTGTTTACACAGAAATCAGTATCTGCTGGATATGCAAAGACTTTTTAAGGCATCAAAGTTAGCGCTGTAAGAAAAAAAATAATTACATTTTAATTTTATAGATGTTTCTTGATGTTACTAGCATATTATAGAATGAAAAGAGAAATTAGAGAATATCAAGATATATTACTTTATATGAAAGAGGTCACTATTTCAAATCTGTAGTTAACAATGAATAAAAGGAAAACATGTCCTAAATGAATAGACAGTAGCAGAAAAGAGGATCTGAAAAATTTATTTGAAAATAGCTTTAATAAAAAGCAGTCTCAGCCTTGAATATTCAGCTATTTAATTACTCCTGCAAAGACAGGGCAAAGGAGCTATTTAAAAAGGAAGTGCAAGAATGAAACTTAAAGAAAGGCAAAATTAAAAAAAAAAATCTCCCAACAACAAAAGAGAGGAGAATTCATCTTCCTGGAGGCTCTCTCCACAGCTCCTGAAAGTGCCTGCTGCTGACAATGAATGGAACAAAAGGGAGGCGGGAGAGGGGAGAGAAAGAGGTGTTATCTTACCAGCCGATGGAGCTCATCACTCCATTCCCCTTATGACGCTGGTAACTCACAAGCCTATAAAACGTGCCTTGGCTCCTGATCCCCTTCAGCAAAACCGAAAGCAAGAGCAGGCTGTGCTCTGAGCAATGGGACTTTCTTCTATCCAGAAGCAGTAGCTCTCTTGGTCCAGCCAGTACAACAGTCCTCAGGGTCTGAACAGCACAGCCAAAGCTTTTGTAGACAGCTCCCTCCTTCCCAGCATCCTGGTCTTACTGTGCTAACTTGCTTTTTTCTTTTTTTGTTTTCCTTATCTATTGGAGGGAATTTTGGAGGAGCTAGGAGAGATCTTTTTATTCTTGCAAGAGGAGAGGAACATCCAAGATGACTTCTGTCCCCACAGCCAACTGGAGTGTGAACACAAGCAGCAGGTGGAATGCGAGCCTTGCTGAGTCGGGGGATCTCTGGGGACAGGCACAGGGAGCACTGGCTGGAAATGCTTCTCCTCCTGTAGTATCCTCAGCAGCCAACTTCTCCAATCAGTTTGTGCAACCATCTTGGCGCATTGCCCTGTGGTCTCTGGCGTATGGCGGGGTGGTGGCAGTGGCTGTCTTCGGAAATCTCATTGTCATCTGGATCATCCTAGCTCACAAGCGCATGAGGACAGTGACCAATTACTTCCTGGTGAACCTAGCCTTCTCAGATGCCTCCATGGCTGCTTTTAATACACTCATCAACTTCATCTATGCACTGCATAGCGAGTGGTACTTTGGAGAGGCTTACTGCCGCTTCCACAACTTCTTCCCCATCACAGCTGTCTTTGCCAGCATCTACTCCATGACAGCGATTGCAGTGGACAGGTGAGAAAGAAGAGGAAAAGCTTTATGGTGAGAGGTTGAGATCAGATTCTCTACTAAAACAAAAATCAGAGATAACATGCAGTAACTGATGAGAGGCAGTCTCTTCAATAGTTCATCACCTGTATTCGTCTGCTTCTTCAAAATCTCTCTCTAGCACCGTTTTCTTCCTGTCTTTAGTCTGTCTCCTCTCCTTCAACCTTTCATTGCTTCTACTCTTGCTTTCTTTTACATCCCCACCTCTCTCTGTTTGACTTCAGATGCTCTCTGTGCTCCCATCTTTTAACACTAATCCCATGACAGCAGCCATTACTGAGTGTTGCTTTCTCCATCTGCCAAAGTAATCTCTGTTCCTCAGTCGATGTCATCTAATTCATACTGATGAGGAGTTACAGAGACTGCAGATTTAGCAAGAGGATTTCAAATTTCCCTCCTCTTTGTATTTCTGCAGCTGGCAGAAGCATTTGTCTCCTCAGAAACCACTTCAGACTCTGCTTTTAACAGCTCCTCTCACAGACAGCGCTGAGATGCTTTGTTCCTCCTCCTGATTTTAACTAAACAGACTATTTACATTACCATCTGTGCATACCGAGAAGTGTGGTAAGAACAGGTATTACAGGGTTTCAAGTGTTTGATGTTTTTTCTAATTACTGGCAGCAAAGCAGTCTTTGTCATTGAAGGAAAACAGGGCAGGGACAAACATTACCTTTGTGCTAAAGAAAATAATGGAATATGACAGTTTTAGTCTCTATACAGCAAAGGATAGCCACATTTGTCAGATTTCCAACAGAAGTGCTTTAACGGACCACCTTTGTCAAAAGTTGATGTAGCTCTCTCCCAGGAGATTTTCCCTTCTTTATGATTATTTTCACCTGTGCTGTATTAGAAAGCTAACTTTCCACAAACTTCAGAAATGCAAGCAATTCCTGAATTTTCATTCAGAGTAAGATTGCTTTATACTCCAGGTCTTTCTTCTTTTTAGAAATGCATTGAAATTACTGACAGAACTCCTTTCTCAGATGTCAAAATCATGTTATAGATCTTGCCTGAATTGACTTGGCAGAGCTGCAGCACTTTCAGCTGATGGTAGTTAGGACTTTTATGAGGTTCAATTTATTTTCTGAAACTTCATAAATATCTTGTTTCCAGGTGCAAAGATTAGGAAATATGCTGTTGTGCCTTTCTCTTTGCTGTGGTCATAATAATGCTCTTCAGCTCTACTACTTGCTAATTTCAGTTGGAAATTTCAGGTGTCATTCTCGGCTGGATGAATTTCTCTTCCATAAAGTAGAAATGAAAGAGGAAATGAGATTCTTAACAGCTCTTCTACGTCTCTGCTCCTGGGACAAGGGAAGACAGGATGACAACAGAGCACTCTCCTCCTGCTGGTGATGCATTTTTTTTCCCAGTTATTACTTCACATAAATAAATGAGGAGGCAGTATAAAGCTGTATTTTAAACCAGGCAGAGATTTCTTCAGTTGCTAACTCAGGTTTAGCTTAAGGTTCTCGCCTAGTTTGACATTTTCAGAAAGATAAGTTTTCAGTGGATGCTGAGGATGTAGCTGTTACCATTGCAGTGGTTCTTGTCATTAGCCACCCAGCTGCTAGGATGTTCTGAGTAAGGTATTTTGATTTTCTGACAAAATCACCCACAGAGGTGTAGTATGTACTATGCGGAAAGTTTCTAAATATTCTAGAAAACTGGAAACAAAGGCAAAGTTGTTTTATATGACACTGTTTCCTGGGAAGGAGAAGGGTGCACTTGTAGAGTGAGTAAAGAAGAGCTCTGTTTCACACCAGCTGCTTGAAGTACAATGGTCAGATATAAATATACCGGACATATTTTCACTGGTTTGACAATATGAAACACTTGTGTGCAGCAGTGAACCAAATACTGCTGTTATTCCGTCTGATGACATTTCTCATCTCAAAATCTCCTGAAGGAATCAGTTTCCTCTCCACCACACCTTCTAAGCTCACTTGCCCCCAGACAAAGACAATTCAAAATCTTTCTCAGGAGAGTCAAAGCTGGGTTTTATGTGTGCTCTCTGCAGTACTAACAAGCATCATTTAAAATAAAGAGAGGAACATTCTATCTATCTTTCCTGATTCAGAGTGTCATTCTTTTTTTATATATATACATATATATATATATATATATATATATCTCAAATCACACCTGATGTGTTCTGTACCTTTAACCACTTTCTGGCTACTGTTCAGCAGAACACTTCTGCAGAGTCAAAACGAAAATAGAGGGTTAAGCTGGGAAGCTCCCTGAATGTACAGTCTACCCTATTCCAGACCACAGATCTGCAGCATGGACATTTTTTAAAACATCGGTTGCCCTTCAACTTGCATTAAAGTTCTGTCAATGCTTAAGATAGGACACTATGCTTTAGGTTTGACCCAGTAAACTTATCCTTACATGTTTCTGTTCACAAATAACTAAAAAAAAGTCCAAAACTACAAACTAAGACTAAGCTGAGGGAACTGAAAAAATAGGATCAAATAGGAAGGTTTTATAATAGAAACTCACATGTTAAATGCTTAAAGGTCATGGGTTGCAACTCACTAAAAATGTCACAATATACTCTGTTGGTCATTTTTAGACTATACTAACATTCCCAGAATATGAATGAGTCACTGCGATCCCAGATCTCACTGAGCGGAGTCATGGGCAGTGCAAATTTCCTTTCATGTCTGATTCTGTGGATGGGTTTCTAGAGGCCATGTTGTAAACGCTGCATGTACTGTGAAATTATTGGGCTGACACACACTTTTGTGGAGTAGATGATTTCTGGCAGTGGAAGGTGCTAGGTCAAGAGCTGAGGATCAACGTATCCAAGACTATTGTACGACTCAATGTCTGACCACCTGGTCATTGAACACAGTCTCAAATTTATGGAGGTTTATTAACATTTCTGACCCCTCCTTCTTAGTGGTCTTTTTCTCCTGTCTTCTGCTTCTCTTCCAACATGCTGTTTGGAAGATGCAAGCTGTCTACACTGCAGTGTACTGCAGAGATGGCACACTAGCTCTAAGCAAGCCAACTCAGCTGCTAGAAGCAGCACAGGTTTTGTGCTGTTCTGCTTCATAGGCATTCATTCACTTTTCTGCAGCTTATGCCCAGAGCTACACAGAACCACAGCTACATTGCTTCCACTGCTCCATATGCTTCATTTAGTTGCCTTACAGGGATACATTCTTAAAAAACTCTCAGATATATCAAACAGGATAGTTTTTGAGCCAAAAATCTCTGTGCCACTGGCCACTACATGATCCTAACGGATCATGTGTCTTAACTTCACCTAGGAATCTCTTTATTGGCTGTCAGTACAGTTACTTGGACACCGTAGGCACAGTGTCTTAGGCAGAATTTAGGTCATCTAGATCTGGCCATTGGTGGCCCATCAGACCTTTCCACTTGTTCCTAGTATGCAGAAAATGATGGTACATGTGTTCTCACAATTCATTTCCAGTCCCAGGATTGCCTTGTTATATGACCTGTTCTGTGTGCAGGCCTAGAAATTCCCTACAGATATCTGAAGATGAAAAGAGAAGTTTGGAGACAGTAATATAACATTAAATAACATGCCTTTAGCAGAGCACTTAGTTTATTTTTATGCATTTATTTCCTGTTATTATCATATCTGCAGTATGGCTTTCTCAGTTATTGTTCTCTTAGGGAATTCCATAATGAATTCCATATTTCATCAAGTTTATGCAAGAATTACTGCTCTGAAATTAAACTAGGTATCTTAATGGTGACAGTCAGAAGTTGCCAATCTTATTCACATCTTTAAGTTCTCTTTACCTTTTCTGCCTGGCATGTAAGCAAACTTTTGGTTTGGAAACTACCACATTGGTATTATAGCTCTTTATACGAAAAAGTAACGGAAATGTCTCTGCAATATTATTTTTGTGCCTTCTTTACTCTTCATAGATTACACAGCTTTCCAGGACCAGACACACATTTAGTTTGCAAGACTCCTTGAAGAATAGTTTCCATGTGCTTTTTAAGTGTCTCTCTCAAGACTGACATACATACACCAATATATCACATAAGCATAAACAAAATCACATTTAGGATCCACAAAAATTCTGCATCACTGTAAGACAACCTACAAGGGCTCCAAAGCTTATTGGCTTACTGCTATTCAGCATAGCTCAACACAATAGCATCAGAATGGGGTGCTGGTATCAAAGAAAAATCTTAAGTAAAAATTCTTTAAAAATTATCATGAAAAAAAAAACTATAAAATTGGCTTAACCATTTTTAATGATCAGATTCTGCCAGATATTACTGATCTATCCTAACCCTCTAACTCTACAAAAATCCCAGCCTATTTTTCAGTTCAGCTACTTGCAGAGTCAAAACTATTGAAATATAAGAATGATAAAATTAATCTAGGGAATTCCAATGTCATGCACCTTTTTCTTATCTTTTTTTTTTAAATCAGGGAACTTTCCTCATATCTTAGATATCTGATTGTGCTGATACAAATTCTGGAGATGTTACAATTTGTTGCCTCAGTGAGCCACAAATATTAAGTCATCACAGAATAAAATTCTGATTTGAAGTTAATCAAAGTCACTATTTTTCTAAATTCAGATTCAATCATGTCCCGAAGTCCCATTACAATTTCAATAATAATTTCGTCTTTTTCCTTTTTTCTGGTCCTTCTGATGATATTAAATTCTTTTTTTCCTGCTCAGTAGGAAGGTACAGAACTATTTAATTCTCTAGTCCAACAAATCCATTATGAAACTTTCTATGTTGTGTTTCTTCCACAGAACTTTATCTGCAACTATATTTTCAGGAGGAATAAGACTATTAAAATTAGAGCTAAGAGATAGTTATATTAGCAGTCTCACTTCTGTTAACCCACACACCTCTGTTTAGTATGACAGCACAGCACTACATTGGTGACAAACCTTTACAACATTCAAACCTGATGGATTTTTTTGAAAATTTGCAACAACAAAAAAGTGACAGAATCAAACAAAAAAATCAAAGAACCAAACAATCTACACCAGAATCAGAAAGAGAACCCAAGATCCATGGGCCCTACCTTTCTTTCCCCAACATACTTATACTCACTTTGTTTAACACAAATCAAACTCAAAATCAAATTAATCTTCACTAACAAAATATTAGACAAATATAAAATCTCCATATTTCAGAATAAGACTGAGTCATAACAGTACAGTCTCTGCTGCTTTTTGGCTGCCCTTCTCATTTCTTTTTAACAAACTTCCTTATCTATCTGCTCTCATAGCCTTTCTCATTTCCCTTGGCATGTCACCATTACTCTTACCAATTAGCTGTATGTATAATTCTAAAAGTTTATTTTTTCCTATTCATGACTGGAATTTCAAACCATAAAATTCTATATTGTTTATCTATTTTTTTTTCTTTATCTGCCCTGATTTTAAACTATATTTAAAATTCAGTTTTATTCCTCCTCTGGCATGATCTACTCCTCCTTTTATAGGACCCTTAATGTTATGATGTCCCACTGGCTGCATTCCTTCTATGTAGTTTCTGGTATGCCTATTACACAAAATACCCATATTCAAAATTTGCAATTTTAATTTCCTCACCTTATTTTTTTTTTAGACTTCCAGTATACACATACATCTAGAAAAATGTGTTATCTTTCCAGTGGGATACATTTTGGCATCTGTCTCTGCATGAGTTTCTATTCCTGGGACAAATGGCTCAAGGCCTTCATATGCCATAAATATTTCAAAACCAATATTCATGCCAAACTGTACTCCAGCATCTTTTGCTGTAGAATAACATTATCTGAATTGGGAGTTAATAGCCTGAGAGTTACCTATCCTGTGTGTACTTCAGAATACTCTGAAGTATAGGGAGATGTGTATATGAACTAATCACTTCAAATAGAAAGTGGAAAGGGCATGAACGTGCTGTGGTCATATACTAGTGGTGTCAGGAAAAAATGTACACCATGAACATGAACACTGATACTTATACTCTTGTACATGCGCTTAGTTCCAAGTTTTCTATGCTTGGCTCACCAACGCACAAAGGAAGTTGAAGAAACACAGGGAGGAAACCTCCACCATGCAGACAGCTGCCATCACATGCAGACAGCTCAGCTCAAACAGGCCTTCAGCCTTTGGCCTCTTCAACCCCTTCCCTCAAACTCCAGTGCCTCAAAGAAAATGCTTTCCATGTGAAGGGAAAAGAGGACAGAATTTACACTGAAGACAGACACAGACACACACACACACACACACACACACACAGAGAGAGAGAGAGAGAGAGAGACAGACAGAGGCAGACATATGGATGGGAAAAAAACAAAAGCCAGATAGATCTTTGCAGACTTCTTGTGTTTTACTAGACACATTCCCCAGAAAAATCCCCCCCTCATACCTCAGAACCTTTTCATCCAGAGAAATGGGTAAAGGGAGTTCTAGTACCCTCAATATGCCTTTTTTCACAAGATGCTGTTTTATTGTAATTTAGTTTTATTTGCCTCTGGTGTCACGTAACTGTATGCAAAACTCTACCTGCCATATTCCCAAATTATAGTTCAACACAGCTCTCTTTCCCCTCTAATGGATGATTTAATAATACTGTATCAGCCTTCGTCATTGCATGTCCGGAAGAGAAAAACATAGTCGAAAATATACTTCTAAAAATACTACTATTTTGCTAACCAACATAGAATTCAAATGAGAATCTTCTTCCTCATTCTCGGTGTTCTGTTTGTATTTTAACATGAATCACACTGATATTTCTGGATTCAAGTATACAGGCTGCCCTCTAAAGAAAACATTAACTCTTCACAATTTGGAAAGAAAAAGTTGAACAGGAGAGCCTTAAGGGCTCACAAATCAAAAGGCAAAATGTTAAGAACTCTGTTCTGAAATGTCATTCGTAAGTCAACCACATGTCCTGGGGGCCAACATGATTTTCATGGGTTGGCAATTCTCTCTTTTTTCATTCTGAGAAAAAGAGTGAAATAGCTTATGCAGAGCATCTTGATCCAATGTCTAAAGGGTCCAGTCTGCCAGAAACATAGGAGAAGTAATCCTTATCTTGCTGTGGTACAAGCTCAGAATGAGCAGGCACAGACAGAATCATGTCTCTGTCAGAATTCATGTCAGAGTCACGTTGTTGATAACAGGGTCAGTCTGAGAATAAATGGCATAACAGATAATCCTTTCCTTTTGTTTTGAACTAAACAAATCTTCCATTTAACAAGCTGCTTACAAAAGATGTGATGAAAAAATGAGGTTGATAAGCCAATCTCTCAAGGAGTATAAGCAAAATTTACAGCAGTGCCTAGCCCCAAGCCTTCATGTCTAAGGCAGGAAACAACATCTGTCAAGTTTAAGCTACATGTTCAGAAGTGAAGTTCATTTTAGACCATGTCTTAGCTAGCCTTAAATACATTTTCTCAGTACCTTTACCTATAGTTTAATGAAAACTATTAAAAGATTTGCTAGTGATTTACATAATGTAAACTGCAGTATTTTGTCAAAGAAACACAGCTAAAGGCTTGTTTTTGTTTTCGTTTTTCCTTGAATAATTATATATATATATATATATATATATATATATGCATGTATACCCACTTGATCTACCAGCCAACAGATGAATTTGTGTCATCCACAATATTTGTGTTTACCTGAAATAAAATTAATTTCCAAATACCTGTAACCCACCGTTCTGTGGCAAGACAAGAACCTAGGTACATCTCATATTTGGCTTATTCAGACTGGATGTTTTGTATTATACTCAGCTGTCTGAATATAGATTGAGCCAAAAGCTTTAAAATGAGCTTTCAAAAATTTGGTCACAAAAATCAATTTTAGGCATCAAAACTGGAACTTTCCAATGAACATTCCATATTAAAATCCCCTGATTTTGATGGTATTTGTGAATGATTTTAATTTGTCTTTGCCCCAGTATGAAAAAAATCATTAATGTAAAGCAAAAATGTTGTCACCACAATGATGTGCACACCTATAAAGATAAAGAACAAGTGTAATGGGTCTGTGTTCTACTGTAATGGAGTAGTCTATCGACAGATAGAGCCGTTTTGCAGAATGTGCACAGAGATTGGACCTCAATAGCCCAGGTAGATCAAATTCAAACAGTAGGAGGAAACAGAGGCCCTTCTGTCAAGGGGAGTCACATAGGCATGATGAGTTCATCAATCATTCATTTTCTATGAATATTCACAGTTACAGCATACTAGTTACTGCTCCAAATCAGTTACATGTTTATAAAAATCTTGCCCACTACCAACAGGTTCCTCAATAGACAGCACTGTACTTTTTATGAGAACTCAGCCATACTGCAGAATTCCAGTTTCCCTGTTTAAAGGTTTCTATTAATAGATTTGCAATAGGTCCTGGAATAGCAAAGTCCTCGACACATGGGCAGCCTAGTCCTAATCTTAAAAAAAGGGACAAGGTACAGTGTTAACTCCTGCTCAAGGCAGGTCTGCCAGTCCCTAAGTGTAGCATATGTGCCCCAGGGTGAGTCAAGACTGATTAATCCCTATAGGATACAGCATATTGGTTTCTCAAAACCAGTGTGCTTTTTTGCATTCACCTATCACTGCTATATGCTCCTCGTTTACGCCACTAGTTTTAAAGAGACTGTGGCACAACCATAACCTTGCTCACTGCAGATCCTTCTGGCCACAAAATCCAGGGTTGTTCACAACCATCAGAGATAATACTACAAATATGCCCATAGCCACACTTCCCATAGACAGTCTCAGCGATTGAATACAAATCAAAAACTAAAACTTTGTGTTTCTCAATTAAAAATGCTCCTAAAATCACACAGTTCATTCCATCTTCTGTGGTCTACCGTAACCACATTACAGACACACTTTATAAGATTTTCCACAGCAAAGTTTTAAATCCAGGGCAGAGAATCATAGTATTTTCCCCACTCAAGTTTTTTAATTACCAGCTGATTCCAAATGCAAAAGTAGGAGACAATGTATCAAAAACAGCTTCTGTTCTGAGGGAATAACAGCATCTGTGTATTCATGAATGAAATACACTCTTCCGTCTCGTGTTGACAAGACGCTTATACGCAACCATTACAATTTTCCCTCAGTCTCTTCCTCTGTCAAGTCCCAATTTCCTGCTACAATTTGGGAATGAATTGATGTTTTTTCCCCCTATTTGAATTTACAAACACACTGCCAGCAGGTGAAACAAAACACTTGGGATGACTAAAGGGTTCCAACTGTGTCTCCAGATGGGCATCTGTACAATTCAATTTTGAGCATGGTGTTGTTTTAAAAATATTCTATGCAGTTTTGCTACAATTTGCTAAACATGTTAAAGGCAAGTGATTTTCATGTCTGTATTAGTCAAGTTACAATATTTTATAAAAAGATGTTAGGATTTATCCTTACTTTTTTTTCTTTCCAGTCTCTGAACAAGCTCTTAAGCTTTAAATGGACCAAGTTGAACTTCTCATAGAACATGATCTAGCCTGTTTTAAACACATTTCCAATTTCATGATATTTTGAGGTACATAGGATAAGGCTACTGGTATTTACTCGTTCTTTCACAGTTTTAGAATATGTGGTAAGATGACTTAACCCTACATATTTGAAACAAGAAAATGTTTTTTTCCTTTTTCTTTCCTGTTTTACTACAGGTGAGATAATGTATTAATAATCTATCATCTCAACATCATAAACACATGCCTAGAAGTGAGATTCATAGCTTGGTCCTATGTCTCCAAACATACTGTTCAGGTCTGTAACACACAAACTTAGGAGGCTTTTATACCACTTAGCAGCTATTTGTCTCTTTTATGTTACTTACAAGCTGTAACAAGCAAGCAGAGTGCTATACACCAATGCCAACAGACAGTACATGATCATGCCATTGTTAAAACCAGCAGCTTAGAGAGTTCATCAATGTTATTCAGATCAGGACCATCTCCTATTATGGTTTGGGGAAAACAGATAGACGTTTTTTGATTTGGTGAAGCTAACAAACAACTATGAAACAGTAAATTGCGGATTCTGGCCAAACTGAGCAGGTCTCAAGAAAAGTAGATCTGTTCTGACCTCAGTAGATAAAAAAAAAAAAAAAAAAAAAAAAAAAAAAAGCCAATCTTTAAGGAATAGAACACTGCAGCAAGCACCTGCAGCTGAGAGTAATTCCATACTTTCCACTATCTTTGATTATGGTAATGATGACTTTTCTAGAAAAGTGTTACCAATTTTACATGACAATATCAAAGCAATTTTAACAAAATGAAAAAGCAATATCTTACTATCTTAATTAAGCAATTTTGGTTTTGAGAAAAGCCACCTAGGAAATATGTTAGATATATTATCTTAATTGCAAGCATACTGACAAATTAGAATGAATAACTTTGTTGTCAAAGGTTCAGCAGCAAAGAGTTGTCAATACCATAAATGATGAACTGAATCCTTCTTGTACAAAGGCATTATTCAGGGAATAGTCAAGGTCCCTCCATCTTATTCCCATTTTTTTTTTTATTAGAATGAACTGCCTCCTACAGTTTTGTAATCTATTTTGTGCAGAAGTTAAGATGCTGGCTCATCACTCAAATTTCAACATGAAAGGCAGGCAGCTTGCTGTTTTACTGATCCATGCCCTTTGACTTATCTCACACAGATAGCTAATAGTTAGTATTTCCATCAGCACAGTTCTGAGTCATTAGAAAACACAAACAATCCATTCTATTAAAAGGTAGTCACCAGACAGGGAGATATAGAAACAGAATTTTATCTCAGTTGGAAGAATTACTGCTGGAAACTAATGGGAATAAGAATAATATTACTGAGTATAAGAAAAATATGAATGCAATAGAAAACTGACAATAGAACATAAAATAATGTCAATGTACAGCCTGAAGAAAATCAGCAATTGAAAAGAAAGATTCCAAGCTAGGAGATGCCCTAAAAGTCTCACAAGCATATGAAAAATGACAACTTGTTTATGGGTTATCACCTACTATGGGTACAGATCATCAAGCATTTTAGATAACATTTGGCAACTCACACTCAAGCTAATTTAATAGACGGAACTCATGACTACACGGTTATCTTCATAACCATGTTCTACTTAATCTTTGGAGAGGAAGGGAAGTGTGGGTAGAGAATGACAATCCAATTCATTTATATTTTCATTAGATTTGCTATTCTATCTGGACAAAATATCCAAAACTACAAAAACAGAGCTATTTCACAGTTTATATGTAATACCAAAAGCACCGGTTTTAGCTGAAACACAAACAGCAGGTAAATGAGAGGGGAACTAACTACTCTGAAAGTGAAAGATACGAATACAGTAAAAACAATAGAAAATAAAAGCCCTGAAATTCTAAATATGGAAATTGATGATTCAGAACTGAAGCTGTTTTAATTCACGGTCTGTTTCTAACAGCATTTAAATGATCTAGGTATTATTTTAGTTACCATGTTTACCAAGGGCCAAATACCAGAGTGATGGAATTTGATAGTTAACCAGAAAATGAGTTATTTTTTATAAAACAAGTATCCATTGTACAATTACCCATTGCCCAAGTGTGAAATTTCCAACCAGTAGGAATATCTTGAATGAAATTTGTTTGCCCTAGCAGTTAAATATTGATGCAAAAGATTATTTGCACATATTTTTCTTAAGAAGATTATTTTTATTATTATGGTGTTGTACCTAATGCCTGTGCCTATAAGTCTTGGGCAAGTCTGCCTAGAGCCTAGGTGCATATAGTAACAAATCAGACAAGCCACACCTTCTGTTTTTTTAAAAGAATACAACTCTTCTAGTTGCAGCAGTACTTATTCATCCAAAAAATGATTAATTCAAACTGATGGCAGCTTTTCTACTGAATTCCAAGGATTTCAATTCAAATTCTGGTTAAAAATCTAGCAAAGCATACGTATTTGGAAGCCTAAACACAATCAGTCATCTAAAAATGTAAGAAGAGTATTCATGATCTAAAAACGAGAGAAGATGAGAATGCGAAAAGTAAATATCATGAATGGCTTCAAATATTTTATGATATACAAATGCCCCAAGGACATGTACAAGAAAAACAACAATAATCACAAACAAGCATCACTTCAGAAGAGAATCTACTAACTCATACCTATTTACATACAAAACAACTCATTTTTTGTGAGTGTAAAGTAAATTCATTTGATAATTTAAGCCTCTCAGCAATACTAAAAGTCTCAATAAAAGCACAAAATATACATGTTTATGAAACAGTGATTTTTTTTTCACACTATATGGTATCTTCAGCATAGAGTCTTGCCCTATAATGCCTATAATTGCCTGTGTAATCTTCAAAGTGGAAAATTATCTCTGAATCTATCCCAATCTATCTTTATATGAGGAGGAAATGTATATGAAGAGCAGATGAAGAGCAAGATACACAATACAAGGAGGTAAACAGTAGTGGAACCTTACGTAAATACTTCTTAAACACCTATCAGCTGGAATAGGTGTGGTCTGATGTTCTATCTGCATTTAACACCTGAAATGGTCATAGAAAATGACAGTTGTCAGGCATGAAAATTGAAGGCCTACAATAAAAGCAAAGACAAAGTCATAAGTAAAAGGACCTTTAGGAAATCACTGAGTTGCCTCAATGATCTTCTCAAAGATGATCAGATGACTAGGCATATGTACTGTGAAAGACAGTGGATGTATATAGGTAGTAACTATTCTTTGGTAATGAGCTTGCTTCTTTACAAGTTAGTATTAATCCCTGTGACTGATGAAAAACTGTTGAAACTGATTCAGACATTCTCTTAGGAACTTGTAAAAACTCTCAGAAGTAGAATATTCAAGTTGTTTCTTCATATTCGTCTGTGCTGCCTGTCTGCTTCAGAGTTTTCACAAATGTGAAAATAAACAACACAAGGAAACACAGAATACAACAACACAATTTTGTTAACTTCCTTTTGACTTACCCTGGTTGTTCCTGAGGAGCTTCTTACAACACTCTTATTCTAATAATAATTTCAGAAACATGATGGCTTGGCAAACCCCAGGGCAGAATGTCAGTGCTACCAATGTGTGCAGAAGGGCTGATCTTCAATGTCTTAAGTAAAGACCCCCTGAATACTTCCAAGGAAATTTGTTGATTTAAATTGCTGATTCTTTAACTCCTACATTACCTCACAAAGACTGCTGCATTTCAATCATTTACAAAATGATTTTTTTTTAATATGCTTTGAGAATCCTCTGGATCTGAAGTAAAATATCAATATAAATAATAATTTAGGTTAGTTTTGTAAAACATTAGGATGTCAAATTAGAGAACATACAGTTGATAATTCAGTATGTTACACTGGTAGCATAATACAGGTATATCCAGCACCTCAGTGGCTTTACAAAAGTACAAAAATTTCTTTAAATGTAATTATGGCAGGTACTTTGCAGCATTCTAATTAGCAGTGAAAGACAATTGTGAATTCTGTTCCAATTTAGTTAACACTAACAATGACTTTATAAGTCACAGTTTGATCCTTGATAAACGAAACAAAATGGAGCGATCCGGGAAGTTCATGGACAAGCTGTTAATTCAGTGTTTTGAATCTACACAGAGATCAAAAGATAGAAAGTAGGATTTACCTTACTGCCTGTCTTGGTGCCTTCCTGTTGCTCTTTTTACCATGCTTTTTAAAATTGTAATGACTCAGAGTAACCTTGTTACTGATTATTCTCATGTTCAAAAGCTATCAGCACGCATGGTTTGCCAATACAATCACAGTGAATCAAAACTAATGCTATCCTACCTCAGAACATAGAACTGAGAGCTTTATACACATGTATGCTTTTGATGCTTTTGAATCAGATTCTTCTCTGACAGGATTAACTAGCTTCTTGTGAAATAGTTGCTGCACTGATATACCATAGTGAACAAGGTGCCCCCTAACTTTAAATTAATACTCAGTGAGCTTTTGTTTTATTCCAGCACTTCCTTCATGGGAGCTGTACCAACCAAAGAGCACAATTCCACCAGAGCTACAGGATGACAAATATCAGTTTATATCCCCTACCCAACCCTAAGCTCTGGTGGCTTCTAGATATAGGCTTATCACTGAAGGTTTCTCATGCAAAGGTTTCTGTTTTCTTTTACAGGTATATGGCCATTATTGATCCCCTGAAACCCAGACTCTCTGCAACTGCTACCAAGGTTGTCATTGGAAGCATATGGATTTTGGCTGTTCTGCTGGCCCTTCCCCAGTGCCTCTACTCCATAACCAAGGTGATGCCTGGGAGAACTCTTTGCTATGTAGCATGGCCAGGTGGTCCAAAACAGCATTTTACGTAAGCTTTTGTTCTTTTTAACTTGTGCATGGTGATGTCTACACTTGCGTTTTACTTGGCAAAAGCTGTAGAGGATCATGCAGATACTCCACATGTAGATTAACTACTTCAGCCCTGACCATTCAGAGATGTAAAGTGGACTTTCTAAGTTAGGAAGATAGTGCATTTAAATTATAAATGGAACACAGCTGTTCATTCTCTTCAATTTCTATAAGCATTTACTATCTCATGCTGCACATGTTTACCATCATTGCTTCGCTTAAGACAACTACGTATATACAAGACAGATGTTCAGAAATTAAGACAGAATATGGAGTTTAGAGCAAACTTCCAGATCATCCTAACTATGAAAACAAGCACTTCCTGCCTCTCCTTGACAAATCAGAAATTTTTCACTGTATCTCTTCGTGAGAGGGTTGAATTTGCACACTTCATTCTGCTACACGACCACAGTTATCTTAGATATCCAACTGAATAAAAGATCTGCCAAGTCTGTAATCAGTTTCAGGTTATTCCACCAAAATAACCATAAACTAGATTGAATATATTTTGGTTATCCTACTGGCAGAATTAAGAACAAGTGGTTACTTAGCCATAGAATTATTTGCCCTTCTATGTCTTTGTTAGCATGAAGGATGAACTGTGCTCAAGGTCGAAAAACTGTGTAACCACCTAGCATCACAAGTGACCTTCTCTCTTTCAGGCAGGTGAAAGAGGCTCTGATAATACATGATTTTTATCACTATAGGAGCCATCCACAGATATTTATTTATAGGACAGTAAGGTCACTCTGTGACGGCTGGGTATTCTTCACTGATTGTTCAATGGGATTTCATCTGAAGATAGCATTTAACCAGCAACTAACAGGAAGAAAAAGCAGTAGCTTTTTTTCCCCCACACACTTCAGCAGAGATGACTGAATGCACATAGGCAGCAGATCTGCCATATGAGAAGGCATCTTTTACGTTAAGTAACACAGGATGCTTATTAGCACCTTTGTATAAAAACACTATTAAAGTATTTTTTTTCCTCTTTCATTTATGGTCCAAACTAGAGCTCAAAACCCCTAGCTTGCCTTTAGTATACTTGGCTGTGTAATATTCAAATGGATTCAGCTAGTTATGGACAAAGATATGTTATTCTGCAGTTATTAACCATGATTTTGATGAAGTCATTCTCAATTTATGCCAGTACCTGTTCAGAATCAAAACCAGAGAGCTCATAAAGCACTTGCATTTAAATGTAAATACATTTGCAGTTCCCTGTGAGACTTTTTCAAGAAGTCAATGAAAGCTAAGGCAGATGAACATCTTGTCAAGCTGGGCACAGATCCAGGCAAAGGTAACCCCAATTCTCTACCCATGGACTAACAAATAATACAAAAGATGCTTTGTGTTACAGTAACACTGTTAACTTCTAATAACACATTCCTTCTGAGTAGCTCCTCCAAAAGCACTTATCAGCTTAACTCTTTCTCATTGCAGGTATCATCTCATTGTGATTGTGCTGGTCTACTGCTTTCCACTGCTTGTCATGGGCATCACTTACAGCATAGTAGGAATTACCCTCTGGGGAGGAGAAATCCCAGGTGACACATCTGACAAATATCATGAGCAGCTCAAAGCTAAGAGAAAGGTACTGTTCCATTAAACCTCACTATGTGAATCCTGCTAATATCACATGTAATTAAGTTGCAAAATATGACAGTATTTTCTATCAGAAACACAATGTCATTTGAAGCAACAGTAACACGAGATTTACTTCAATAAAAAAAATTTGATTGAGTTTGACAAGCTGTCCTCTACATTCACTAGCACTTCTTTTTCTAACTTCATTGTTCTTCATTTAAATAAAATCAGTGTTTGGATTTTAACTTTTTAATCCACCTATAGGTGCAGGTAGTATATCTGGTGTCTGAAAACTAAGTCCACATGTTTAGCCTTCACAGAAAAAGAATGGGCTTTGAACAATGGGCTATCAAAGCATTTGCTCCTCTTGAGACAGATTCTTATCCTACTGAAAAAAAAAAGTGTAATTTTCAGTAGATTAAGGATGAGGCATCTTTGAGAAGACAGCTGATCAGCCTTTAATAACAAATGATTTAGGTTTGAAATAAAAAACATTTTTGGTGCGAAAATCAACAAATTACTTTTTCCAGTAATTTTCTTTCATTGTAAGTACTGCCTAATCCAATAACACTGTGCATTGCTTATGGAATGATTGACAACAGTTTTCAAGAAGTTTCAATGGCAGGAAGAACTTTTTTTTAATATATGTAACTTTCTCTTTAACTGCATAGCAGAAATATCTTCAAAATAGCAAAATGTATAGTGAATAATTAGCAAGCCCATCAGATTATTTCTGATAATTTTTCATACTAGAATGTGTCTAATTTTTTGGATTTGTAGCCATGGTACCCCACACGTGGAATTCTAACTCACACTAATGAACACATTTTCAATTGCTCAGTTTCTCTTCCTGACACCTTGAGTACATTTGACTGGACATCTCCATATTGAACACAGATCTTGCTACCACCCCAGACCTGAGTCAGTAGGAGATCTTCTATAAATAATGGGGAACACCAATGCTCCCATTCCTTTCAGGTCACTACCAGGAACGTGTAAGCAGTTTTGCCCAAACACTACATAAGAAGGAGTTGCAATGGCAGAGGATCTATGAAAGGAAAGATTTGGATCATTTTCTCATTCATATATCTTCAGATGCATTAGAGACAAATGCAAAACCCTCTATGCCAAGTTTCAGTTGTCAGAATGGTAGACATGCTTAGGCAGGGTTACAGTGTGACGTGCAATTTCTCCCATCGTACCAGACAGGTTATCTGTTTTGGTCTTTACATAGCTCTTTTAAGAGGGAAAAGTGCTATCCTCTCTTAAGGAAACAAAATACATTTTGACTGGTATTGTCACTACTATTGCCTTGTAATATTTCAAAGATTATTTGGTATATGAGCTGTGAGATAATGACAAAAAAGTCATCCTGGAAAACTAAAAAGTTTGCTTTACATACTAGTCCCTAGGTCAAATTACTGGACTCATTTCCAGAAATGCTGACAGCATTTCTAAAGATCAGGTTTTAAGTCTTCAATGTTATCCATAAAAGCCCAATGTTACCATTAAAATATCTGTCATGCAGATTACCACTTATCAAAAAATATATTTCCAAAGGTACAAAACGACCTTTCCTACAGAATGCAAGCAAGTGAAAAGTTTTCACCGGTCAGTTAATTGTGCTATTTCCAATATTATCTTCTGAACCATTAAAAAAAAAAAAAGAAAGAAAGAAAAAAGGAAAGAAAGAAACACTCTCTGGAGGATGCCTGGGGTCTAACTGTGAAAACAAACTGAGAAATCACTGTGTAATCAATACAGTTTGCAAAAGCAAGTGTGGAAAGAAGATTATTAACAGTAATAACTTGGAGAACTAGGAGATCCCAGAATTGCAGCACCTTTCATCATAAAGACTAAGTAAAATGAACAGCTTATGTCTAATGATACTAAAGGTCTCTGAAGAAAAAAGCTGGTATTCACCGTACTCTTCACTATGAAGAGTCCAATTAAAATCCTTGAAAACATATCTTTTGAACTCTAAATATATGCAAGAGACCAAGAACAGCATCCTTCATTAACTGGTTTTGAATGTGAATGTGAAAGTAGTGGAATACATGCCTTCAATATGTGCAATATGGGGATTAAATTATGTGCAGATATATTGTAACTGCATCAGTGACTTTATTAGCAAAGCCTCATGACAGCTCTTCAGTTCCACCGCTGTGCTCTCAAACAGGATTCATGAAATAACTGGTATTTGGAAAGATGAATCACAACTGG
The DNA here is from genome assembly GCF_028389875.1 of Rhea pennata. Classification (NCBI taxonomy): domain Eukaryota; kingdom Metazoa; phylum Chordata; class Aves; order Rheiformes; family Rheidae; genus Rhea; species Rhea pennata. The sequence continues at coordinate 65,515,817 of NC_084666.1, forward strand.
TCATTTATGGAGATAAATTAACAAACTAGAATCCAAATTATCACTCATCCTGCCTCTGATAATAGAGTGATAAAGAGTGATAAACAGTGAGAAAGAGCTCTCCTTTATTAAAACAAGAAATGATCTGCCCTTCTTTCTATTTAGCATAGACACAACTAAGCATATGGAAAGTCTGTACTGACTATACTTATAATGAAGAGGAAATACCAAATAGCAGGCTGTATGTTACATATTATGCCACGATGCAGTGCAAAAGATGTTTGATTAAGATTGCTTGAAATGGTGTTTAATGTTGCCAGTTAGTGAACAGTTCATTTAAGACCTTTTAAAGAAATCATGTTTTCCAATAAAAGATTTGAAACTTGATTAAGCTAACAGTTGAATAGATATTCTTATCATTTATATGCAGCTGTGCAATACACCCCAAATTATTCTGAAAGCAACCTCAAATAATAACAAAGAATTTCATACTACACACTACACGCTTAGTATCTTTAAGGATCAAAGATTTGAAATTTTTAGAAATTCAGAAGTGCAAGGGAATACTATTACTACTTTGAGAAACCATTTTGGGAGATGCTATTTCATGACAGGAACAGACAATTATCTACCATTCATAAAATGCACCAGGCCAGGGCTAGACAAAGCATTAGACCAGCAGCTTCAGATCTCAGTCCATTTTGAGTAATGCTCTGTCCTGATTCATGCTCCAACATTTGAACCACATTTTTATTTTCTTAGTAGATCAAGCGTCTCAGGGACTGATCCCTTTAAATTTGCCTGGAATCTGTCTTTCAAACAATTATGACATGTAGGGACTTTTCAGCCACTACTCCTTTTTCTTAAAGCTCCTGTCATGAGACTCATGTTCAGCTGTTTTATTCTCCTGCAAGTCCCATTTTCACAAGATGGAATTATAGTTTCAGTACTGTGAGACACAAATGAAATTTACATAGGTGGCTTACAGCATCACTATCAATTTTTTTTTAGGCCAAAGTGTTCTTCACACTCAAATGCAAATACTTAGTTTTGTTCTCAAATTTGGTCTCTCAACTGTTTACTTTATTTAGTCCTCTATTCCAATCCCCCTTCCAATTTTATTAACCTGCAAAAGGAGATAATCATGTTCAGTAAAGATCCAGTCAACCAGTTACTGCTGACTTTCTCAAAATAGATGCAGTTTTGATACTATGTTCTTATGACAAAATAATGTTTTTCACAGCAGAAGATACCATTGTCTTGTCTGAATAGAAAGAATAAGAATACTCTCCTTAACTTTTATATCTTATCTTTACAATTCTCCTTACCTCTAGCAGTTAACTTTATGACAACGCTACTTCAATGTGCATCTCCTTTGGCAATTTTCATGATTCCTCTATAGTTATGGCTCTTCCAGTAGTCTCTGCTTCTCTTGACACAGTCAGCTTTGGTCTTATCTCAACTCCTTACTGCAAAAGAGTTCGAATAAAAGCCATATTTTTCCCCATATCAAAATCTTTTTGCAAATCTGTAAATACAAGCTCAGAAAAACAAATGCATATTTGCTAGTGACTCTCAGTATTGTAGGAAACACTAGAGAGATTGTCAGGTTTACTAGCTTAATTACATAAGAAAATTTGCAAAGTTTTATATACATATTGATAGCAAAAGTAAGTATTCCATATCCATTTACACTCAAATGTATCTACTTAATCAATTAACACAGTATGTGCAACACAGTGGAGGAGAAAATAAAAAGCAGAAAATTTATAATTGCTATCTGAAAAGATGCTCAAAACAACATGGGACTGCTCAGGAATGACGATGTTAAGAGGGACACCCCTGAACATGAATTTTAAATATTACATAGTGTGAGAAGCCAAATTTAGTAAGAAAACAGCATAATTTGTTTTCCAAATACGAGTTAGAATGGTTAGGTGAAATATTCAAAAATCATCCAAAATTAATGTGTGGGAAGCTTTTAGTAGATAAACAGAACTAGCCCGGTGAAGTCTTGCAGGACTACAGATTAATGTTAAAAAAGTCATCTCAACTCAACAATTTTAAATATATCCAGAAAGATTGTGCTATATTCCTTTATCAAATAGCAAAACAGCTATAGAAATACAGCTCAGCTCTCCTCCGAAGTTAGGCTCATGTTAAGTCATATAGCTTATGCTTTATGAAATTATTTTAGAAATGAAATCAATTTGAACATTTTAGTACTAATGAGCCTGGGCAAGTTCTAAACGTTATGTGGTTGTCTTTCACATGTGCACATTTTTCTTAAAGAAAAAAAAAATCCAGGAAGAAGAAATTTTTGGGAGCATTTTCAGTATTTGCATCTAAAGAGCAAATCTAAACCAAGCATCCTGAACCTGAAATCTGGTAAAGATTGCCTAGTTTCAAGTTCAGTTATGATTTTTCCCATTTAACAGCTCTCTAAATGACAGATACACAAGACATGCATGTACTGCATGTCTTAGATTTCTTCATTAGAAGTGACCTGGCCCTCCCTACAATCTGCATGAACTCCAGTTATCATCTGTTTCTATTCCTTTGTAGTAGTTTAGACTTTTTATCTGTTACTGAATTATCACATCCTATTTCACAATGAGAAGTAAATGTAATCAGTGGTACCTTAAAACATTTTCCACTGTGCTTCCTTTATTTTTTATTACAGGGGGCATTTTCTCTCTACCCACTTACTGTGTCTGTTTTCAGAACTGCTGTATGGCCTGATTTAAATGGCAGGCTTTCTCTGAGAGACTTAGAGCACAGCCATTTAACAGATATTTAGCTTGTGTAAATATATTGAGACTGGTAATCTGTTCCCCTAGGGAAATAAATCATAGAAGTATACGTGTGATGCTAGTATATCACTACATGCAACTGTCACATACGTTATATTATGGTTATTCTTCTTATTGACTCAGATGCCATTTGAGGATCATTAACTCCTAAAATACTATTTCTAAAATTAATGTTTCATTTCCTCATTAGAGTTCACCATAAAAAAAAAAAAACTCTTTCCTGCATCAGAGAAAAATAACATGTTATCGTCAATTTACACTGTACTATTCTTGATGGAGTTGAGAAAAGAAGAAAGTCTAAGGGTTAATGCTGGTAGTTAGTGAGACATTATTATTCCTCTAGCAGTAAAATTTTTATTTTCAGCACTTTGCACCTTCTAAGTCAAAATGTAAAGCCACATTGATAAATTGAATGTGTATTAAATGTGTTTATTATTATAAATAAGTATGCTCAAGAACTAAAAACATTTGCAGCAAGACTAGAAATTACCAAGGTAGGCCAATTTTACTAATAACATCAACCAGACAAGAGTGCTTGTTCAGATGCGCTAATATGGGCCATACCTGAGGGCATAAAGCCTTTACAACAGGTCATGGAAGCATACGTTGCTACCATCAAAATCAACATCGAGATTAATTAGATCATTAAGCCCCAATAACCTCTTTCCTCTATATGGGTTAAAAAGGATAGATGGACCATTCCAGATGGTTCTGTACTTAATGAAAATTAATTTGGGTTTTATGAAATGTGAAATTAGCACCAAGCATGAGGAAGTAAAGCCACTGGGTAAGTCAACAATACCATTCCTCTACAATGGTGTTTTCAAAGCTTCATATGCACCTCAGCTATCATAAAGTAGTCAAAAAATGAGTGAGATAGACGACAGAAGTAAGACAGGGTCTTCAAACTGACCATGCTACATCATTCACACTAAATGCAGTACTAGTAATCACTGTCAAGCAAACACATCAGAGAGGTATTTATAGTAACTGAATTCTCTGAGGTTGAACTGCTTTTTTCTTCTTCATGATCTGCTTTGATAACTGTCAGTCTTATTCATATAAAAATGTATCTGTAAGTGTTTCTGAATTTTGACTGAGAGAAGACGACATACAAGCCTAGGAAAAGTGAAATACTTCAGTGAAGTGCAACTGCATCCTTTATAGTCGTTACGTAATTAAAGCTATTGAAAACCCTTTTGAAAAAGCTGTATTGAATCAAATCTGAGGAGAAATGGGACTAGACCAGCAGCTGCTTTTATCACCCCTCCAAAAGCAAACTCATCCCTAGCTTGCAAGGCACCAGATGTTGAACCCTGTCTAGATCTTTCTTCTCTTATTCCTTGGATGTCATTTTTTATCTATCAATACTAAAAAGTTAAATGAATATAGGACTCAAAGTAGCCTCAGGGCCTAATGCCCATCATCACAGGCAATCCAGAATTCTTCTGATATCAAAAGCTCCATCCTAAAATCAGTTTGCCTTCTGGCCCATTACTTCCAATTTAAAGTGTTCCAAAATCTCACTATTCCCGGAGTTCCAGTTTCCAGGCTAAATTTACTTATGAACAGCTTTACTTATGCCAATATTTTCTATTAGTTTAACTAACTATTATCCCATGTTGGTGCTGCTGCTGCAGGTGTTTGAATTAAAGTTATATCCTCTCTTGACCTTCATTTACATTCATCACATAAATGAAACAAGCAAGTGTTCTTTTATATAACAACATCTATATACAATGAGTGATCAAAACCACACAAGGAATGCCAGAGATGAAGTCTCATCATGCCCTTGCATATTAACACTTTCCTCTCTCCACTGAAAATGCCTCATCTGGAACATCCTAACATTTCATCACATTTCTTTGGTCATGCTGTAAGGAATCAATGCATGTATATTGCTCTCTTCCTCATATGTTCACAACAGGTAACTCCACACCTCACGCCAGAAAAATTTATTAGTCCCCAAATCAGCAAATCCCCCAATTTTTCTGAGTATGATCCTAATTATAGAACAGTGTCAAGCAATCCCCCAAACTAGCACAGCACCAGTTTCTATTTGTCTGTGGTATCTGTGATTACCATGCCCCAACTCAGACACAACCACTACAGACACTACACTAAATGTATCATTAGTGCTTTGATTTTTGAAGTTGCATTTCTGCTCCTGAAGTTTTGAAAACATCCAAGTTCTTCTTCTGTTATACTTCTGTATCAGCAATGCTGCACAATGGTGTATTCTTACCAAAAGTATTTGGCATACTCTTATTCTTTCATCCCTAGCTCCTCAATAAATATATTAAATGAGATTAGTCTCAAAACTGACACCTAAAGAACATTTCCTGGATGGAAGGGAGATTACTGTTAAATACTAATTTTTTTTTCTCATTTCTATTATCTTTACAGCAAAAAGTCTTCCCCAAATCTTGCCCATTAGTGAAATGCAGTAGTTAAAGGTTACCTGTGAAAACTAGTAACAATGTCTCTGATTCTGCTTCCGGGAACTCTTACTACGATAACCCTAACTGGCAAAAGTGAAATACATTTGTTAACATGTTAAATACAAACAAGGCCTGATAAAGCCAGAATCTAATTTCACAAACTGTTACACATGCCTAAAACAACACTGTAGAAGGGGAGGTAGTATGTTTTCTGTGAAGAACTAATGGTAATTGTCTGTTGTTCTTCTCTATAGCTCTGTTTGGGTGCTCCAGCATTGTTCATGTAGTAAACACATGAACATACGAAGCACATGAGAATGTGTGTTCTACTAATATGTTCAGAACAACTGCCCCATACCCATTGAGACTGATACCCCTCAGACTTACTAGATTGCTATTAACACAGAGGTTAAAATTGCTAGTTGTGAGTAACTGCTATCACAAGTAAAGGCTTACAGAATAGGGATCTTTGTCTTTATTTTGATGCATGCTTACAAAAAGCTCCTAAAGGTATATAAGGCCAGAATGTCACATGAATAACAACTGTCTGGTGAAAGTATTAGCAGGAGAACATATCTCTTATTATTCTGATCAATAATATATTCCCTTAGGTATTAAAAATCTTAAGAAGAACACAAATAGATTATTGAGAAAAACCTGATGTGGGCTTTTTTATTTACTATTAATTAAATTCTGAAGTTCTTGCACAATTCATATACTGACAAAATATTCCTTCTTCCCTTCCCCTCCACTTTTTTTTTTTTTTTTTTTTTTTTGTGTGTGTGTGTGTGTGTGTGTGTGTTTTTTGTTTTTTTGGTTTTTTTTTGTTCCAGCAGTGCTAGGCAGCATGGTCAATATTCTGAAAAAAACATTCTTTGAAACTGTGGAGAAAAGAACTATTAAATCTTTTCCATTATCCAGTATATGAATACCCATTGGAAACATAAAGAACAAGGGAACAAGTATTCTTAACGTTGTGTGTTGTAATTCTGGTTTTAAAGTCTCACTCTTCACATGCTCAGCTTCCCCAGAGAAGACTGAGACATAAGATACGGGGAAATTATTTCAATTATATGTTAAAAGAAACCAAAATTAACTATCCATAATCAAAATATTTTTTACAGAGCTACTTTATAGGCTTAAAACTTCAAAAAGATAGGATTCATCCTTTCTCCTTTACAGAAACTCAGACAATTAACCAGGCTTTCTTCTGTTCCTGGGGTTTTACAGGCCTTTTGGCAATTCATTTAAGAATTCACCCATAATTGTTACCTTGTTGTGGTAAAAATAAAGTCAAATCTCCTGATCCTTTTCCAAATTGCATTTAAAAACTCATACATAATGAAATACACTGATGATTCTGAAAGATGCCATACTCCACTCTATCTATCAAAAGCTACAACACACTCAGCAGCAGCACAAGCTTCTGCTCATTGTCTTTCAACTTTTCCTAAAAATTCAGCTATGAATGAGGAATGTATCACTCCACACTCATCACCTATGCCTGAAGTAGCAACCACAACAGTGTAAAAGAACACCAAATTGTAAAACTGGCTTTATGCCATGCATAAATCTTGCACAGTAAGTACCTACTGACAGACTGATACAAGGTTTCTGATTACAACTGTATGAGCTTGGGCAATTGCATTTCTTTTTTGAAGGAGAAATATCCTAAGGCTATCACCTCTCTTCTTATAATACAGTTGGCAACAACTCTGGATCAGTAGCAGAGGTAACAGACTGATTCTGCATGGTCAGTGAGTAAGTTCTGGAATACACACTTAAAACTTCCCTGATGTTTCTCCTCTGTATTTCTGTATCTCACATCACATGTGGTAGAAACCTCATGTGAAGTATTAAGTCTGGTAGCAGTCCATGGCCAGCTAGGCAGTTTAGCAGCACCTCATATTTTTAAGAATAGAAATACATTGGATTAAAAGGAGTAAAAATTATGGTTTTTTCCTAATAAATGAATAACTTCATATAGTCATTTATGAAACAACAAAAACAAATCGAGTACACCCAATGCCAAATATAAACCTCAGATAGCACGAGCATAATAATTTACTCTTAACTCAATTTAAATTAAAATAGGACTGAGTGAACATTACTGTTTTTAGTTTCTTCTCTCGGATTGAAAAGCATGCAAAAGTAGCATAGTGTACACCATTAATTGTTCTAGGGCATATCTACACGAGGAGACTATTGTAAAATAAACGATGACATAACTTTTAAGTGCAAAAGCACTAGCTCAGCTTTTTCACTTTTTTAGCACTAGTTCTCAGGTGAGTACAAATTCACTAATGTCCGTCTCTCAACAGCCACTCTGGGTCATTTTCTCAAGAACGTGAACTCCTTGTGCTCCCCTACACTGAAGGGCAAGGCAATACTCCAAGGCTACCAACCTTTGCTTGTAGTCCAGATTACAGTAATCATCTCAACAGCAGATGTTAGTGTATTTTCTTATATTTAACAGTCTCTTACGAGAAATCAAGACACTTACCATATAAAGTAATGTAAAACTGGTGGCTACTTTCTCCCACACACACCTGCCAATGAGATCCTTGTAAAATAATCTCTACTCAGGACAAAAAGCATGACAAAAAGATGAGAAGATTTACTCCTAGGGATAATTCTGTATTTGCTGAGAGAATCTTATTGTCAAGCTCACTGTTACAGCCATACTCCATTTCGGAATTTAACTCAAAAAAAAAAAAACCCAAAACAGACAGAAAGGACTTGCACTGTCTTATGTACCGCTCTCCCTGCTCTGTAGTATCTGTGCGCCAGACATATAGACCTCCAATACTGTGCCTCAGAGAATCAATCATCAGCAAACTCATTCAGCAAAATTCTGAAAAGTTATTTCCAGGAAAGGTACAGACAGCCATGCAACATCAGAATAGTATAATTTTAAAATGGCAGTAGTCAAGTCTGTTCAAGTAAAAAGTCAGAACTGCTTCGATTTGGAGGGGAAAAAACAATATTTCAGCATTTGTAAGACAGTAATCTGATGCTGAAATACTTCATATAAGAATCTTTTTTTTCAACTTTATTAATTAAATAACAAAGTAAGTGATCATGAATTCTGTTCATATGAAGGGACAAAATTGAATAGAAAAGTAGTTGCTTTTTTTTTTTTTTTTTTAACATAACTGAGAAAAAAAAATGGATGAAAAGTGGAAGTCAGAGCAAAAGAATATTTTGTGGAGCACTGAAACTGGCATGTGTCCTACCTAATTGAAAGAAATCCTGCACTTTAAAGCTTTCTGATTCTTTCTCCTTCAAAATCTGCATCTATTTCACTTATTAGGAACATATCCTTGCTACAGGCTAAAGGAGTACAGACAATCCCTGAGCTTGCAAAAATGATATGAGAAACCACAGTATTTGGTATCTCAGCAAACAGTCCAATCTCTGTACTAATGCTGGTAGAGTTACCTTGAAATCCTAATGTTCTTGCAAAAGACAGACTGTGATTTATTCCAGGCAAGTGTCGGGGGAAAGAGACATAATGGCGTTCCACTCTCTCTGGTGCTTAGTCTGCAAGCGTGTTCATATTTGTCCCCAGGGTTAGGAAGTGGATCTACTGACTGCATGCTACCATGCTGAGGGAAATACTTTGTGCAAGGTTACTTTGGCAGTTTGTTCCTTCTCCAAGAGCACAAAGCACAAAGAGAACACATTGAGCTCCCAGAGATTATTTCGGAATTGCATTTAATATTCATGTTTGAGCTGTGCTCATGGATAAGCAATATCCATGAATGCGTAAACTAAGAAGTTCTTATGGAGTATGGTTTTTCAAAGTCTTTGCTCCGTTTCTCATTTACATCTCCATAACCCAGGAGTAAAAACTCTGAAATTAATGAAGTTGTTGACTGTGAAACTGGTGCATATATAAAGCCAGAAGCAAAATCCCTGACCTTGTAGAAGTAGCAATATCAAAGATGCCGTTGAAAGACAATGAAGAGCTGCCGAGCAGTTTGAAAATTAAATGATAGCTTGGCCTAAGTCTTAGATACTGATGGCAAACCAATATCTTGCAATGAGAGTATTTCTAAATATTGCTATAGTCTCTTGGCATCAATTAATTCTCTGGAAAGTGTGCCTTTTACTCCTAATCTTGAAAGAGCTGTTCTCTATGCTATATCTAAATCAGACTAATTTTTAAGCTATTTTTCATGCAGAATAAGAACAGGAAGGAAAAAAAACTATTCTGTTTACAGAGAGCAGCAAATCTTTTATCCTCTTTCCCTTTTACAGCATCAAATGTTTTACAATACAAGCAAACTCACAAATTAATTCCAATAAAACTACATGTGCTTTGTTATTTATGAAAGAATGCTGCTTATTCAGGACAGAAAGGACTTAAAGGGACCATCAAGACTATAAAGCACATAAATAAATAAAGCTACTTCAACAGATTTTTTGTTAGGCATAGGCAGAAGTCTGCAGGATCAATGTCAGCAGGAAATGCTGCTGAAATCAAAATACAAAATGCTTTGATTTTTCCATCATATTCCAAATCTAGCCTCAAGGCTTCTCTAAAGGTTGTGCAACTGCCAAAGGGCTCAGTACAATTCATTTTAACAAAATATAGAAGTCTCAGAACAGAATAACACCCCGTTCCTCCAGCCACACTGCTCACAGTATGCTAGGGGAGCTTGGACAGAATGCCAGCAGAATTTAGACGCAGGTTGGTGATGCCCACTGCAGTCACAGATTTTGGAAAGCCCTCCATGGCAAAATGGTGGCAGGAACAGAACCAGAGCTAAGTATAACTGAATTCAGTATTTTCTGGTTTGCTTGCCTTAGAAATGTTTCTGAATGCACAACAGCAAACTCTTATTAATGAATTCTATGCAACAGAGGAAAAAGCAATTGAAAATTTGAAAAATCTCAAAAAAACAGAATAGGCATCTTAGAAAATAAAAGAACTTTGTTATTGTCAGTGTCACAGGTCTAAGTATGCCAAACAAAATAAAACCTATTCAGGCTCTCTTATCCTCTGCAGCTGAACATGCACAGTGTCACTACAGAATGCCACCATGCAGAGGGAAGAGACAACCAGGTTTGGGGGCAAAGTCTGTTTCATTTATTTTCCCCATGTCCTGATTGAACTTTACTCTCTACTGGCATTTATATTCATTCATCAGGATTTACACAAGGTCAAATTAAAGTGCCCTGGGTGTATAGAACTTGAAGGTAGTTCTTGTTCAGAGCTATTGATCACCAACTACAGAAGAAATTTAACATGATTTGGAAAGAGCAACGGAATGGACAAGAACCATAGCATAAGCTATAAAGTGCTGTCTTGTACTGTGTGCATGCTGGTCTCTACTTGAGGAAATTGTCAACAATTTTGCTAGACTTGCTAAAGAGAATGTATTTTTATGGTATTATTTCAGATGTGTAAGTTAGTCCAGAAATGTCTATTCACATAAAGTCATCACCTCTTCCTCCCTCAAAAAAACACATTGATGTCTGTACCCTCACATATAGTCCAATATTAATCTATACACACCTAGATATAGACATACAAATATACACTCACAGCATGGGAGTGATGTTACATTTTGATGTGCTGCCCTCCCTTAAATACTGTTCTTTCTTCTGAAATGTTTTATAGTCAACTGATGAAAAGTGCTTCAGACAAATCAATGTAACAAAGATGTTGCTATATGTGTAGAGAAATATAGTTTTTATATTAAGTGATGATTAATGTACAGATCAGTGATAATAAGCATTCTCATCTCCTAAAATTTTGTACAGCACTCTCCAGCCAGCAGAAAGACTTCTAAATCAGTGCCAGATACCAAATGAAAAATTGCTATGCTTGCAACAAAACATTATATGAGTTAAAGGCTGTATCATTAGATAAACATATCTATGTAAACTGAATGAATTAGGCTAACTGAAGTTTTGAAAAAAAATCAACTTAAGACATGTAGATACTCATAGTACAAGTGAACAAGAGACCTTCCCAGTACAGATCTATCATGTTTGGTTTCATTTAACCTACACAGAATAAAACCTTTTGTGTTAATTTGTGACGTATTGCTTTGAAAATGGTAGCTGGGCTAGTAGCTGATACATCTGAAGAAGGAAAGACAGTAATGAAAACCTTCCATGATTTTCACATTTTTTCCCCTCAAATGCAAAAGAAAGCTCCTCTTTATTTGCATTTTACAGAAACTAAGGAAGATAATACATGCTACAATGACTACAGAGAACAACAGTCACCTGCCAGTGAAATTGGTAACCTCTAAAATTAAAGAGGATGATGCAGTTGCTCATTCCCTACTACCTACTGTTTACTCAAATTACATCTAATAATTTTGTTTAGGAAAAGGAGGATGTCCAGCAAAACATTTTAAATTTAAAAGACAAAGAAATGTAGGAAAGTCAGATTAAAAGGAAAATGATATAAAAGCATGCTCATCTTTGCTTTGACTAACTTCAATAATGAAACCATGCAACAAAATGATGAATTGATACTGAAATGGTGCTAGGAATAAAAAAAGGACAATGTGTATTATGAAATGGCATCATTACTTCCTTCTTTCAGGTGGTAAAAATGATGATTGTGGTTGTGCTGACATTTGCCATCTGCTGGCTGCCATACCACATTTACTTCATAGTTACTGGGATCTATCAACAATTAAATCGGTGGAAATACATTCAGCAAATCTATTTGGCCAGCTTTTGGCTTGCCATGAGCTCTACAATGTACAATCCCATTATCTACTGCTGTCTTAATAAGAGGTAAGAACTAGTTATGAAACAGTTGGTATATATGACTTAACCAGAATATAAATGGTTTAAGTATGATAAAAGATGATGACTCTCTGCTTTAGACTTCAGTCAGTGGGAAGCTAGAAAAAAAAAAAAATCTTCCTTTGGGACTAGCTTTAAGTATAAACTTAAAGAACCAAATGCACACTTTCAGTAAATACTTCTGTTTGCTTAGAATTTCAGAACAAAATTCTGCATTCAGAAACCAGCCCATCCTGGTTCTACATACAAAATTTAAAAACTCACAAGCGGTTTCCTACTCTTGGACTTCCAAAATAGATTATTAATTGTTAAATATATGCCAAAAATAAAGACTGTTACTAATGCAATACTCTGCAATCTATATGTTCACTAATTGTAGTCACAAACATATTTTGCAGTGCTGGAAGGCTATATTATAAAATGTGATTTACTATGTATTTCATACCCCAACATTAGATTTCTAGTAAACTCTGAGGTCTGTAACAGGCTAATAAAATGGGTGTTTAAAGTCTTGTTACTCAATACTAAATTACAGGACTGTGATGGTAAGGCCTGAAAAGTCAGGCATAAAACCATTATGCTGTGAATTTCAAAGGCCCTTGTTGAGTTCAAGTATCTCACAGATACTTGGTAGTTTGAGTCTAGTTCTGGATTACAGAATGAACTCAACATTAAGTTCCTAAAACTGCATTAATTCCATGCAGTACAGTCTGTTGGTGGGAATTTTTTCTGGTCAGTTCATGCAGTGTTGTCACCTATGATGGATCTGGCATCAGACAAGGTTGTAATATCCACACGAGTCTCATCTCCATACTAGTTAGGATATATTATTTAAGTATCTAGAAAGAGCATTATTTCAAGAATTGGAAGGAAAACCAAGCCCAAAATGAGGAGGACAGAAGGTAGCATGAAAAATAATAAAAGTCTAAAGATACTTCTTTATAGCTTCCTTTAGTAAAGCTCTATTTCCATTAGATAGTCTTTATTTTATATATTTATATTTTTTCTGGGATTGTTTCAATTACTACAAATGATTTGCCAAGTAATTCATGTGGCTATTACTTATTACATCTTTTAGCATAATTTTTAATTTAAGTCTCTCTGCTATAGAGGAAAACATAGCATCCCAGATTCCAGTATCCCTGCTATGTCAGACACAAGGGTTTTGTGAAGTTTCAGCTGAGAGATTACGAAAATATAGAAAATGCAGATTTCATCGCAGAGCAAATCAAAACAATTCCTGTTGAGGCAATGCTATGAAATCTGGCCTTGATTTATAAGCATGGGCAAAGGAAGGGAAATTGAGTAACTGGAAAATGTCAATGCTACAATGCACAGAAAGCATATGGAAAATGAACTAACAGAAATGAACTATTATCCAGTATTCATTTTTTGCCTGCTCAGACTTTACTCTAACTTTACTCCCACTGATTTACCTACAAACAGCACTAGGGGCCAAGGGAGTAGTAAAGTAGCTGCATCCTGTCAGCACAGTATTACGCATCCTCCCCAAAAGTCATGTCTTCGAATGAAGGTCTGTGGCTGGCTCTGTCAAGCATAAGCTCTTACCAAGCACCTTTCTTCTCAGGTTTCGAGTTGGCTTCAAGCGAGCCTTCCGCTGGTGCCCCTTCATTGAGGTGTCCAACTACGACGAGCTGGAGCTCAAAGCAACCAGGTTACATCCCACCCGGCAAAGCAGCCTATACGCTGTGTCCAGAATGGAGTCCAGTATGACTGTAGTGTTTGACACTAATGACGGAGTTAATTCCCAGGCCAATCATAAGAAAAAGGCAACTGCAAGGGATGTGAGCTTCAACGGCTGTTCACGCAAAAATTCCAAGACCACCTCTACAACCTCAAGTTTCATCGGTTCACCATACATATCAACAGATGACTATTCCTAAGCACTGCTTGGTGAGAGCTCCTAGAAGGGCAGCACTAGGCAGGAAAGACAATGCTATTCTCCTTGGAACTAAATATCCATGTAACAGGAAAGCAAACGTAATTCTGTTGATGAATCCTAGCTACAAATACCATGAACCTTTTTGGCTTCACTTACTTTTGTGCTTTGGAGAAAAAGAAAAACTTCAAGACATCTGTATGCATCAGTCTGAAAGCAAAGTTGTATCTTGTACATAGTAAGGTTTGTAGGAATTATTTTAAAGAAGTCAATAGCATAAAAACATTGTCTCAGCTGACCTTTATCTGACCTGTGGCATTTATGTTTTACATCCTATCACATTTCAGTAAGTTTTACTTAAAGTTCAAGTGCATTAGGTTTTCTATTATGTGTTTATTAATTCTACAATACTGAAGTTACATAAGATTTGTTTTAAAAATGAAGACCTGATAAGTCTCAAATCTATTTAGTTGTTCTACAATTTGTCCCTATCCCCAAGCAAACCAACAAGCTGAAGTCCATGACCCTAAGAGGAGCTTACTGATTGACTAGAAAGGTCAGAAATTCCCTAAAAGCTTTTAAACCAGGTATGTGCCTATAATAAAAAAAACGCTGCAGCAATGAACCCTTTTCTCTGCAGAAAATAGTCACACGTTTCAGCATGAAATACCTCCACCAAAAAAAAAAAAAACAAAAAAAAACAAAACAAAACAAAACAAAAACAAAACACTAGTCAGGCAATTTTTCTAAATTTCTTCCTAGCTATATGCACTCAAATACCGCTCTGTCTGCATCTGAAGACTTGTCAGGCATTGCTATGCACACAGTTTCCTAAATCAGTTCAGTCAAACTGTCTAGTCTGACATACGTGGTGTTAGCAGCTGGAAAATGTAAAAGGTTCAGCCATAACACTTTAACAGCCTTGGATTAAGGTGCTATTACACATGTGTTATTTAGGAAGACTGTGGAAGACAGTAACGACCATTTTAGAGCTACAGGAAAATCAGCAGCCTCTTCATCTTGCTCTGCTGAAATCAAAACTGCATGTTCAGCCACAGACAAGTTTCTGCTACTGGAAAAAAAAAGTCATTGCTCTAATCAGGGAAAGTTGCCAAACTACCAATAAGACTTGAGAATCAAAGTTTCTTCTCAATTATATCATTGAAAGCCAAGATAACCCTACTGACTGCTGTGGAGGTGAGATTAACACTAATGTGACTGTGGCAAGACCTTGATTCAAAGGCTATGTTATAGCAAAGCATGCAACACACTGATTTCAGAGGTATGATTTAGCAAAGAGTTAAATTAACCCAAAAGACTTTTAAAAATGGCATTAGTACCATTAATACCAGTCATTTCTGAAGTTGATATCAATAGCAATATTTATTTTGACAAATGCTAATAATGACAAAATACCAATGGCATTCCTGTTCCTCTGTGAAAAGGTCTCTTGCCAACCTAAATAATATATCTTAAAAATGCTTCTGCACCTCACAGGGTCTTCCAGGCACATCCTAATATCTACTACTTTCTGCAATAATTTGGAGAGTCATTTTGTGGGCAGAAAACCTAGACATGGAAGGCTGAACTGGACTGTTTTGTGGTGGTTGAATTAACACTGTTAGAATGGGCAACCTACAGGGAAGCTACTTTCTGAAAATGGCTAAAAGTAGTGCCTTTGGCTCTATAAAATTTTCAGTAAATGAAAATGGCTCTAATTAGCAATGTTATAAAATATCTTGATACAATTTGTAGTCCAGGGTATATAGCTATAATGAAATGGATATACTACAGCATTTGTGAATTTCCTGATCTATTTGAACTTCAAAAGTGAGACAGCTTTTGTGACACAAGCTAGCCTATCAAGGATCAAGGGTAGTGAGAGTACAAGACTGACACTGACTGTCAGGATTAATCTCCTCCTGATGAATGTATGACATCATCAGCTAGGAGAAAGACAAACCCAAACATTCATGCTGCAAAATTAAGGTATATAAATCTGTGTCAAATACAGAAGCATTCTACAATTTGTTTTCTGGGTGATATTCATATTTTATGGCTTACTGGGAGTCTTAATTTGGGACACCTTTTGTACTTTTAAGAACTTGGTTCCCAATTTGGGTACTTACAGCAAGCATTGTTTTTGTCATGAAGAAATGTATCATAATACTAAACCAACATTCTCCCTATCCAGGACTTGACCCAAAATCCACTGAAGCCAAGAGTTCTGTTCACTAATGGTTTTCCTTTTAAATGGCTATTCAAGCTTTTCAGATGTCTGCTTTTCTGAAAAATTAGCCTTCTTTTCAATCATGCTGTAATTGTTCTGATCTTATTTCCTTTAAAAAAGCCTACACTAATCCAGCAAATGTCATGCAATACCTATAAAAGTCATTTTTACTTTTTTTTTTTTTTGCCTTGAATACCCTTTTTTCAGAATTTAAAATCTTCATAGGTGTTTAACTCAATTCCGCTGAAAAGGCTTAGAATAGTTACAAAACAACAAAAACCTCTAAGCATATTAGTCTAGTGGTGGTATATTACATGCACATATTGTAAAAATCTTTCATTGTTTATGTACAACTTTCAAGGAAGATATGTATACAGAATTTAAAGTTGTTCAATAAACTGTATTTTCTAATTGTGGCTATTACAAAATCAGTATTGATAAAAATCATATGAATATTCATTGTTATTTTATGTGATACGATTATAAAGAGTTTAATTTGTTGCTTTTAAATGTACAGTATAAATCTTTAAAAGCTGACTACAAAAACTTGTGTCATAAAGGTACAAAACATCATCCTCCTATACTTTTATAATCCTTGGTTCATAAATATTCAAGGAACAGTGGTGGCCTCCTCACAGCAAGGTGCCGTGTTGTCTTTTAAAGAATTTCCCTGTTACCAAATATTTTAGGACACGACTGTTGGAAAAGTAAGCCAAAGATCATCTTGAAATATGAGAGAGATGGTCCATGAACACACTCAGCATTCCTGCATCTCTCCTCTGAAGTCACAAGATGCTCCTTTCGTCAAAGGAAAGGATCTGTGCTCATGCTCATAGTTGTGTTTTAACAAAACATTACAATAAAACATGGTACTAATTTCTTCCCTCTTGTCTCAGCCAGACCTCAACGAATATGAAGGACTACACGTTCAAACATGTAGTGCAGCAAAGCTGTAACCAACAGCAGGCTGCATTTCAATAACTATTTCTGAACATTTTCAGTAACAGTGTCCTCTTCCCCCAAAAATTCATTATAGGCCTTCTCACACTCCTCATTAACAGTAGAAGAAAGCAGGTCATCCTCAGTTTGCGCCAAGAAGATTGCAGGAACTAGTGACCTTCATACAGTGTACATTCCTTTATGTGCCCCCTCGTGCAGCCCTGTAACAGTCTCACAGCCTTGGTCCAGCCCTCAATCCACATTCTTTACTTTTACTGAGAGGTATGAAAAACACGCAGCAGCAGAGCTAGCTCCTTACCAAGGGTAGTAGAGTAACAATACTCTGAAACAGCTAAACTTCAACAGTACTGGGAATAGTCTTCAGATCCTAAAGATCATCCAAGACATGAGCCCATCTTAGGGTTCCTACTACTTTATCCCAGGCTCACACTGCAGTCTGCCTCTAAAAGATTTATCTGAAGAGAAGATTTTGTTGAAAAACTTACCAAATCTCCCTGACTTGCCATTCTGTAGTGAGGTTCCTGCAGTATGGGCCAGGTTCAAATCTCACATCTCCCGAGACAATATCTTCAATATCAGCTTTCCCTGTCATTCCCTTGACATAAGTAACTCCTAGAGGGGAGGAAAAAAAAAAAAAAAAAAAAAAAGCATGCCTGATAGAGCATTAGCTACACATAACTAAATCTAAACAAAGATTTTGGAAATTCAATTCATGGAGATTTGTACTTTTTTCCCCACAAGTTTTCGATATAAAAGCATGAAGTTGAGAGGAAAATGAACTCCAAGCATGTTCAAGGTTTTTATACAGGAAGTATTTAATAGACTGCAACCTGTAGTTGTTTGGCAGGAATCCCTTGACAGTTGTCCTCCCTGTCCAGTTAAGTATTATTGTCAGGATTAGAAGGCATTGGCAAAACTGCACTACATCAGCTACCTGTAGCTTATTTATGTCTCATAACTAAATGTATCCATTGAGGAAGCTCATTAACCAATCCTAATACGAATTTTTTCCAAAGCAACACACAAAAGGTACTAGCATAGGGAAGGAAAGCAAAATGGAAACTTAAAAAGTTGTCGTCTTCAAATTTATATGAAAATTTTCAGGTGTGTTTTGGGCTTGGATGTTTCTCCTTTGACACCGGTGCATTTCTTTGGCAGGGGTACATAGCAGCTTCCTATGTCATTGACATTTCATTCCAATTGTCAAATTCTGAGTTTATAGAACTTTCAAGACTTTTGAAGTTGCCCCAACTCAGGTAAGAATTCAAATCTGTCATGCTACTTCCTCTCATTCAAGAAAGATTTAAATTTAGAGTTACAATTACTATATACTGTTTGTTAACACATACTTCCACATAATACTGTGAATAGATGCAGGCAATATTGCCTAGTACACAACATCGTTTACAAGTTTCAGATGAGTTCCTTATATTAAATAAGGCATTCAGTTCAACTTAGCCCTTTTCTTGTTCATGAGCAAAATTAAAGAAGTTCTACGTTCGTTACTCACAATGATTTGTTGAGTGGAATAAAGGATAACTCTTCAGCAGTCCATGAGCAGTTGCTGTGAGTATTTAAATTCGAATTGTTTCAAATGGGTTCATACATCACATGGTATACTTTTATTACCTAATTGGATTACTCCTTAGAGGGCGTTCCAGCCTCTTTGCTGTCTATAACACTGAAACAAACATATTGGATTATAGCTAGAATCGTATTTCCCAAAGCAAATGGTCGTATTTATAAATACCACACCTGCCTGTCACGAATACTCCGTAACAGCCTCCAGATTCAATATTTCCAAGAGTTCCTCAGCAGTAAGTTTTTCACTACAATATTTGTGATGAAAACAAGCAAGGATGTCAACAGTCACATGAAGTACATTTCTAAAGCATACTCGCTTTAAAAATTCATTGTTGCCCAGACGGTTTGGATTTAAGAGCTTTAGCTTATAAATAAACTAATCATTTAGTCACAGGCACTCCCCAACTGAACACTACAAATCTGTTACACTTGAAACAGTCACACAACTCTCCTATAATATTGCCTATAATTTCATATGTAAATGAGAATAATAACAGATCATCTCTACAGATACTACACATCAAGCCTTCAGGCAAGCTCCTTTCCAAATGCAAGAGAAAAGTTCCTGCAGTGTCTCACAGATGGGCAGAGGTTCTGCCAGATGGCACCTGGCAAACAAAGGGCACAGAAAGATTCCAGCATCAAAGGACTTGACAGAAAGCCCAGCCAGCAGCTCTCTCCTGTCTACAATCCCATCCCTTGGATGTTAACTGAAAAACTTAAGACAGCCAGCAACACCTCAAAGATCAAAGGTATTGCATTTCTTGGCCTGAAGCGCTACTCAGTAAGACTTTGTCTGCACTAAAGAAATGAAGCTTTATGTTAAGAAATATGTCCCAATAATCAGTGTTCATTTGTTCTGCCTGAGTCTGGAAACTCTGAAGCATTTAGGCAGCCAACGCCACCAAGCAGTGATGAGCCAGGGGAAGCTACCCATCTGGAGTAGCTGTCCTATGGCTTAGTGACTATAACGAGGAAAAAAGTGATCTTTGCTTCCCTCCCTGCTCTCTGTACCCCAGTGCCTTCAGGGCCACTAACCAATGCCACTGCTGCCATCTACCCAGCTAATTTCTGAGAGGCAGCACCACCATCACTGGCAGAAGTGAAAAGAAAGAGATAGCAAGCCAGTTTATCCCCAGGGCCGTAAACAACTCTTAATAGAATACAAACAACTCCTCCTGTAACCCTCCTCAAACAAACAGGATGTAAGACACTTTAGAGTCAGCAGATGTGCTTAGGTACAAGAAATAGCACAGTTATGTAAGCATAGATCTCTGCGAAGGCTAAGATTTCCTTGAAATCACCAAGGAGAGCAAACTAGCCCATATTGCCAAGGCTGGACTACTTCCAGTATCCAGAACTGCACCTCAATTTCTCTCACAACGCCTTCTCTTAGACTTCTTCCCATCTAAGTGAAACGCCTCCTCTTTCATCACCTGCAGAGCATCTTGAGCCCAAGGAGGTTCATATAAGGAAGATCACAGCAGTCAGGCCTCCACGTGACCATGACAAGACAAATGTAATGAGAAAATCTCAAACTCTCCTTTTGAGAACAGCTAAATAGTTTCTCCTTGGCTGAACACCTTAAAAAACAGGAAAAGGCTAGAAGTTAACTATACCTAATTACTATGAACTTTTATCACAAACATTCATAATTACAAGAGGCTTTTATAAGCCTCTTTTTTTTCCCTCCCCTTCACTAAATCCTGTGATTCCCTATATTAACTAAGATACTGGCTTTTACACCCTTCTTTTTGCTCTGCTCCTGAGGCACAAATGGGAGACACTGAGGGGATGTGCTCTTCTCTAGTGTAACCCCCATTTGGATCAAAACTTAGCCCAGCTGGCTCCACATTCGTCTTGCACACAGTGTGCTTGCTCATGGCAAGAGAAGGTGTGATCAGAGTGCTCTGCTTTTTGGTGATGGCGGATGGCCTCAGAAGAGGTGGATATTCCTACTGGCACAAGTCAAGTCAGCCCTCAAAATATGCTGGCTTGTACCACTGATCAAACAGCCTCTTGATACTTCCTCACATGCACTGATCAGGCATCACAGAAATATGGCTTAAGCTTTCACCAGATAAATTTAGGCTAGTGGAGTCAGAGGATGTTGTATATTTGACTGTTCAGCCACCACAGTACCATACCAAACTGCACTAAAAACATTTAACTAATGGCATATCCATGATCAGTCTGGCTAAGGACTACAATAGGGTTTACAGATACTTAACATTCTGCCAGAAAGAGGTTTAACTGCTTTATATCCCAGAGCAGAAAAACTAATATCCCATATGGGAACTGTAGATGAAAGCTCAGAAACAACTACTAAACTATTATAAATGGTTTTAACAAATAACATTCGCAAGTTTAGTTTTTCAGCTTGCTGATTTGTTTTGCAGTATCTTGGACTAATTGCCCAGGAGCCCACAGACATTATCAAACAGCTACATAAATATTAAGTTTGATGCTTCAGCCCTGAAAGACTAAAAAAAGACTGGGAAGAAAACAAGGAGGCAAAACACATTTTGTCTTTGGAAAACATATTGTCCCTGAAGCTCAAAGTAGCCAAAAATGAGTTACCTGAGATCAAGAATTCTCTCTTTCAGCAGAAAAGGTCAACAGTTGATAACATTTGTTCAATAGCCTTTAAACACGCAGTATAAAAAGTTAATCACCGAGTATCAGTTGAAATATTTTAGTTGAACTACATCTCACACTTGGGAAAAAACAGCTGAACAGAAGTTTCCCTAGTTACAAAATCTTATTTGAACATGACAGATACCTAATCAAATTGTCCAGCTTCAGCACACAGATTTAGCACAGTTTTAAGTTAGATTTTGTCAACTCCAAGTGTTCTGTTAATAATTTTGCAAGTGTGAAAAAACAATCGCCATATTTACTATCATCTGAATGTTGAATTCAAAAACCACTGAAAGCTCTGAAATTTGTCTTAAATTATTGTATGCCTGAAAGGTCATATCAGAAGCATGTTTCCATGCCCATATCATGTAACAACCCACCAGTTATAAACATCAAATACTGAATAGCTGAAATAGCTTAAAAACATTATGTAAAATACTTGCAGGCTCTTGTACTCAGAAAACATTTTTAAATAAATGCTTACAAAAAAAAAAAAAAAAAAGTCCAAAAGCTAGAAAAGCTTCCATGTTTCTGTTACTTATCTTCAAAAGCATCTCCTTTTCAAACATTCTGAACACCCCAGTAATCTGTATTCCTAAGCATCAGGCTGGCTGACTAGGAACGTATCTTTAAATAAGTGTTTATAGCAAGCTGCCTGCCCTACTGGGCTAACACGATTAAGTTATGGTAGTTTCTGCAGACAGTGGCATGCAAGAAAGTGATGCAGCTAACATCACACCTGGCCTTCTTTCTCTCCCAGACCGCCCTATGGCACCACACACAACTGAGGAATATGTACAAGAGGAATCAGCAGGAAAGTCAGTTTTCTATGGTTCTGTACAAGGTGTAAGCTCACATCTCAGCTCAGGACTCTTTAAACAATTTGCTGCATAACTTAACTCTATGCACTCATTCATTTATTGATTCTGTTTTAAAATCTTTGCATAGGTATATTCCAAAAAATGATGAGCATGGAGGTATTAATTACTCTACTATCACAGGGTAAGTGTTTCAGGATATACAGGACTTAGGATTTTTAAGATATGAGTGACTATTTCACTGATATGTGTTTACTTTTTCAGGGCATAGTCAGTAAAACGTTTTGCTCCTTCTTACAGAAGAGACATGGCATTCCACTGTGTGTTCTGTGGAAATGCGTCCTGACTGACTGCAGCAGTAACTTCACAAAGTGGAGCACCAGTGCATCTTCTGCTTTTTGTCTCACAAATCGCAATGGGCAAAAAAGTCTCCGTTAACACTAATAAAGTAAAATTATTATCTGACTGGGTGCTAATGTTGGGAAAATGTGTCTTTTCCAGGCTGATAAATTACTGACTGAAAATTAACAGGACCTTAAGCTGATTGAAAAGTAGCTGCCAGTAAACCAGAAACATACTGAGGTTCTACTCTATGACTACAAAGGAAAAGAAAGGACTAGGCTGGTAAGAAAACAACCCATACAACCGGAGATCAGAGGAAATGGTTTCCTATTCACTACTAGCCCTTACAAAAAGGTTGACACAGCTCCAGACACTTGTTTCCTACCTGAACTTGTAGTTTTGTTAGAATGGACAGGCTTTGTAGCAATGTAAAAATTTTAATGATTTTTTTAATAGGAAAAACAGAAGATAACGCCAATTCAACTTCATGTGTTGACTCATTTTGAATTACCTTTTATATTATGCTAGAATATCCTAATGAAAATGTTGTAATAAAATATTTCATTATAGTGGCTCTGTCAAAAAAACCCACGCTTTTTATCCTAAGTTTTCACTTTGAAATGACAGCTTTGTGCACCAGTTCAGAATAAACTGGGCTTGGAACACTGGGATATCCTGTGAAACCAACACTTTCTGAGCAAGTTATTTAGCTGTGTAGGAAGGGGAGGAATTGTGTGCAAAGAGCATTAGTCTTGTCATTTTCTCCTCATTGTAATTAGAAAGGGTAAAAGGGCATAACTGAACTGGAAATACCAAAATAAGTGACAGTTTCTTCACTTCTCTGAGGATACATACATAGGCACCAAAAGAAAGGCTGAGTACTGAACAACAGTGTGATGAAAGCCAGCAAACGAAAGGGCAGTTATGGTCCAAGACAAGTTACTATTAAACTACTGTACTATTTAAAAACATTAATATTTCAGAACCCCTTGGCTAAACTTATTCCAAAGGAGACTGCAACGCTTCTCACACACTCTACCACATCCCAACCCCTCACCTCAATAGGATCTTCAGGCATCCTATCCTTATTTTGATGCAAAACAAGCTTGACACAGAGACCAGGAGGGAGCTGCAATGCAATCAGACAGCTTTCCCAGTGTGGCTGAGCCTTTTGAAAGCCCTGAACAGACCTCTCATTTTGATGCTGACCTACAAATCTGAATGAGGCAGAAGCAATAGGCCCTAATTCAAACCACATTTCCCCCAAAAACTCAGTTTGCCCTGCTCAGTGACACGCCAAGGGGTGTGTTACATAGAATTTCACTGAGATAGGACAAATGACTGACACACACACACACACCTTCACATAAATTCAAAGGAGAATGACCTCAGAATGACATCTATGAAATCAATGTGTGAAAAAGAACCACATAATTTCTCTAATGTGCCTTCGTCTCCAAGTTGTGCCTGCGGCACTTGTCCACAAGGCTAAGATCCTTGTAAGAATCTGAGTGATACAATAAACATCTAGCAGCAATTAAGAAATGAGATGTTAGGATACCCAAAGAGTTGAATGCTAGTAACCTTATCCCTCTCACACTGACAGATGACTATTTCAATTGAAACCCATGGGGAACTATCGGAGATTAGTACTGACAGAGGTAAGT
Source organism: Rhea pennata (assembly GCF_028389875.1). NCBI lineage: Eukaryota > Metazoa > Chordata > Aves > Rheiformes > Rheidae > Rhea > Rhea pennata. The sequence continues at coordinate 65,539,968 of NC_084666.1, forward strand.
GTGCTAATCACATCATTTTGATGTACAGCTTTAAGGGGATTTAGGTCACCATTTTCCTAATCAATGCACATTACTGTTTTGCTGGTTTAATTTGGCTTACAGACTAAAAATTACAGAAGAGCATTAATTATTTTAAAGCCTCTGAGGAGGCTGTAAGCTTCTGCCTGGAGGTGAGGATAGAGCAAAATGGAACAGAATGGATTGGAATAAGAAGTTATCCCTTGCCTTCCAGCTGTGGACTTGAAATTTTGGAGAGAGGTGCCTCTGATGAACACTGCAGAGATGCCCACTGGTGTAGAACATCAAGAGTAGTAATTCTAAGGTTGCACTCAGGTTGCAGCGCCTGCACACTGACACACTGCAGAGCGCTCAATGACAACAGGAGGAGCCAGACTGCCCCACAGCTGAACCTCAGCTGGAGCAGCTTGTGTCACTCTGGCAGAGCACCAGCAATCAAACTACTCCAACAGTACTATCAATTCTCAAGCCATTCTCTCAGTTTGTATAATGTCTCTCTCACTTTTTTTTTTTTTTTTTTTTTGATGCTGTATAAATCTTCCCCAAACTAATAGGAAACTGTCTGCTATCTCTTCTTGGGAGGGATTTAATCAGACTGAAGGGGAAGGCAGTATTCTGCTGTTGATGCTCTGACAAGCTCTCAGGAGCCAGCCAAGCCCACAACAGGCACTGCCTCTGTCTTGAGAGCAGCTGATACTTAACAGCTGAGCACCACCCTGATGCTTTCAAAGCCAGAGGATTGTTCACACAAATTGAATTACCACATGTAATTAAGTCATTATTACAAGTAAATGACACACACAGCCAGACTTTACCATGATCAAAACTGCTTTTTACTCTGTATGTACTTCTTCCCACAGGCTGTCTGGGTGGCCCACAAGGTGACACTACCGCAACACCAGATAAACAGATGACCTGCAATCCCTTGGAAATATCTGAAGATTCCCATCTTTCCCTAGTAAATGAAATTAACGTTAGAGCCATTAGTTTTATGTTTCCATTCATATACACAAACTGCACACACACACATCCTTTTTTTAAAAAAACTTCTCCAAATCAGCTATTATGTGAATGCTGTATTTGTAAAGCAGTTTGAAAATGGGCCTACTGAATTACCATGACCTCCATGAGAAGCATGCTTTACAGTTAAGCTACAGTTAGTAGAAATATTATTCTTCAGTTCTTCCTCCTCTTTTGTAAGAAGCTTTGTTTCAAACTCTTTAGATAGAAAGATGATGATGTATTTGTTGATATCTGGAAGATAAGGAATGTGGAAGAGGTTTTAGTGCTCAAAAAAGTTACTTTAACACAGATTAAAAAGCTGCAAAAAGCAGCTGACGATTATGGTCAAAAATCTGAACTATGTTTCTCCCAAAGTGTGTTATGCCTTTAATAATTCACATAAATGGAACTTTTTAGAAATATCTGATTATTCATTTTATTTCAAAGACCTTTGGAAAAAAAGAAAAGTGGAAAAAGAGGATGCCATATGAAAGAGGATATTAATCTTGCTTACTCTGAAAGAAAGTGCTCAGACTCTAGGCTAAAGAAATCATTAACTGTACATTTTAAAAGCTCAGTATTTTTCTCAATGAACACACAAGAGCTTTTACTGAAAAAAAAAATAGAAACAAAATGGTATATATCATGACCAAAGGTAATTGCTTTTTAACTTGCCTATCCAAAAATGCCAATAAAGATTTTCTTTTAAGTCGTCTGTGGTCTAATACTACCAAAGTGCAAGAACATCTGAATATTTCTAATATGGACAGGAATCCCAAAACTACATAACAGAGATGGTTCTTTTTATACATTAATCAAACTGTGCCTGCAGAAGGCACAGGGTAAACAAGCCACAGAAAATTGTGATGGGGAATTGATATGGCTCATCTCATGGATGATAGTATGATAAAACATTAAAAAAATACATATAAATATTACATAACATAGCACTAAGTTCTTTCCATGGAGCAAGATCCACTCTGCTGTGCATCTCAGACATAACCAAAAAAAGCATCTGCTACAAAGAACTTAAAATGTAAATGTAACAAAGAAGTCACTGGCTGATGAGAGTAGGTACGCTAATAATATCAGTGAACTCGATCAGATAATGCTTTCATAATGCCTCCTTTTTCTCTTGGTGAAAAAAAGTACAGTTCAACTTTTACCCTCTCAAGGTTAACACTGAATTCACAAGAAGATCTGTAAGAGTATATTTGGGATCAAATATTGTATTCCTTTCAGTTCCATGCAACATAAATTTCACTCAATTATGCAGGGTTTGCTCTGATGCAATTGAGCAAAATCTGCTCCTAAACTGAAATCATAAAGACAGCTATAGAAGATTCTGTGAAATAGAACTGAATCAGATGAAGCAAAGTAAGCACTGCTAGCATCCAATTATTGCTCAGAGTTTAGGTATTTTCTAGAAGCTATTAAAATGATTTAATTGGCTGAACATATAAGGTAAGGCTTTTTATGATATGCAAAAGCAGCAGTCTGTAGAGAAATCTTAGAATTACCCCATACGTAATAGCCAGGCTCTGTTCTTAAGATCATTTGACATTTTGGCAATATGCTGACAGTTAAGGATGAAATTGAATACTTATCTCTGGACATGACTTGTTGAAGGCTGCTTAGCTCTTCCCAGTTATAGTTTTAGGAAAGGTTTCTGAACTATTTAACAGTGAAAACTGGCAGACTTGCCTTGTAGCCTGGCAAGGCAAAACTTACTAACTTCATATTTTATGTACTAAAAAAGAGGCATTTGAGATGTCCTATACACAAAAGGTTATCATATTAAAAGTCATCATTAAAAAAAAGACATGTAACCAGATGCTGACTAATGTCTGCTAAAATGGGTTCCGTATCTTGTTAAGAGTATATCTAAAGGACTTTGCTTCAATCCCTGTTCACAATTTGAAGTGAGCAATGTGGTCAAAGGGGTATAGGTCTTAGTTTTATGCCATTAAGCTTGCAAGTCATTTACCTTTTACTCTCTTCTGTTCTAAATCTTCCTGCTAGGTTTAAAAATTCCAGTGTAAAGACTGAAATGTATTTTCTGTAAATATGACTAAAAATGCGATTAAAAGACTAAAATGTTTTTTTTTTTCAGGTCTGTACAATGGGGATCTGATCTCTGCTGCTCCTGCAAGATCCATTAAAACACAAATAAGGAGTAAAACATGATAAATATGCCCTTAGATATAACCATTAACTATAATCCTTCATCAAGTCACTTTGATCAACAGTCCTTGTTATTTCACTTTCCTCTGTGATCAAAGACCATTACAGTCCCCATCAAACTGAGCCAGGAGATCCCACTCATTTCTTTGGGCCTCGCAATACCTTTCTGAGCTAACTGATACAGCTTTCACTGTTGGAAATCCTACCTGATTTGCTTGAATGCACAGTTCATGCAGCATATTTCAGATCCACAATGATTCAAAAACAACCCAGTGAGCTGCCTTTTCACAGACAGGAAGTGTATCCCTCAGGACAACAGACAAAAGGGACATGCTGGAGTTCTTCATCCTCCAGCAACCTGCCCTGACAGAATGACCTATCTTTTAGAGCTACCTTTTCTTGTAGTCCACACCTTGCCTTTCGCATAACTCACTCAGAAACAGCATTCATCCAGGAGCCACATGTTCTGTCATGGAATCTTGAATTCGGAGGCCCAAGTATTGCCCTGCCCAAGCCATTCCATGCCAGTTCAGCTTAAATCATGGACTGGAGCTTTTAAGGAGCAGATTCTCTGGATAGAGTTACTCTCCTGAGATTTCTCTTCTGCAGCTGTTTAAACTGCAACATTAGCACCATATATATACAGCCTGTAGCTACTAACAGACATTCACCAGGAACAAAAAAAGGATTATATATTTGGAAAGATACAAATACCTGATGCCACACCTATAGGCCACACCTCTACCCATAAACATCAAGTCATTTAGATCTAATATTTCTACCCTTATACCAGTAGCATATACTGACTAGCACAAATATTGGATATTTTGGACATAAATGCTATATTGAGACAGTGCCATTGACTCTAAAAATACAGGTAGTATGCCTTGGACAAAGCTAAGCTTAAGGAGAGAAAATGTGGTATTTTTGTGTAGTCAGAGAGACTTCATGGTCTCTACTTACCTGTTCCGTATTATTTAAAACATTGTCAGAAACAGTGATGATTTTTATAACTTTTGTTCGTTTGCCAGGGAAAGAACAACCCCAGCAGCTATGTTTGCACAATGTGCCAGGACCTATTACTGTCTGGTCAGCTGGTTCCCTGCTCCTTCGATGGTACCTGCAATTTCTATGCAGATTCTAAGAAATAACTCACATTTGTACAACACGTATAGAAATGCTTTTCCTTTAATCTCCAAACACCATCTTCAAACTTAATACAGTTAAGTTACTGTTTTCAATGATTCTTTTCTACTAGAAGGATTTCAGCCATGGCAGTTTGGACAGAAGGAAGGTAAGTTTCGTGGGCACAGACTATTATGTTTTGCTGAACCAGCTGATAGAGCAGTAAAGACCTGACACAGGTTTTTATCTGGCAAAATGTTTTGCAAGTTTGAAACATTTAAGAAGCACTGTTGCATGGTGCAAAAGCTAACTGCTGTGTAAAAAAGTGAAAGAACGGACATTTCTACATCTCAGAGTTGAGCACACAGTAGAGATCACCAAGAGATTACCAGCTTGTCCTCACAATTTCCCACTGCACAGAACAGGGCTGTGCAGAGTTAATAGGATCAAGTCCAAATGCAAGACAGAGGTGCTCATATGCACATCTTCAGTGCCAAACCATGCAATTCATTCCATGCCGATGACCCCAAGGTGACCTGCAAGGAGAAAACATATATACCTGCCTGTAGGACTCAGTGGCTCCATGTCATTTGAAAGAGACTACTAAATGACGTGTTTCTTTGTTCTGTAAAAGATTTAGGTTAATCACTTCTATTTACTCCCTTCTAAGCCCTTGTTTCAATTTGGTCTTTGCTGCTTTATGCTCGATCTCTGCAATTTATTTTATCTCTCATTATTTAAACTGCCAGAAAATTGTCTTTTTTTCATCCTGCCTAAGTCTCTGGAACTAGTAGCTTTTAAACTCCTTGTTTATCTTATTGACAGAGGTTTCATGATCTTTCTCAAGAGACTTGTGCTCCACAACTACCTAATGTTTGCATTTTTAGTGCACACTAAAAATTTTTAGTACGTACATGATGCCGGTATCATACATGAAAATCTTGACTGTTAGGCAGCACAGCCACGGTCCTAATATATCAAAAAGAAACTCTTCTTTCTAAGTGCATAAAGCATATACTTTCAACAGGCAAAATCACTCAAGTAGACAAAATCATTCAAAAACTTGAATGTATCAGCAGGCAATTGGTCTAAGGTGTTTTCAGTTCTGGATTTCTTTGATAGTGGTAAGAATATACAGAGCTTCTCAAAATACCCCCTGCACAATAGCTGACACAAGACGGCAGTTTAGAGAGTTGAGCAATGTGGATTTACTATGATTTAGAATTTAAACAGAAGTGCTCACCATTACAATAGGTGCTCAATAGCCCCTCCTCAGCTGAGGAAAAAGGGCCTCAAACAAACATCTCTGTTCAATTTACACTGAGTAAGATCTTTTCACACTCCAGATGAGTTTCATTCTCTGACATACCAATAAGCTCTGGCTCCCGAAAAAGTCAAGGGAGATGCTTGTAAAGCATCTTGCCAAGAGATGTTCAACACTGCACAGCCTAGATCTTAAAGTGTGAAGTTATAAAATAAAGAAAAACATTTCAGATCAATATGTTTCTTTCCCATGGAGATATTTTGCAATATGTGGCAAATGCACTGAAATAAAGCTATTACCTCAATGACTTGGCTACAGACTGGAAAGCCGTAACAGAGATGCTTTAACCTCTGTAAAAACAGGTCTCAGGTGCATGCGTCAGGCAATGGGTTCAAGGGACCTTTGTTTATTTTCATCCACACAGCTGTTTTACAAAAACATCTCAATAGAAAGGGGACTTAGGGAGAGACTTTCTTTAATTATGTATTAAAGCCTAAAAAATGGCTCATCTGAATCACAATGATCTAACTGGAACATTTACTATTAGAGGGGAAGAAAAAGAGCTACTAAATGTGATAGAACAACTAGTACCATGGTAAACAAACAAACAAACAAACAAACAATTTATCCAATGATATCGACTGAAAAAGGACTCTTATCAGAAGGGAAAGAGCCTTTTTTTGTTCACCTTATCAGTTATCCATGAAAGCTTCATGAAAGCCTCATAAAAATAAAGTATATACTTTTAGATACATCAGAGAAACTAATTTAATACTCATTGAAACCCAGTGCTCAAATTATTCAAAAAGAAGAATGTTGTTAGTTTTTTCTGGGACAGAAAGAATGAGCTTCTGAAGCATAGGATTAATTTTTTTTCAAAACACACTCCTGGGCCAGGAAGATAATTGGCAATATTAACACTAGAAAAACTTACTTCAACCAAGGAATATGGGAAAGGCAGAACAGCTATGGAAGTACATGGGAAGTAGTACTACAGTACTCAAAGCTTTGAGATTTTTATTCACCTTGCCCCACATTTCATTAAGACAATCTTAGATCTTAGCAAGATGAAAAACCTGCCTCCCAAAAATATGTTCGGAGCTGCTTAGCATAAAGAAAAGCCTGGCTTGATAGCTTAAAATGTTTATAATAATACCTATCAGAAATCAGAATTTCTAAAAGAAAAGTAACTTTCAACTAAAAATATATATATATATATATATATATATATAGTTACAAAGAGCCTATTTCACACATTTCACAATTCCTTTTCAATACTTTTATAATCAAGATGCTCATCAGAAGTTAATGTTTCTCAAGGTATTTTTTCAATAAAACTTCTAATGTTCAGGAATGCCTGCAGAGGAATGAACTGGAAGTTGGTTGACTGTGCTGAAAATTTGCCTTATTTTTTCCATAATGAAGTACTAAATAATATTCTAGATAATATTTTTTTAAAAAAACTAACAAGCAATAAAAATTACCTCTTTCTAGTCAGTTAGTTTTAGGTTCCAACTCTTTCACTATATAAGACAGCTTAAGGAGACATTGGTTGATATTCCATTCACCCCACCTAATGGAACTGTGTATGCTTGTGTGCATGAGGTGACTTGTCAGAGAAGAGGCAACACTGACAGCCTGACATAGAAAGGGAAGATTTTAGGTTAAATGTAGCTTAGGAAGAGCTTGCTTTCCTGCTTGACTTCTATATTCAAGATTATAGCATCTTCTACGTTTTTTTTTCAAAGATCCCATCATCAAATTGTCCCTGTAAGCACAAAAATCTGCAGAACCACTGCATTAATTAATCACCTCAGATAGATGGGGTAATGAGAGCTGGACACCTTAATGCTGAAACTACTCAACTGTCTACTACTCCTTTCCCCTTACTCTAAGACTGAAGATAGCTTTGTTTTACCCTGACACTGCAGCTCAAGTGATAGTACTATTGCTTGTCACATTATAAACACTTATTAGATAATTATAACACCATCAGCCTTTTTTTTTGTTTTAAGATAGTCACTAAAATAAAAAGTGTATACAAGATTAACAGCCTGAAGTGTACAACCACATGCAGAGGTGGTACTGGAAATATATGCTGACCTAAAATCAAAACTCCAAAATTATTCAGAGAAACAGGAGACTCCTAGCAAGAACTAGAGAATACATCAGAATGACTTTGATACACCAATTACTTTCCACAGGACAGAAATGCAGACAATAATTGCAGGGTACCCTATTTCATTGAAAAATAAACTTTCCCTTCCTAGTCTGTCAGATCATGCTTGGATTTCATCTTCCATCACATTTACAACTTTTGGGTTGTATTCTCCTTAGCAGAGCTAGTAGAATCTCAGCACAGACTCCGAGCTGGCAGCAATCAATTCAGCCAATGACCAGCTCTGACAGTCCCCAGTGATGCTTCTGGTCAGATGGATGAACTTCTAGATATCATCTCATGAAAGCATCACAACTCAGTTAACAGGCCTCCCACTGACTCCATCAGGGCACTACACTGTGCACATGATGAAAATCAAAAAAGAAAAATTAGGGATGAAGCAACTTATAGCTAAAAATATCAACTTATTTTTCCACCGGCTTAGTCTTGCAGATAAAAATCAAGGAAACGCTGGTAAAAGACTACTTTTCTTCTGTTAGATACTTTAAGTACCAGCTCTTCAACAGCCATGACATCCAGTGCCAGCCAAACAGAAAAGAACCCAACAAAACTACAGAGCTCTTACCCTGGTGACATTAAAATTTACCAATTCAGTATTTTCAGAAAGAGTTGTTAACTACAGGCTCTGTAAGATTCTGTGCAACTCTGAGGATTCTTATCCCTTAATTACAGAGAGTTGCTAAAACAGAGCTGGGGCCTCATCTACAGTTTAAAGCATAGCTTGGCTACAGGCATTCACAAATTTTGCATGCCTGCATAGCAGATATGAAGCTAGAGGATGTTATGAAGAACCTAACATTTGTACCAGGGTATCAATTAAATAAAGGTTTTATTGTAAGTATTCTTGCATGCTACATACAGACAATACTCATTTTCCTGACTGCTTGTAATGTGGATTAGCAGATTCTTTAAAATAAAGAAGGAAAACAAAATGGCTTGCAGAGCTTTCAGAGTTTATCAGAAAATGAAGATATCCTGGAACTGTTTAGCAAAATACTGGGGAAAAGTTACAGCATACTTTAGAAATGCATGTAGTGAAGGAGAGCTGCTGTTTCACAGCTTCAGAGGAGAATAATCCCGCTGTTTACCTAGCTCATTCAACACTGATTTTTCTCCATCTCTGTTCAAGTAGCTAATTCTGTGACAAATGTCATTACTGAGGACTGTTTTTTAAAGTCCATGTCATCCTTTCTTGTACACCAAGACCATCACGCTGAGTATACCCTATAAAAGTATATATCCACTTGAAAAGAAATAAATATCCTGCATTACTTACAGATGGGTTTAGAGATGACAGAAGAAAAGTCTAACTATAGTATTATCAGTGTTTAATCAAGTTATCAGTTTCTACCACAATAAATCATGATAAATCACCTGCCTGAAGAGTCATGCTATCTTGTCACCTAATCCATTCCTGTGATACTCCTAAATTGCCACCACTATCAGCTAAGCTGATTATTCACATTCATCCTTCATGGTTCACTAATGTATCAGGAATGGATGCCTCTGGAGAGTCATTTTATAAGCTCTAAGCAAAACAGTGATGACATCCATCTCAGGAAATCCTACTGATGATACACTTAGACCTTGTAAGACTCAAACAAATCTTATCCTCTAAAAAAAGCTTTTTAAAAAAATAATGAATATAATGATTCCTGAGTCCCCAGAGCTCTCACGTTTGCACTAACTACATAATAGTTCCCAAAGTTTAGACATAAAAATCTGGTCTTAGAAGATAAGGATAAAAATCTGGCCCTGAGTCATTTAGGTATCCCTCCATAAATATACACTATCGTTAAATAAAATGCAACTTATTACCCAAGTAATTTAAATAATCTTACATAAACATATGAAGAGAAAGCCTTGAAGAAGTGGTATCTGTTGCTTTACATATATTCAGGCCACTGAAGATGCTAGCTGGTGCTTTCAGTGCTCTAATCTTCACACATGGAAAGTATGAGGCACCTGTCTTCTCACCCACTATGTTCAATGTCTTTTTTCCCTTGGTGTTTCTCATTCACACAGACACAGTAGTGGAAACTTTACCATTCCCAGCATGTTTATCACTCACAGTTCTACTCCTCCTTGCGAACTTTGATGCCTGAGAAAAATAGGACATTTCAGAAATTTAGAGCCGTTACTTCAGGCTGTTTTCAAACATTGCTTTCAGGTTTACAATTGTCTTACAGTTTAAAGGAGTTCTTCATAATCAGGAAGGCTGGCATTTCTGCAGGCAAGTAAGAGAAAATCTGAAATATGCCTGTATTTTTCATTAATGGAAAAAAGATCTTTAATTCACTCACATTTCAGTGAAATGTTATGAATATACTTCATTGGCACTAGCAAGGGAATTGTTAAAATCACATCCCTCCGTATTTCACAGTATTTTTATAAAGTAGACTGTACAACCTGTAACCTAGATTGTTTTCAGTAAGTTTTAACAGCTCCAACTCTTCAATTCTATCAGTTCCTATGAGTAACTTAAGAGATCAGTATTTCCATCAACTATAGCCCTGCACAATGCTGAGTTAGATTCCCATCTGCATTTTATTTTTTTTCCAGCTTTCTCACAGGACCACAAATAAAAAAGAACAAGTTCCCTATACTTCTGTCTGTAGATGTTTTTGAGCAGCTCAAACACCATCTTCAAAGATCAGAATCTTGTAAGTACATTTAATTGAAGCCATTAAATCACACAAAACTAGTCTGAGAGCCACCCTAATCTAAACGTGAAACCTCAAAAAGAAGAACAGCATAATGCAAATTCTTTAAGCAACTCAGGTACAAAACCAAATGAACCATGCCACAAAGGAAAAAGCTCTCAAAGTATCACTGAAAAATCAATTTTGGACAGGCATCTTGTAAAATGTATGCAAATATACATGAAGAAGAAATACAGAAGTTACTCACTTCCATTATATATCAAGCATTACTAATTAAAATCTGTACATTTGGGACACACTTCCCTGCCTAACAAGCAAAGAAAGCTACTTATTCAGCCTCGGCTATTTCCTTGTAATTGCTGGTGTTCACCATTTAGGCTAGGGCATCATTTCACAAGCTAACAAAAGCAGGAGAATTCACCACTACAAACTACAATGTAGCAGAGCATCTTATAATTACAATGTAGCTAAAGGAACATGCAAACATATAGATCAAATCACAAATCAGATTACAGAAGCACAAAATATCCCTGAGGAATCACAGACTTAAGTTTTTCCATGTTTTAAAGAAGGTTTCAACTCATCTTCCAACTTAGACAAGCATTAAAATGCATATGCTTGTGTAGGCATTTGGGTGTGTAAGTAGGTGCTCGGAGACACCACAAAGAATCTAGATACCTACTAGAAGAACATCTTTCTTCCCATTGCAACCAGAATTTTTCACTTTCAGTATGTATAGCAGCTTACCTGGAAGACCACTGTATACTGAGGAGGTAATATTCCAGCAAATTAAGTTGAGGAGGTAGTAATCCATGTGGTATTTAACCACACTACTTGACTGCTGTTTTAACCTAGAGCTAGTATGTGCATGAGAAGCAGGCTGCTATCAGCTGTATGTGCCATCCTCTGAATGCTTAAATGTTGTAAAAATGTAAAGAATGATCTTCCCCAAAACCCTGGATTTACCTGCCACTGTCTAAGCACTATTGATGATTAATAGTATTGTTTGTGTAACAAAACCATATAAAAAACACTTAACAAGCCCTGGTGCTGGTGAATCTTACTACAGACAGGACCTGCACAGCATGCCATGCCTTAATCGAGACATCTGTCCAATGCTCTATCATCTCAGGACTTCGAGCATCAGAAGGGACATAAGAATTTAGCTACTAATCTTGTGTTCTGCTCCTATCTTTGAATACTTTAAGTATTATACTTAAAGACTCAAGTAAGCATTCTTTCTTACTGAGGTCTAGAAAGCACTGGCACCGAGTTGGTGCAAAACAGTTAAGATAAGGATAAAAGTTAGGATCCATTTGGAAAAGTTGATCCCTTCTCCCTTAAGAGCTAAAGCATTACTTCCACTACTTTCACAGACTTTTGTAAGTCAAAATGTACAATATAAACAAATCAAAACACCATCACATAGCTGATTCACAGAGCAAATGGAAATATCAAGCTTGCAGAAGAGGTAGAGTGCTATGCACTGCCCTTCTCAGCTACTTGATCACTCTGCATTTCTTTTGTTCTCCTGCCACACTAATACCATCATATTCCACTGAAAGCAAGGTCCCTAGCAACAACAAGCACTATCTGCTATGCATTACAAGTGACAGTTGCTAGATTTCTACCACAGAAATGTCCGCATTATGTAATAAACATCAAATAAATCCTTAATAATCACCTTTTAGATTCAGTTCTGTCCTCTGCTTCTGTTCTGTATTTTTTATTTTTTGACATGCAAGTTACAAGAGAGGAAAAAAAAAAAAAAACAGCACTGAGGGCTGTTCACACTCACACTATACCAAACCAAGAAAAAGCAGCATAGTATTACAATGAAGAGCCACTGAGTAAAATCCTATAAATGTATAGGAATTATAAACCCATTAGATCTTCTAGTCTATTGCTTTACTAATAAAAAGTCATTTCTTACAACTTCTACACCACTGTTTGTATGATCATTTCAGAAGTCTGAACCAATACAATTTCCTGCCTTTGCTGTTAGAAATGTTTCATACCTAGTTAATCTGTTCATCAGAAGGTTGTTAGTCAAAAATGTGCCTCTTCCTAAAGGGAATAAAATTAATCTTAGTTATAACTCCCTTTATTCCATTTCCACAACACCTTTCAGTGGCTAATCCTTCTACAAGCTATATGTAATTGCCTCCTCCTTAAATATTTTCCACCAGGTTTTTGATTTTTTTTTAATGCATTATTGCTGCTTTCTTCCAGCTCCAGTTATAAGATGCCTAGAATTGAATGTGGGGTTTGTAACTTGAGGTGAATTTTACAGAAATGTTCTACAACAAAAGGGCAGTTGTCTTTGTTGTGTCCTATAACGCTTTCGTATAAACTCTTACAGTTGGTCTACTCCATTACAACTCATATTCATACAGACTTTCACAGAATGGGGCAGCAATAGGCCTTTCTCTTTGAAAAAGTAATTCCATTTTTAAAAAATAAGTTCTTTTCTCCTTCAAATGTGAACAATAACTTTCAATTTTCTTCTTGTTTAATTTCACTCTTTTCCTCATACATTTGTAAAAACCTTCACCCTCTCTCATTCCTTTGACCAGCAATAAATCATTGAGAAAAAAGAAAGAGTAACGGAACACAATGAATTCTATGCACTACTCTACTGGAGCACTACTGTTACAGCACTAGACATAACAGAGTCTCTTTAAAACAGGAAAGGAATTGGTGGCAAAGAACATTATCTTAAGCAGGTGTTTCAGCAATAGAGAGCAAAAGACCGACGGCCCCCCAAGGCCAAAATTTGTTCGCAATTTGTGGCAAATTCAGTTTTCTAGTGTTTTCTGTGTAAGGTCTCACGATAAAGCAGCCTGCTGTTTTACAAGTGCTTTTGAGGGAACTACAGTACATGGCATAAGTCAGGCAGACTTCAGGAAGTCTTACAGATAATTTATACCAATTATTTATCTCAATTTCTAACAAATAACCCATATAACTGCTTATTTTCTAAAAAGTCAGGAACTGTGCCTTTGTAAATTGAGAAATAGACTGAATACGGTAATGTTTCTTTTTTTTAATAATAATCAAAGACATCAGATGATTAGGTAAGTCATCGAACTGTTACCATTATTTTGCAACAGGCAAACTAAACATTAGTAGATTTGAAAATGGTTTACTTATATTATCTTTAATTGTTAACGTGACAGGTTTCAAGCTTTCATTGATGACTGCTAAAATATCATCCAGGAATCAGCATAAGGCACTAAACTTCAAAGTGAGTCCTGTTGTTCACTGACTAAAAAATTTCAGAAACTTTTCTATTTAGATATTTATACACCATTAAACATATCTTACAGAAATTGAAAACTTTGCTCGAGTTGTTGATCTCATTAACTCAAATAGTGGCATCAGTAATACTCACTACTGTAAAAAACAATAATCACAATATCGATGTCCAGAACTGTCCTTTTGTTGTGACAAACTTAAAATAGTTGGTCCACACTGTGTCCAGACATGCCACAGTATCAGACAGAGTGTGAAGTGAAATAGTGTACCAGATGGATTATAAAAGACTAGGAATAATGCCCATGTCCCATTTCAAGTGCACATAATAGCGAGACTATGTGACAATACAGTATAGTAGTAGCCAGGAGTGACATTTGGGTTAAATGGCTCTGACAAGATAATTTTAATCCTGAAATTAAACCCTGCAACAATGTGGCAACAATGATTCTTTTACAAAACCAGCTTACCTAGATTCCACCTTGTCATAATTTTACTCCATTTTTTCCCCCACGCATGAACAAATTCCTTCATATTTACATAGATGAAAGCCTGTGTCTAAAGTCTCATTCTTAAGTAAGAATTTGAAAGCTGAAAATTGCTTAAGTCATCTCCGGCCATTAGATAAGGACAAAGCAAGGACATCACAAGTAAGGTATAACTACTAGCAACGCCTAAGTCTAAGCTAGCACTGCAGAGTTTGTCACAGTTTATTATTAAAACCATGAAACAAGACATAAGCTTCCCATGTTATGAAATGGATATGTAGAACAACACAGTCTATATGTATTCAAACAAACATCTTTCTTCTTTAGGACAATCACCTTTAACACTTATGAAATTAAAGCAAGCTATGGAATTTCTTACTTATGTATTTTCACACATAACTACACACACAAACACTTTTATTTTTGGCATTCAAATCTGCCTGCTTCCAAAACCAGTATGAGACTAGGGAGACAGCACATTATCTCATATGACCATCTTCATGCTGCTGTATGCCAAACCAAGAAAGATTTTCTTTAAATAATATTGGTTCCTGTTATCATACATAGTGAATATACTTTCTCCCAGCATTATCACTTAAGCTTTTCTTCTGCAAGAGTGCATTAAAAATTGAGATGTGTATTCTAATTTTGGTACATAAAAATTAGAGTTGAATATCTCTATTCAAGCTGAACCAAATCAGCATAAAGCATAAATACTTACGTTTGTCTACTGCTCCTACCTGAAATAACCACTTATGGCCACCTGTGACTTGTATGTTCACAATTACTGTATATAAGGTAAGGTATAAGGTGAAGGTATACTATGTATACCTTCATTCACGGGGCAGAGAAAATTAATTATATTAAGCATTTTGTAAGATTTGACTCACATTCTGCTTTCACCTTTAGGCAGCTGAAATTGCTGCATTAACTGCAGCCTTCCTCTATTCTGTTACCATTTCTGTAAGCATTTACTTAATAAATACATTAAGGTAGAGTTCTAGTATCCTACAAAATCTAGATAACGTGAGTGTTGTCTAAGAAAATGGAAAGTCAGTGCATAAATACTGCCACAGAAGTTTCTGAAACAAACTGCTCTGAAGAGTATTTTCACTACCAAGCAAAAACACTTCAGAAGAATTGCAAGAAAAAATGTCCCTTTCCATTGTATCATCTTACCATAGTCCACTCACTCTCCCTGGTATGAATCCACATTCTGCAAATAAACAGAAAATAACATAAAATAAACTACCGTGACAGTAAGGGTAAGAGACCCATTCTGGCCTGTACCCTGCATGGCACCAGAAAACCATATTTTGGCTTGCAAATGTACCTAACAATGAGATGTGCAAGACCTGACATCCCATATAATCTGCAACCAAAAGAAGTGGAGAAAAAGATGGTGATGATGAAGTTACAATCACTTTTAATAGGACAAGCTCTTTCTCATAAATAATAATAGTTATGGGATGGGAAACAAAAAAATGGTGAGTCCAGTTCATCCTACTGTCCCAGAATACAGAATGTTTGCTGAGAGTGAACAGTGTGTGAAGAAGAAAGAGGTAGTCTGAAAGAAAAATCAGTAGGATATCTTACACATTCAGGGAACTGAGTTCTATTAGCTTAGCCATAAAAGCCCAGTTAGACACAAGCTTTCCAAAAACTATTCTTTGGGTTACTGTAAAACCACAGAAATTCTGCAGCAGGGCCTCTGACAATGTATTTTGTCTTCCACAGCCCAAATAATCTTCACAACATGTAAATTACCTTAGAAATAGCCTTCTTCCTGACTGATCTCTCTCAAGTTTGAACCCACATGAACACTGTCTTCCTTAGTATGTTGTCACACCCTTCAATCACAGACTTCAACCAACTAGCAGATGTTTAAAATCAAACAACTATTAGCTGTTCAGTCAACAAGACTTTGTTTTCTAAATCCATACAAGATCTACCACTAAGTAACAGTTACTGGGGAAAAGAACCCCTATTCTTACCATGAGAAAATGCAAATAAAATTCTTAAAAGATTTAAAATTCTTATAAAGTAAATGATACTTCTTTTGTGAAAAAGGTGTCATTTCCAACGTTATTTTTTTTATCTCAAAGGTAGATAAAAGTAATTCTAAGATTTTTCAGTATCTCAGCATCTACCATCACTGGTTCACACTCAACTGTCACAATCAATGTATTTCCCCTACACAAAATCCAACAAATACTTTTCAGATGGGAATGAGTCAACAGTAAAAATCTGAGCTAGTGCATTGCTGAATGAACTCTATATACTATGCGTTGATTATCATAAAATTAGATGAATATCTTTACAATAAAACTAAAGTGAAGTTCATGGAATTTATTTTTTATATATAAAAGTAATATTCTACTGCATTACTTGGATTTTTTTCTTTGAAATTCATAAAAGCCATCTTTTCTCACTTCTTGTATTATTTATACCATAAAATCGTTGCTGAGTCTGAGTGACATCTAGAATCAATAGCAAGAACATGTTAAAATAGCCTTAGGGGTGCATGTTAAGGGCCCAGTTAGTCTTACAAACAGTTTTAATTAACAAGGATAAATTGACATCAATGCAATTATTCAAGACAGTAAGGGTTACCCACATAAGTGAGGATTTCTAAATCAGAGGGGGTCTCAAACTGATTCAGGAATTTAGACTCACTAATCTTAATAATTAGAAGCGTATCTGCAGTATTTCTTTTTTTTAAGCTGATATTTTTAATTTCACACATCTCTTGACATACTTTTTCCAAGTTTGGATTTTAGGGGAGGGAGTATTTTATGCAAAGAACAAACCGATCTGCCACAGATACTCATTAACAAGTTATAACAACAATTTTCCCCACAGAAACTCAACTAAGTAGTACCTGGAATAGATAAACTTGCTGTGTGTTGCACTCTACAAGCCAGCTCACCAAAACTGCAGGAAATTTGGAGACTAAGATCTGCTAATGACTGACATCCAGTCTAAACTGACAGAAGGCTTGAGAGCTTTCTAAGCCTTAAGACTCCAAATCCTGGTTCAAATTAAAGAACCATGACTTTTGGATATTTTCTTTTTAGATTGCAATTTTGAATTAAAGCAATTACACTGTTGTAACTATACTTCTATAGCTACATGGTTACAATTAGCTGGTCAGTTTATTCATTGTGTTTCATTGTACAATGTGAGGAAAATACTACAATGGAAGAGCAAATAGATTGTTTCAATGCCTAACCCTGAAAAATACTGATCACCCTTTAGTTTCACTGAATCAAAGGTCAGATCCCAGTCAAGAAGTATCTTGTAGCATTCACATTAGTAGTAAGGTTGTAGCTTGACTTGCATTTAACTTACCACTATTGCCAAAAACATGGCCCCTACCTCTAGATATTAAGTTTTGTATTGGGTCACTCCCTCCCCTCTGCTGGTTGGGGTATTTCTGCAGGCATCTTCTGAAAAAGAGAGACTAGAAAACAGATCAGATTAAAAGGATTTTTCTTATTTTTTTCAGTAGGATTTTTTTTTCCAAAGAAAAGATGAGACAAATCAATGATTAGGCCTATTACTAAGCAGATGATAGTACAGAGGCAAGAACAAAAGCCATTAGGTAGGAGATGCAGAGTTGAGTCAGCTTAAGTACCACTGTTATCAGAGCTTGAACCATAATCCCCAAATAAGTTAACATCCATAGCTCACAGCACTTAGCCTGGAACAGCAGTCTGAATCTTTTCAAAGATAGACATTCAAAAATAGTTGCATACTGTACTTCCACTAAATCCTAAGGATTGTCTTCCTCCAAATTTTTCTTCAGATAAACAGCAACATCTTTGAGTAACCTCTTAAACCTAAATCTGGTGTTCACTGTTGTCACTCACTTGAGTCTTTTTTTTTTTTTTTTTTTTACCTAGTTAAATTATTAAAAACTGCCATTTGCTTAATCCTTTTATCTTTTGTAAATACAACTTCCTACTTCAGTGATGACATTCTTCATTTTCAGCCTGGTAGGCTGCTCTGCAATAATCAGGAAAAAAAAAAAAGATTACAAGGAAGAAAAATATTGGCAAATCACTTACTGCATGAAGCTGTCCCTGTGCTGTGAATACCATTCTAGACTCTTAAGTCTATGTCTTTTTTTTTTTTTTTTTTTTTTTAAGTGCTTTCAGAAACCAAGAGCTGGACTATTTTTAAAACTGGTTAGTTTTCTCGAAATGAGTCCTGTTGATTTGCTAGTCCTGAAGTTAACCCCTACATATGTAAAGCACTAGATAGTTCATTATCAGCCAGCTATTAACACTTGGTTTCAGGCCTCTACTGGGATTGATTATATAGCTCAGAGTATAGTGAGAAGAAAAGTCACCAGGCTTAAAGCACAGCAAGATCAAGAACTACAGCCCAGGAGCTGGCAGTGGAAAAATGCATAATGCAGAATGGGAAGTGGGACTGGAAGTGAGCTCACTCATGAATGAGCTCTCTCTCAAATGTCATCAACATTGCAGTGAGAGTTGGCAGGGACAGAGGAGTTGAACATTGTTAAAACAACACAGGGAGAAGTTCTTTAAGCTTTTATTCACCAACACAAGATAAAATTTGCATTGACAAGCACTGAGGCTTTATACTGCCTTGAGTTAATGTGCTAATCTATACCTATTGCCACATTAATGAATTGGATGAATTTGTTTCCTTCTGGCTCCAGATAAGGCTGATACTGCAGCCTCTGAAATAGATGAGCACTTTACTGATACAGTAGTGGTAGACAGACTGAAAAACAAAACTTATCTTAAAGATATACACAGCATCTTCATGTGCTTCATAGACTTCAAAATCCACCCTATTTACTTTTCCTTGAAAAGTCATTTAGAACCTGCTGACATTCCTGTCTTCCTTTGAAAAAAATACATTCGATACATTCGAGCACTGAACTGGGCCTGTGCACTCATCTTGAGTTTTTATCTCTTCACATAACAAACCATGTTATGATTACCTCTTCACATAACATCATTATTACGTTGCATAGTCATGCATGCTGAAGGGGCCAGTATTGCTATTCCAAAGGAATAAAGATATGAATAACAGACAGCTGTTCAGCAACTTGTCTGCAGATAGATTCTCAGAAAGAAAAACAGAAAAGAAATTCCTGCATCTGTCTCCTGAATAAAGCACATACAAAAATGTTATAAAGTAGCCTCATGAAAATAAAAAAGTTTCCTATAATTTTATTAAGATCATTTTATTGAAAAGATATATTCTCATAGACTAAGAGAGTAGAAGTTTTCTCGCTCTTGCTCTAGAAGTCCTAGGCTGCTAGCAATCTGAAAGAGTGGAAAAATACATCAGCCTAACAAGTTTTTCCGATACATGCCATCTTCCAGACACAACAGTGAAAAGGCTATTTAAATGGCATGCTTTAGCATTTAAATAATGAAAACAGAACCTTCAGCAGGCTGGTAAAGGAGGTAAAACTCATATTTTAGACAAGATCCTTAAGATTGCTTCTCTTAATTTGTATCAGAATCTAGCATCTTCAGCACAAGTAATCTGATTTTCAGTCAGGCTGAGTACTTACTGTTTTAAGTGAAGAAGGCAGAAAATACGGCTGTAAAATAGCAATGAAAATGAAGCTCCAAGGTACAAGACTGACATAGTTCATTTTCCAAACAAGAAATGATCAGTAACACCTGATACCGTAAAATGAAGCCTGCCTCAAGACCAATCATGGCATAGAACAACTGCCAGAGAATCCTTACAAAATCAGCATATGCAGAAACCTCACTAAATGGTAACTTAAAAAAAAAAAAAAAACCAAAAAAACACCAACAATCTCTTCCCTAGAGATTACAGTAACAAGCTGCAAATTTAAAGCTATTGGCAGCAAATCTCTCAGTTTCACAAGTAATAACTGAATATAACAAAAATAAATTTAGAATACAAACATACCTTATATGACAGCAGTTTATCTGATTAGTAAGAATAGTTCCTATCTACATGTTGTAATATTTTAAATATCCTGAGAGGTGATTTTAATATGCTGTCCACTTTTCCTCTTTTCATCAGTAGGATCAGAGAAAGGTTAAAGACATGGGAGGAAAAAAAAAAGTTTAATGTCCCTGTCTGTGCATCAATATATTTACCAGTCTTATTATCAAATTTGGAATCTGGAAATATGGAAGCATTAGATAAAAAACAACTCATGTACAATATTTTTAAAGAAAAAATTTAAATATTCACAAGCTAATATCCTTTCCAGAGACTGCCAGATTATTTGGGCTCAAGTCTACTAGAGCAAAATAAGATAAGGCTGCCTTGGAAATACCCTTTCTTATGTTCTATCAGAATCATGGTTTATGTTTTAGGTATTCAGAAACTCAATATTGAATTAGTAAAGAAATAATCCAAATGTACAATCTATGTACATAATTTGGAGAAATAGGAACAATTTATTGGGACTTCTGTGAAATACATTGCTTAACTATGGATGCCTTCTATATTAACAAAAAAAAAAAAAAAAACAGATCTTCTTAAATCAAGGTTAAGACCATATTTGCTTTCTCAGGGCTATTACTAAATTTGATCTGCTTGCAGATGGGACACATTCTTTGTGTTTGTGAGGGAGGCAGAATCCAAGCCACCTGATGCAATTTAAGAACGGTCAAGTAATATATTTAATATTTACAGACATTTTGTAATTGGAGTAACAATTATTATAACAGACCCCCAAAGAAAACAATTTTCTTTTTATAGGAGTAAAAGTACAGATCAAAACATTGTTCTTGGGTTTTGTTTTAAAATGATCGATCTTGAGTGTCTGCATAAAAACTTTACTACAGTATACAAAAATAATTGCCAATGAAGACTTTCCCCCTGAGTTGTAAATGCCAAAGAAAGCCTGCAAAAAAAAGTTTCCCGCTGCTTATTAAAAGTTTTGTCACAAAAGTCCTAAGAGTACTGCTAGGTATAGTTGCTTTAATTACAAAGATCTAAAATAACTACATTATGTGTATAAAACTTCTCCCAATAATTTCAAGCTGATTTATCACAAGCAGATGTTACATTCAGTTCCAGAAACCTTCAAAGATATTTTTTAATTTGGCACTGAAATCCAAACTGTTCATTTTCTCCATCTCAGAGAATATTGACCTATTGTACGTACATCATGCTATGTGTGATCTAGGATAACTGGTGGCCACAATTTGGCAACATTTGCAGCGGTCCAGCAGGGATCTCCTTTATATTTTCTCTATTAATTATTTTCTTCCGTTTTTCCCTCCTTTAAGCTAGATCAATTGATCTAGTAGATGTAAGACAATACACCCATATAACGCCGGCTTGCCTTGATGCTGCAAATGGTTTAGCAGGGCTTCTTTCCCCAGAGCTTCAGTCTCTTTCAAACAGTCTGATGTCTTACATGATGTTAACAATTTCCCCATAATGGTCAACTCTCGAGTGCTCAGAGTTTAAGGCTTCCAAGAATAGGGCTCAAATGGAAACAAGACAGATGTCATATGACACTGTAAAAATAGGCTACATATCATTTAAATTGACATCCTATTTTAATTAGTTTTAATTTTATTTTCTGTACATTCAAGTAACTTTAATCCAGCTCTTTTGTTCATACTTTCACAATTATTATAAAATGACAAATTTATTAATTCATTTAATCAAGAATATCAAAACTGACAAAAAGCTATATTCAAAATCTTCTAGTGGATTATCATTCAATAATCAATGATTTCAGCAATACTGGTTGGAATAAGCTCGTTCTGTTGGTCAATGAAAAACTGGCAACAACAAAAACAGAGCACTGCCATAGGAAAAGTTTCACCTTTCAAAACTATAGGTCATTTTACCTTTTTGTATACCACTCAAGAAGAGTAAATATCAAACCACTGCCAAAGCAGAAACTAAGTTTAATCTTGCGGTTTCTCTTCCTGAGCTGCTGCAGCAAGGCATCTCCAGTACTGAGGCTGGTTCCCTGATAAGGGTTCATTAGGACTGCTTTCTTACAAGCCCTTACTTTATTTTCAGTCTGTATTCATATAAAGAACACCTTATAAAAGAGATTGAGTTTTTTCTGGTGTACATGACCAAATCATCCCTAATTTAGAAGGGCTGTACTGCTTTATAGCAAGAGTGATTTTAGCCTTTTGGCTCTCTACTACATTAAAAGTACCTATTGTACAAATGCTGGAAATATAGACAGTTAAAAAGTTAGGAAAATGTATGTCAAGCTCTTTTCTTTTGGTGATTGAAGAAGAACTAGGAACAAGACACTTCTCAACTTCCATCAGCTACTTCATAATCCACAGCCTTTCATCTGAACATTTGCCTCTGTAAAGAAAACGGGCTTTGCACAAACTCATTAGTGCAAGCCCTTGCTTTCTTCTTGAATTTGAACCTTCCTACAAAGTACTTTCAGCTACTAGACTGTTTGAAACAGAATTCTGCAGTACAAAGACTCAGCATTTGTTTAAACTGAAAAGAAACAGATGAAAAATGATAGTTTTGGATGTGCTGGCAGGTATCTTTGTAGATATTAGTAGATGTTATTTTACAGGTGTCATACATTTATATACTAGTTCTGAATTAGGGGCTTGAAATGCATCTGTTTTACTCCTCAGAATTTTTCTAATATCACATTTTAGGTATCCGGCACTATATAGCAAGCAAAAGCATCATAACCTTCAGCAAAAGTAGTCTGCAAAACGTTTGTAAATGTAAATGTAAACTTTTGTAAACTCTGTTTTCAGAGTTTAAGAAAGATAATCATCCAACACACATGTTTAAACGAAACAGCTAAATACGCTCCACCAGAAAGTGCTGAATAGTCCTATGTCTGTCTTAGTGAAAGTTATAAACTGCTGCAGAAGAAGAGTAGAAACATAAATATTTCTTTTTGGTTTTCAATTAGTGTGTCCGAAGTACTGAAAATACTGAGATAAGCACTGGCTTGAAAACAAACAGGAAGACAAACACTGACAATACAAATCTAGTTTCTAAGGGGCTTGATAAATTCTGAACCATTTATTGCCCCAAAAAACACTCAGCAACCAGGCAAGAAGTCACATAGCATACAGACTGAAACATTATGCAAACAGAAAACCCCAAGTGATGGTACATAGACTTTACATAGACATCACTTCTCTTTATACCTCTATTTGTCTGCCTCTTTGCACAGATTTTATCTCAAAAGATGGAATTTTTGACACATCTGAAAAAAATAAAATAAAACGGGCACAGCAAATTTAAGGTAAACTTTGAGAGGAATATTATTTAATGGATATTCTGATAAAAATGACTAATTTCCACAAACTTGTCATTTCTTGTTCTAAACAATTGATCTTGTCTTACTTCAGACTGATTTCTAAATGAATTTGACAAGAACAAGTGAAAAACGTTGAGTTAACCTACAGGTTTTTAAAATGTCACTAATGTTAATATTATAATTAGTCCTATAACATTCAAAGTAAAGCACTAGCACAACATCATCAAAGAGCAGATAAGAAAGCAGAAGATTTTAAGAGAATTCATGTTAGAAGATTTTTGAAGGATTCTACTAAAAATCACATCTCCACAGCCAAATCCTGAACACGTTAAATCCTAAATTAAGTGCCTAGATCCAGTTCTGCTTCCATATTTCTACTCAAGAAATATACCAAGTTTCATAATACATTTTCCAGTAACTTAATTCAGCCTTCCACTTCATCACTCAGCTGTCACTTCCATCAGTATTTATCTGCAAGAAAAAGACTTTATGAGTAAAGTAGGCCTGGTTGCTGATGCAGGCAAGAAAAGCTTTTCTATTACAATAGAAAAGCTGAGTTCAGAATCCAAAGGTCCTGGATCATGACTTAGCCAATGAAATTATATCCTGCTAGACTAATTAAATACTAAGATACCTGAACAAGTTACCATGCCATGCATCAGATGACACATCTGTCTTTGTGCATTTATTTAGCTTGCTGCAACAGTAAAATGATATAAATTAGTTTCTCCTGCAACAAAAAAGGCTACAGCAGTCTGTGGGCTGCCCTACAACATTTTTAAATATAAGATAGAAAGTATTCTATTGTACAACACGTTACAGCAGTTTTCTGAAGAGAAAACCTAGTGAATTCTCCTTCCTTCTTCCCCATAGCGTCAGGATAGACATGAATAACCATGAAGACCTTGTGAATTAAATATAATCAAAAGTTTCTCCTTCATTTCTTACTTCAATTGTCAACCATTACTTTTCCTTCAAATGTTAAATCATCTTTATTTTCTAGAGACAATAGAGATTTGTCATACTCACTGAAAGCCATTTACACAGACTTGACGTCAGGAATAACTTTTTCTTATCAGGGATTTAAGATTCTTGCTGCTAAGAAGCTGCTGTTCAGTCCCCTATTTTCCTTCGTTCTTCCCTAACATCAGAATAAGCAGGAACAACCCAGAAAGATGCAGACAGAATTTGCAGCCTATGCTAATGCAGCAACCTCAAGCAAAAATTCACAGGTACTTTAACTGGTGCACAGTTGCATGCTACACGAGCATTTTAGATCAGGAGTGTTTTTGAGGCAAATCTTTTGATCATTCCATTCCTACTGAGCACACTTTGGATAACACTTCAGAATAGTCTTATTTTTATATTCTAGATGAAATTAAACCTAAAGATGTGCTTCAACTACTAATGGACACTCCATTAACAGGACTAGACTATAGTCCCAAAGCAGCTCTACACCCCTGGGAATACACAATGTGAGTATCAGCTCCTCAGCGCAAGCACTGTGTGCCCATAGATCTGCTTCACGCTACTTGCTAGTATAGATATAAGCAGTGCCTGCTGAATGGCAGTTTATTTCCTAGAAGTAGTGACAGGCATTACCTTTATTTCTTCTGCCTTCACAAAATTACTTGTCATCTGACCTTTGTGTAACTGAAGCAACTAAATGTCACTCAAGAGCTTTATCTATTAAGTTGCAGATAAATCTGGACCTTTCAGAAAGAACTGTGGTATAATACTACTGTAAAAGGAATATTGAACAGTCATTTTAATCTTACAATTGTGTAATACTGCATCCAAACATAGTAATTCACATGCAGGGATATCTTACTGCAGTTTTCTATGGCCTTGATTAAGGTTCTTACAGAACCTAGAAAGGATGGTGACAAATGAAGCATAATTAAGATTATGAAGACGTTTGTAGCCTGGAAGTCAACTTTACAGTGGAAAGTAATACAGGGTTTGTACTTTTAGTTTGTACTTTTACAGACAAGTAAGTCCGTGCATCAGTTGCAATGAAACAGGGTATCTGACACATCTGTTAAAGTAGCTTGTAGAGTAGGTACAGACATAGTACTTTAAAATATTTCACAGATTAGAAAAATAATGCCATGGATTCAGGCAAACAGGCCATGAAGTCTTGAAAAACTATTAAAAAAAAAGAGCTATGAAGAGTTTTCAATGTACCTAGCAAGTAATGAGCTTCCTGGTCCAGCATGTGAGTGTTAAGTACTAGCTTTTGGAAACCAGTGATGAATCCTATCCCCCAAAATACTAGCATGAAATAGCTTATTATAATGTACTGATCTGCCTTTAGCTTTTACTATTAAAATGTCCCAAAAGTCATTTATCAAGATGATCTGGATGATGACTGTAAGCACAGTATATTTTGCTGTAATATTAGCGGGGGGGGGCTGTTCTTGTTTTTTTTTTTTTCAAAAAGACCAAGTTTATAGTAAGAGTTACAACAGAAAATATCAATGTTAGTAAAACCAAATACTGAAAGCAAGTATTTTTTTAGAAACAAAATACTATTGTTGTCTTTGTTATCTAAATATCTCATTTCATACCACAAGACTGACCCAATTAATAAAAACAAAATGCCTTCTCCATATATGCTAGTGCTTAGGATCCCTAGTCACTGCACAAAACACAATTGTGCTGGGCATTTTGTCAAAAAAAATCACTGAGAAACTGAAGAAAAGGACAGGTAAAGCTGGCATAACAAAGGAATTTAGAGATTAAAATAACATCAAAATCATGTTATTAATATTGGTCAAAGAAGATAGAACAGTCTGTCATTAAATACTTTCCACTGGCACTTCCCCTCCCTCCTCTTCTAGAAACACTACCTCCAAATAAAATTGACATGTGAGGGAGAATGATAGCAAAAAGACTATTTATCTTCCCTTCTCCCCTACAACCTTCTTTGTCTCCTTTGCTCCAAGGTAGCATTCATTCGAATAAAATGCAAAATAGAAGCACAAGGCCAACATTATTATTCTTTTTCATTAACCCACACCTCAAGTCTTCATTCTAGCAGTGGGATTTTGACAAAATTCACTCCTGCCTATCTCAAAGAAGCAGATATTAAACTAGTCATGCATTTAATCCATGCAGGAAGTTTCCTGGTAACAAGCTGGCTGCGCTCAGCATCTCCATAAGGAGTGGAGCATTCTCAACTCTGATTTCAGTGGAAATCGAACATGGAACAGAAGTATAAAAAAAGTATTTATTTGGAATTTAACTGTCACAGCTGCAGACACATATGAGCTTTGGAAATGCCTCAGTGTTCATTCATCTACAGAGAGACTGAATTGGCGACAGCCAAGTCTCAGACTTGCCGTGGCACTCACAGGACGCTGAGGATCAGGAGAACTGCAAGTTTTATCTAAGTAAATATAGTAGGTTTAGGATAGACATCTTCTGTATTTTCTGGGAAAAATGTAGCACCACACTGGTATTCTTACACAGATATTAACAAATCAGAGATTATTAGGACTGCCATTCAGCCTCTGCTCTTATCCAATCAACTGTCTTTAGGTAGATAACAAAACAGAGTAGCCTAGATGAACACCTGATCTCCTTTGCATCCTCACACCATTTACATATCTAAATGGTGAAAATGTTTGACAGATGCCAGTGCTATTCATCGGTATTTAATACCTGAAAGATAGCACACTGTCAGCTTCCCACAAACTGAAAATGCTCTATTCCAAGAACTCCCCTATAGCAGTTCTTGGCAGGAATTTCATCTCTGTTCTGTTGGAAACACATCCACCACCAAGGTCAGTTGATCTGCTCTCATACCTTCCAAATGAGCACCCACTGTTACAAAACTACTTCAGTCTCATCAAAATAGAGATCGCTTTCAGTTAGCACATCTAAACAATCACACCTTATTACTACAAAAACATCTTTACATCACCCTCAGAAATAAGCAAGCTCTGTACATGCACTTTTATAGAACTCTGAATATCCAATCTGGCCACAAAGCAGATGCATCTGTCTCAAGTTTACAAGATGTTTGGTGAAATAAACACAGCATAACTTCTTACCCATAGTGCACTAAAACTACAGTGAATTTCCACTTTGTTGGAATCAAGCCAACATAACAATCTGCCCTTTCTCTTCTACACACAAAATCAATTTTAACGAAAAGAAGTCTATTGTTGGACTGTGTTACCAATAATTATCTCATGGCCACAAAATAGGTGTATTTGTATGACCTAAGAAGATTCTAAGTCCACATTAAGGCTGCATTTCTCTTACAACTTCCTCTGCATTCTCAAACACTAAGACTGTGCTTAACACATCTCACCTCAAACAATTGTGGTAACATTCCCATCAGCAGAGCTACCAGCTCCAAACTACTGCTACTGACCAGCAGTCAGTCACCTGCTAGTTTGCTTACAGAATACAACTGCTTTCTCTCCATGAAATTTAACCTTTTGAAAATACAAAAAGACAGTTTCATAACCATCCATACCTCAAATTAGAACATTTTTTAAACCATTTTCCTCTTCAGAGAAGCACAGAATGGTTGAGGTTGGAAGGGACCACTGGAGATCATCTAGTCCAACCCCCCTGCTCAAGCAGGGTCACCTAGAGAGCACACTGTGCAGGGTTGCATCCAGGCAGTTTTGAATATCTCCAGAGAAGGAGACTCCACAACCTCTCTGGGCAACCTGTTCCAGTGCTCTGCCACTCTCACAGTAAGTTTTTCCTCATATTCAGGTGAAACTTCCTGTGTTTTGGTTTATGCCCATTGTCTCTTGTCCTGTCACTTGGCATCACTGAAAAGAGGCTGGCCTCATCCTTTGCACACGTTCAAGATATTTGTAGACATCAACAAAATCCCCTTCCAGGCCTGCCTTTTGTTATGCAAATTACACAATACTTGCACCTCATGAATCTATCAATTGGAATAGAGTATCTGAAAAAAATAAATTAAAAAAAAAGGATCTGCCTACCACTGTTTCTGGACTGTTTCAAGATATGTGCCATGTATGATTCGGTTCTTTAAGGCATCTATTTTAACTCTTTGAAAACTTAATTTCACATTAACTTCCTTAAAATACATCCACATATTCAGTAATGTTTAATTTTCATCTTATGTCAAGAGCCAAACCACTCCATAGTATTCAGTGCTCTCAGATTAGGTTAATCTAGAGCTTTCACTTGTTGCAAAATTCAAGGGTTTGCTCATTAAACAGTAGGTGTTAGGCTATGCTAGTTTTCAACCCTCCATTTCAACTGGTTAAACTGCCACCTTCTTCTCATCACTGCTACTGTAAGTACTTGTGCATTTTCATAGTCTTTCCAGACAGATAGCCAAGTCATCTACCAAGCTATCAGGAAGGTCAATTTTCCCAAGTAAGCTTTTTACCCCTTTTTCCTAGCTTAAGGCAGCTAAGTGCTGCAACTAACAGCTTCAGTCTATTAATTCTCTATTCTATCGTATTACCGGACAAAAAGCCTGTTGTTACTGCCGTTTACATCTTTGCTCTTCATACAACATTTAGGAATAGGTGTAACCTATGCTGAGAGCTGGATTCCAAGGAACTGAGTTTATTAACTACATTCAATACGCAAGACAGTTACACTGCTGCCCTTGTGGAGTTTTGATAGTTTCCTCAGTGGAAGACAGAACCCTCTGTAAAGCTTGTAGCTGTTAAAAGGGAGCTAATTTCAAACCACTTTTATACTAAATCCACAACTGAACTCTCCTCTAGGCACTGGAGGCGTTCTGTGCCTTTAACTCCAGTCAAACTGCTGTAAGTACCTACCATGTTGCCTAGCTGTTCACACGCTAATGTCTGAGTAATGTATTCATCCACAGCACGTTTGGGTTGATTTATTTTCTTGGTCATTTTTACTATACAGCTGACATTTACAGTTCACACTACGTTTTTTGAATATAGCTTTTAAAGTAGACATGGTATGGATTTTAGGCTAGTGACACACTGAACTTCTATATATTTATGTGATAAATCTGAGGATTTAAACTGTAAATTCAACTTCACCCTTTATGTATAGCTTGGATTAGATTCTGGTATTTACAGCACTCTGAGAAAAATAATTCCATTGATTTGAATTGTTTGGTTTTATACTGAATTAGACAGGATGATAACCTAATCATAATCTAGTCCCTTCCCTGCTGGCAAAAATAAATAAATAAATAAATAAAGCATAAACAGGGGTGACCATGGCCATCCAAGAGCTTTACATTCTTTTGTCTACATAGGAAGAGGGCTCAAATTTTATTAGTGAGCAGTAATGATACAACACTCAGTTTACAAGCAGTAGCACAGTGCTGTTAGGTAAGTATGCTTGAAGATCATTCCAGTCAGAGAGAGAAGCATTATAGCCATCTTACAAAGCTGATAAGCATTATGTGTAAGATGGATCACTGACAATCATAGGTAGTGCTAGGATTTCTGATTTTCCTGCTGTAATTCCTTGGACACAGATCTTTCTGATAACTGTAGTTCAGTAACTTTTTGAGCCATGATCATGGAAGAGACATAATTTAAAACAAGTCCATGAGCAATCTTCAAAGTACTTCAATCTTTGTGTTATTTACAATAAGTACTAAAAATCCTTTCCTGAAACTGTTTCAAATGTTTTCTAAATATATGTCTTGCTTTTATGTCACATTTTCTGCACAGAACACAGAAATTGTATTCATAGCCTTTAAATACATGAACCTACAGTTTTATGAATATATATAGAAAGAGAATAGAAATGCTGTAGATTTTATATACTCTAAGATTCACCTGCAGACTCTACTTACAAAGTAACATAAAACTTATTATTTCTATTCCACTAATTGAATATAATAAATAAAAAATAATTTTATCTGTAACAGAAGGGTTTCATTGTTCCTAAAGAACTTATTTATGTTCTACAAGAAATAGAAGCTTTCAAAACGATCATTTCAATCTCTTCTCCCTGGAAGCCAGTTCTCTGCAGACAGTTTTATGTTAGCATGAAAAAAGGTCATGTAAAACTTTACTTAAAAATCTCAATGGCCAGAATGGACAGAAAAGCACACTGTCTTCTGGAATATGAGCTCATGTCCTTCTCAAGAGAGTTTAGATCCACATTAAATGAGGTCAGTCTGTAACTGAGTTATTTTAATTAGTTTGAGTTATCTTAATTATTCTGTATTCTGATTCACTCATTCTGGTAAGATTTGAATTACTTTCTTTGGACATCTATATTTTTCTGAGTAAATTGCCTTTCAAAAACACTCGGCACAGTTGTCTATGCACACATTCAGTTATAACCTCCAGTCCATCATATGAAACCTTATCATTTAAAATCTCAGCTTTAATCCTTATGATTCATCTGCTGTCAAGTTTGATTATTACTATCCCAAAACATAATTTTTAGCTTTGACAGATTAGTGACTAAAGGCTAAATTGTTATATTAGTGTTCAAAGACTATTCAAAAAAAATTCTCAAGCAATGATAAAGTTGTTGCTATTACACTATCCAAACTCTGCAGCCTGCTACCTAGCTTTATGAGTTAAGGTTCTTTCACATTCCCACTTTGTGCTGCTCAACCTTTCTCAAAACATCATATTTGAAAAGTCTATTTTCAAACATATGTTCCCAAATGGAGAGCTCCGCTCTATGTACATTGAGTTCCACTCCACAAAATGAAGCCACCTTGGCAAAAGGGAAGGGAGGTGGACCTAGGAAAAGCAGTAATTCAGAAAGGCTTCCAGAGACTATGCAACATATTACTATGCACCAAAACCACTGCCCCTCTACCTAAACTATCATAAGTGTTTCACAGCTTTTAGTAAAATCATAGAATCATAGAATGGTAAGGTTGGAAGGGACCTCTGGAGATCATCTAGTCCAACCCGCAGCGTAGCCCACACGAGGATTGAACCCGCAGCCTTGGCATTAGCAGACCTAGTACCTTTCATTCTCCAGTGCTGCGAAAGATGGTTTCAACCCTACTTCTCTCCCAAAAGGAAACACCGCAGGTCCAAAAAATCAGAGTTTCCAAAGCTACCACCAAATGTAAAGAAAAGACATGATCTGAACATTTATTTTGTTAATATTTTCAAAAGTCTCCACACTTCCCTCTGAAGTAATTCAAATACTGAAGATAATGTCAAATACTGAAAAGTCTGCGTAGGCCTGGGAAGCAAAACATTTCTCATTTACATTAACTTTTGATTTGCAATGTTATTCTAAAATACTAAGAAAAGAGTAGAGCAATGGGAGCCAAGAAAGCAGAATCTTCTGACTGCAATTTATCTTACATGAACAATAATAAAGTTCCTTTTCTGTGTAGTATTTCTACCTGCAGCAGACATGTTATGCTGTTGTTGCTGCTTTAATTTAAAATTTACTGCACAATAAAAATCAAATAAAAAACCAACAAGAAAATAGATTGCATGAAAAGGTATAATGTAAATTGGCAAGAATTAAATATCTTTACTGCTTTACGTAATGTGTTTTGATTATGGAAATTCAGCCTAATACTCCAGCTTTTGGTTCCCTAAAGAAACCCTAAGAAGAGTAGCAGTTTGATTTTCCTTCTCACACAATTATTGCATCACCTTAACTTCTGCAGAGCTGCTCCTAGCTGCAAAGTATGAACATGCTGAGGTGCATTCTATTGGGAGATTTTGACCCACCTGCAAGGTTTCAGAAATATTTATGTTATCTGTTTATTTATTCCACTATGCTGAGTATTTGTTTCCAGGGTTTCTAGGAAAGGGGATTACTATAATTTTCTATTACTGTTTATCGAATAGCAAAACCCAGGAAATTTTACACAGCAGTTACTGCAGTGGGTGAATTATCCTTCCCAGTAGCATAAGTGATTTTAAAATTTATATTCCATGGTAAAGATTGTAGTTTTAGTCTTTAGAACTATGCATATTAGATGTCAAGCTATGGAAAAGGAATTTATGTAATTAACAAAAATGCCCTCTTCTTACCCTTCATTACACTCATACGAAAAAATCTCATCAATTCATCTGGAGGAAAAGTCCTGATAGATGAAAGAGAGCTTGCAGGATGAGTCAATTTTCAGTAAATTTGACTCTAAGTTAGAAAATCATTGGATTGGTTCTCAAAACAAGAATCAGGGATATAATTAGGGAACAGAATTAAGACATTACATGTAACGAAATATTTGGCAGTATGTGTCTCTTACTAACTTATGCACCAATTTGAAACTGTTCCTAATATATGCTGATGTAAATTCTAAGAAGTATTTCTTTGGTAGTTTCAACTCATTTCAACTGATACCATTATTAGTTTATACAGTCACACATCTCTGATATAATCATTATCCTGTATGCCCATCATTAAGATTTATAAAATACCTTGACATAAGAGAGAGCAAGTCCTTACAGAGGCAGTCTCTTTGTTACATCCTGGCCATCTCCAAATAAAATCAAGTCATTCCATCTGCTAAAGATGCTTTCAGTTCACCCTGACAATAAAAGTTTTAATTAATTATTCTCAGAACTACTTCTGCTGAGTGTCT
Source organism: Rhea pennata (assembly GCF_028389875.1). Classification (NCBI taxonomy): domain Eukaryota; kingdom Metazoa; phylum Chordata; class Aves; order Rheiformes; family Rheidae; genus Rhea; species Rhea pennata. The sequence goes on from NC_084666.1 coordinate 65,572,925, forward strand.
GGCTGCTATATATCATCACTAATAAAAAAAAAAATAGTATTCTATGCTGACTCACTTTTTTGTGAGAAAGTCACAAAAATTATCAGAGTATTAGGAATTGCCTAAATATTTGTATAGAAAGAACAGCAAATCAAATCCAAGTTTTCCAGTCATCAATTCACTAGTGTTTAGTGTGTGGGGGGGGGGAGTCTGTTTTACCAATAAAATTCACTAGGATATTATTTCACTTAGGGGCTGAATCTCATGGACAATTGCGTATGTGAATGTGTATTTGCTTCTCAGGGAGCCAGATTCTCTGGCAAAAGCTATTTTACTCGTGTTTTAGGCTTGAGGGATAGAAACTATTATTTGTAAAAATACAAGTTCTTTCATTTCCAGATTTATTTTACATTCTAAAAGCTAAAATAAGTTTCTGGATTCCTCAAACTAACATGAACTAGAACAGAGTTCTACTTACACAGCCAAAGTAGAAGAATCAGAGAGCATCTGTAATGTGTTTTATATCAATGGCTACTAGTACTAAGTTTGGTTTGAAATTCTGATACACATTTTCTAATACAACTTGAAGAAATATGGGGAAGACTGGTTCTGACTCATGATCAGTCACTATTTACAGATACAAAGCCAATATGATAAAAGGTTGAAAATGAAAAAAGAACTCTCACTAACAATTTCTTAAGCAAAACCTCACTGCTGATTTTCATAGGAAGAGACTGTTTGGAAACCATGGCATTACCAGCACAAAGTAAAAAGGCTAAACCACATTCTCTTGTACGCTGATGAAATATACTGAAAACAAAAGAAAGGTGAGGGGTTAAAGCCAGCACCAGATATACGCTACTTAAAAAAACAGCAAGTACCTAGTAAAGGTCCTAAGGACCTACAACAGCCTATCAGGTGGCTTCCTAGCACCCATCCAAAATCCTATTGACAGCAGCCTGATCATAGTGACAGGCATTGTAGGGTCAAAGTGCTACTTTGTAGTGCTGCAGGGTTTTCTTCTAAGGAAATGTAACCTAGTACATTTGTTAAATCTAGTTACACTCCAATTACCTTTGAGACAGCTAATGGGTATGATAATTCAAAATTAACTAAATCAGAAATCTTAGAACAGGCTATTTTTGAAGCTTTTCAGGTAAGTACATCATTTGTAGTTGCAAATATTGCAAAACTACTATGTGGACAAAAATATAAAAAGATTATTTCCCTCTGCAGTCACAATACAGGATTCACGTATAAGTGCTTCCATAGACACAACCTTCCACCAGTATTTTGCTCAAGTTCTTAAGTTTAGGTCCTTCTGCCTAGTACCAAGAAATCCAGTTCAGTCTTAACATCCAGATTATCAATGCTAATGTTGCCAAGTTGTTCTGATGTACTGTCACATTTTCTTCAGTATACAGAGATAAAGCAGAAAACAGAATAAAGACAAGACGCAGGAACCAATTATTGCACTTACTTTTATTTGCCTGGGGTTAACGTTAGAAGCAGGCATGTAACTACTTTCCTTGGTCACCAGGACTCTGGACAATTGTTTCATTATTGTACATCCCTTCCTCTCCTCCTCGCTTTCTTTCTTGAATTCACACCTGAAAAAGGGCATCTGTACTCTAAGAGCCTGTGGAGACACCAAGCAGCAGCATTCATCTTCTACCAACAGGATTCATTTTCTAATGATAACAGTAATGATAAAAAGTAGAGAGAGCCTTTTGCCTGATAGGGAGTTGCTTTAAGTCTGAAAGGTCATATTTAGAAGGAACTGAGATGAGCCACTTTGGACTTTAATTCCTTACCTACTTCCCAGTCTTCCTCTTCTATGTTTCTCTTGGTGAAGAATCTATTCCTTCAGCCATAGCAATCTTCTTTGAAAAGATAATCTTTTAAATCTATGAACTGGAGACTCATATCTAGATTAACAACTGTCAGACTTGCTATTTATGAGCCATCAGGCTCCAAGTTTGAGCCTTTAGGCTTTGTGTTGTCGTTCAGCATATTGACTGAACTTTAATTTTGAGACAATTTTTATATTAAGATACTTTCGAATAATGAGCTACATTTGAGTTTACACTGAGTAAACCCAGTGACTTTAAAACATGAGTGTGCTCTATGGTAACTAAAAAGTGTGTAGACCACATGCCTTATGTTTGGATCTACATACTGGCATAAACTCCCTTTGTGACTAGAGGTTCAAGTTACTCTACTAACCTTTCCCTGTATTAATGGAGACAGGTGAATTATTTTCAGATATTAAACTTATTGTTTACTTGAAGCATTCCCATCCATACTACCAAGAACACTTTGCTTGCTCATTTACACGGCAAGAAAAAAAAAAGGTCACAGAGCACAACCCCATTCATCATCATTAAGCTTTGCAGGTAAAGCTCATATGCAAGGTGAAAACTGGTGCTGTTCCTGACTTCAGCTAGGCCATTGTAGCTTCCATCAGCCCAAGATCTGCTCTAGTTCCACTAGATTAAAATGCTAGAACAAACAAGAGTGCAGAGTCACCTGCTGGGGCAAAGGGAAGGAGGGAGAGGATTTGACATGATGAGATTTTATCAATTTTTTTATCTATTGATATAAAATATACCAATATTGATAGAAATTTATTGATATGGATTTAAATCAATATCTATAAAATAGATCAGTATTTTATAGATATTATTATCTCTATTTATATCTATTTTATCAAAACGTTCTCATACATATTTATCAATAAGTAGTCCTTATGACACTGTGCTTTGTTTTAAACAAGTGCTGAAATTTCTTTATTAATCAGGAGGAGTTTTTAGCTTCCGAGGATTGGAATAACTGGTCTGGAAACCATGGAACAATCATCATCTGGTGTTTCAGTGACTGCTATTTGTAGACCTCAATAAACAAAAGGTCTATCACAATTATTTTTCTTCACAAGTATTTTGAACAACGGGTAATGCAGAGAAAATGACTTCAGACCTCACCACTTGAGCTAACAAATTAAGAACTACTTACATTTGTGTATTTGTTATGAGCTCTCAAGAACAGAAGCCAAGAACAGTGGGGCATTCACAAGTCTCTCACAGTTAACACTTCAGCGCCAGCTCTTTTTTCATCACCAGGTGGAAATACAAAATGGTAGTCCTCACAACTTCATCTGGAGCGCTGCAAGAAAACATTCCTCAGGTATTTTGTAGATCCTCTGTAACATGATCAATCTGCTACTATCACATGTTATGAGCAAATTAAACAGCCATACTGATACTAAAGTTGGACGTGTTGATTTATAGCCTTAATGATATCTGCTACCAAGAAACTATTGTTCATATTATCTACAGAGTGCAGGGAGAACACGTTACATCAATGACTCACATTCTGAAGATTTATTCATAGTCACAAGGATCATAGGCTTGTTTAAATAAAAACTCAAAATCATGAAACATAAGCTTCTGCATCATAAGATGCAATATTCATTTAGCATTTGCCATTTTGCCTTTTTTTCCTCTCCCTAAAACAATTTATATTCAAGCACATACTGTTAGGTCTTGGGCTAAAGTAGACAGTTGTCCTTAACACACAGTGGAATCAGTTTATTAGATATATATGGCCAAGTTTTCATCCCTCCCTCAGCCCCACAAAAGAAAAGCACCTTGACAGTCATGTGCATTTTCTCCTAGGTACATAGACTATCAGTAATAAGAGAAAATGTTCAAAAATGTTCAAAAGAGGAACAAGAAAGGAAATAATTTATGCCCACAGTGTCAACAAACATGAGAAGGAAAGGAAATTGAACCTTTTGTGGGATAACTGGAACATTAAAAGGATTTCAGCATTCCAAAATAAAGTTCATGGCCTTTTAATTACCCCCTAAAAATAGCTGGGGAGGAGAACACCACATTTTCCCCGCTTTTATTTCAAAATAATTTGATGGTAATAATAAATGTGTACTTTTATATTTTAATGCTTGGAAAACACAAACTAAATGGTGTTTCCCATGAACGCGGGAAGAGAAACAGATTCAAACACACACAAACAACAGACAGCAATACAGTTTGGCAGATATTAATGTATCTGCACCTGGTACCATGCTGGTGCATTTACTTATGTTTTTATTCCCCCCATTTTAAAGTTGACATTAATAATAGCTCAAGATTTGACCAAGGCTAAGCCTTTATACAGAAAGGGGGCAAAGCTGTTATTGTAAGATGTTCAGGCATAAGAAAACTCAGCATTTCTCATTTTAATTTTACTATTACTAATTTTAAATTAAGTTCTTCTAAAACACCCCTTTAAAAAATAGCAATAATAAATGGCCTACCTCAAACTGCCAGTGTGACAACAGTAAGAAAGTGACTTATTACAGACCTGGTATTACAGTACCCTTTAAATTCCAGAATCAGACAAAAGAGCTTTATAAAAACAAAGTACTACTGAATGCTGTGTCATATCTAGGCCCCTTCTGTGAGAGTAGTTCAGATTTCCATGAGTTATCAACTCTGTTTTTCAACTAATCACCATCTCATTTCTATCCTTTAACCAATTCATGACTCTCTCTCATATTATTTCACATATGTGAAGAAAACGTTTATCATGGGATAATAAGCAAAATCATTTTAAAGCTATATCAAGCAAAGCACAAAATTGTATACAGAGTGAACATAAACAGAAACTGAGCAAGAATAAAAGAACAGGAATCAAAGATATATGCATACATCAGAAGATCAGATTGCAGCTCCAATTCAAAATGATAAATCAGTATGTTTCATCTGTGTCAGTATCAACTCTGGCTACCAAGTCTCATAAAGTGCTCCGGTCTTCACTTGTGAAAACTGTTAATTTACCAATTTTGCATGTGATAGTGAAGCTTCCTGTATGTCCATAATTGCAAGAACTTCAGTTGCCTCATTACCCAACTGGTCCTTCTGGATGGAGACACTTTTCACTCTGCCCAGAGTTTTAATTACTGTGGTACCACTAATTGAATTACTGAATCCCCATACATTCCACAAAATCAAGTTCAATTCTCACCACTGTACTCTATTTAATCTTCACATATTTTTTTCCTACCTGGAATACTGTTTCAGTGTTCCCTGTGTTGTTTTACTTTCCCCCCTCTTTCTTTCCAGCCATTTTCAGCACTAATATTACTGTTGTCATTTACAAATACTACAGAAACAAAATACATTCCTCATTAATCTCTCACTGTTGCTTATTTCCCAGTCCTAATTACCATTATCTGGAGCAGACAGCAGCCAGATCACTAGGCCTTCCTGTGAAAGAGTTGTCCAGAAGTCTTATCACAACTGAATTTTGAACTGTATGCGGGTATAATCAGTTGAAGTGGTAATAAGCTAATCAAACACAAAAGCAGGTTGTTAGCAGAGGCTAAGGGAAAAAACAAACACATCTCAGTTGCCTCCACAAACCATGAAGCCAAGCATTATACAGCAGCTGATTACCTTTTGACTTTCCCAGGCAGCTGGGAGCAGCTTCCTTCCTTTCCTACTTAACATCTAATTCCTATATTGAAGTTCCGATCTTTCTTTTTGAATGAGCATTGGCATTCCATAGATTACAGTAGTGGTTCAAGACTCACATTTACTTTTCAATCCAACGTGAAATGAGTTAACTCAGTAACTGATAAAGTAAACAATCACCTGGAAAATACTTTTTCTTCAGACTTCAGGAAGTCTTGACTCAAACAAGTAGTTTCCATATTATCTCAGAATTGCTTTTCCATAGTCCCCCTGAAAGTAGAACCAAGGATACTAGTTTTATCAAGTCTAAATTCATCATATGTTTCTCCAAGGACAGGAGAACACAAGGTGAATCCATCTGTACAGTACCTACCATCCCAACTGAATTAAAATTCTTCCCAGTGACACAAAAACAGAGAATAGCAGCAACATAGTTCTACATAACTTCTTCCTTGGGGTGGGGGAGGAACTGGCCCTTAAGCACAAGCAATGTGCAGTTTAAGTCTTCAAAGGAAGGTCTGCAAGCTGCAGTGGAGTCCCATGTCAACTTTGTACTCCAAAGCAACGTTTGTACTGATTTGGTATGCGTAAGCTGTGTTCTATCTTTCCCACTAGATTCAAATGCAACAGACAAAACCTTTTCTACTAAATAATACCCTCTCTACTAAATGAGTACTTAGGCCAAAGACACACAATGTCTTTTTCTAAAAAATTATATGAAAACACTCTAGATACTACTTTTTTTGCCATTTTGTTAGAACATTACCTCTAGTAAGATATTTACTTGCACTCAATAAGCAGAAATATAATATAGGCCAAGTTTCTAGAACATATCATTGACTGAATCATTACTTCAATCATCAGCTTAGTTCACAGGTCTCATAGCTTCTGGCTAAGACTTCCTCTTCACTACAGCTCCTTGTCCATAATTTAATTCAGTCAATATTTATTGCTGTACCTCCACAAGGGAAATTACTTTAATACAGTACATCAACAAAATTTGTTGCAAGTAACTTTATTAACATGGATTGGGACCAGAGTTAGTAAGTTATCTTGGCAACCTCTCCCACAGGGAAAAAAAATCCAGTGAAGAGGAGGAATATTCTTTAGTTGTAGTTACTAATTCATGGGGGTTTAATTGAGGGGTGCAGAGAGGGGAAGGGCACAAACAATTTGGGAAGTCTGTAAGAAAAATTAGTATGTTGGCACTCCAGGAACTGATGGGTTTGACACATACAGACTTTACACATTTTATCACTAAGCTTCCTGCAGAGCTCTGGTTATAACTTTCTGACATAGTGGAGGAGCAGCCAGTGAGGAGAGGTGTGCTGCTGGAGCTTGTACTAACCAACAAAGAAGGACTAGTTGGAGATGTGAAGATTGGGGGCAGTCTCAGCTGCAGAGATCACAAGATGGTGAAGTTCAGCATCCTGCAAGGAAGAAGCCGGGCAGTAAGATCACAACTTCAGGGTAGTAACCTCTGGACTCTTCAGGGACCTACGTGGAGGAATCCCATCGGTTAGGGCCCTAGAAGAAAGGAGAGGTCCAAGAGAACTGGTTAATATTCAAGCATCGCTTCCTCCAAGCTCAGGAGCGGTGCATCCCTAGGAGTAAGAAGTCAGGCAAAGGGGGCAGGAGACCTGCAGAGATGAGCAAGGAGCTCGTGGCAAGACTTGGAACAGAAGAAGGGAGTGCACAGAACATGGAAAAAGAGACAGGCTACTTGGGAGGAATATAGGAACGTTGTCAGAGTATGCAGGGATGCGACGAGGACGAGGCCACAGCCTATTTGGAATTAAAACTGGCAAGGGCTGTCAAGGACTACAAGAAGGGCTTCTTCAAATACATCAGCAGCAAGAGGAAGACTAGGGAGAATGTGGGCCTGCTGCTGAACAGGGCAGGGGCCTGGTGACAAAGGATACAGAGAAGGCAGTTACTGAATGCCGCCTTTGCTTCAGTCTTCACTGCTAAGGGCAGCTCTCAGGAATCCCACAGCCTGTAGACAAGAGAGAGAGGCTGGAGAAAGGAAGACCTTCCCTTGGTGGAGGAGGACCAGGTTAGAGATCATTTAGGCAAACCTGACGGCCACACATCCATGGGCCCCGATGGGAAGCACCCACGAATGCTGCGGGAGCTGGCGAATGTTATTGCTAGGCTGCTCTCCATGTTTGAAAGGTCATGGAGAACAGGAGAGGTGCCTGAGGACTGGAAGAAAGCCAGTGTCACTCCAGTCTTCAAAAAGGGCAAGGAGGAGGACCCAGGCAACTACAGACCAGTCAGCCTCACCTCCATCCCTGGAGAGGTGATAAAACTGCTCATCCTGGATGTCATCTCTAAGCGTGTGGAGGAAAAGAAGGTAATCAGGAGTGGTCAGCATGGAATCACCAAGGAGAAAATCTGCTTAACCAATCTGATAGCCTCCTATGATGGGATGACTGGCTGGGTAGATGAGGGGAGAGCAGTGGATGTTGTCCACCTTTACAATGTCTTTACACTAAAACATGGTATCTTTTTTTCAAGAGCTTGTTATAGAAGGGGGAGCCAAGTTCAGTGTCCATATTTGCCTAAAGGCTCTCCAAACCCACAACTCTCAGCTTCCCAACACATGCTCTTTTCTGCTTTCACTGAAGAATCATCTGAATTATAACATAAGAATATTTTCCTTAAGATTTCTCCTTAATATATCCAGAATACTGTCAAAAGATAGAACTGTGGTATCACAAAAATACTGCATTTTTTATTTCTTTGTGAGTATAATTTAAAACAAACATAATGAGTATTTAAAAATTTAATTTGAGCCATATTATAATTTCCCAGTACAAGAATCATTTAACTTCAGGATAAGATTCATTAAACTAAGTGAAGATAGAGAACCAAGATGTGAAGCATCATTAGAGTTAATTGCTTGTATACAGTGTATATATCATATAAACTTTTTTTCCTCAGCTAATGAAAAACATCATACCTACAGATGATTTTCCAGCATCTCAATCTGTGACATTGTAATTACAGAATCTATTGATTACCTGAATTCTTACAGGTAATTTGAATTTGCTGAAAGCTATTTGACAGTTGTTTTATTACAATGCCCAAGTCAATGTACCAGAGCAGGTTAACTATCATATTTGTGGGTTCAGAATGCTGGGGACAGGACAACACCAGGGCAGGGGGATCATTTTTATTTTTTTACCTTCCTCCTCCCACCGATCATCATTTGTTCAGCTCTGCCATACTAAGAGCAAATTTAATGAGCTCAGATCATTCCTCAAGGGACTATGCAAGCCCACATAATCTTTCTTCTTACCTATATTTAGCACAATTCAAAGAAAAAAAAAGAACAACTTTGAGCCAACCTCTCTGTTCCCTCAGTACAGACCGCAAGCTTCTATTCCCAGTCACAGCAAGATGAGTTTTACCATTGACACCAGCAGAACCAGGATTTAATGCCCAGTTTCCTAGGTTTTAGCAAAGGCCACTTTGATCTAAATAAAGGATGAACGTTTCAGAATTACTTGGCTGACTTACTGAATTCATTCAGCAGTTCTACTCTTTTCATGGTTTTACCTTATCTCAACTCACTAGTTTTCTCATGGTATGTTCTACCATAAGGAAGATAAGTTTGCTTTAGGGTATCAATGTGAAAAAATCTGCCTCATAAATTGACTTTTCAGCCTCTACAAGATTTGTTTCCTCACATCATCTCTCCTAGCCTCAGCTCTTGTGCAGAATTTGGGTTCTTATGCTGAAAGACTATAACAAATTTGTGCAAAAGAAGGGTTAAAAAAAAATCAGATTCTAACTCAAAACCCAAAGCAAATGTAAATGTTACAGGAGAGACATTATCTAACCAAAGAACAGCTGTGTGGCAAAGAAAGAGAGACTAAGATAGAATCAAATTTTCATTTCATAATGGTACAAATATTGGCTGTTTTTCTAAAGTAAAAATCCCAAATGACCATCCACACTTCAGATTTTTATAAAAAGAAAGTATTCCCCCCCCCGCAAATACTCTTCCAAAAAGGATAGTGCTCATCTCTTGATTAATGCTGAATGGTTTCTTCTATATACTTGGAAAGGACTCAGTATTTGTACAGATAAACCCTCAGATCATTAATATTGCATTAAGAGATTATGTGCAGCGGGATTTACAGCCGCTCATTTTTTTTCCTATCTCTCCAGTATTACTGAGTTGAAGCATGCAGGAGGAAACCTCAATTTCCATCTCTACTGAGTAGAGTGATCAAATTCAGCAGATTCCAAGAGGAGGAAATTCAGTGTGATGAACATAGCAAGACTTGACTGCTAGGTTGATGACAAAGGATTAGTACCAGAAGCAGAGCCAGGCCACCAAAAGAAAATATTGTCATCTATAAAGAAATCTTAAAGAAAAAGAGGAAGAAAATGGAAATTTAAACTCCTTTTCTAAAGAGCAAAACCAAGACACTCAGCACAGAACATTATTGCATTAAACAAAATTATATATTTCAAAACCAAACAGCTTTCTTATAGTACGATTTTAGATTCATTAAAATAAGCCATAATTTTGAGAGGTCAAAACATGATTTGGAATTTGGATTTTATAGGTAGCATGCATCTTCTGCTACAGGACTGAAATGAAATCCTAAATTTAATTCTCTCTGACATTTGGAGCTGAGTCACATTTTGCAGTATTTGCTTATCTCTAATAACAAAACAGTAACTGGCAACACCGTTGGAAAGAACTATCAGCCCATTCTTTTAGTCAAGTGGGGTTACCATTCCTATAAACTGAAACTTTCCTACAAACTGAAACAGTTTTCTCCGTACAAGAATATCAATAAAGATTTCAAAATTAATGGCTGCATGTAAAAGACGTAAAATCTACTTTTATGGTAGACTGAACACTATCTGTAGTTACATGCAAGTCCAATTCTTTTTTTCAATAATGTAATTAGGTTTAACTGACAGTACTGCCTTTTCAGGACTGGGAAAGAAACATGTTAATTCAACTCAATCACATTCCAAATTTTTCTGCTTATTTGTCATTCAGAAAGCACATGGTGTCATCTGAAAGCCAATGGCGTCATGCCTTTTCTCAGAATGAGAAAATGATCCAGGACTGATAGAGACAGAAGATACACAAAAAAGGGATTTTTTTAAAAAAACCTCTCCCCCCCCCCAAAAAAAAAAAGGAACTAACTCAGAAAGGGTGGAAAAAGACAAGGATTTTTATTTTATAAGAGATGAAACATGTCCTCTAAAAGTGAGGCTTGCTAACTGGAGTAAACCTAGGGAATAAATCAGAAATACCAAAATCACCATTTTAAAAAAAAAGTAGAATAAGTGTTTCCATTTTGGAGTCAAGATTAAAAATAAAAGTGAATTATCTAAGTTGAATTACTAACACCACCTATGTCAGACCCAAGCGTGTCAATACAAAAAAATCTGTTTATGATATAAATTGCACAAGATCATTTATTTAAAGTCATCTCAGTTTGATAAATTACCACCCACAGTAGGTGCACAGCTTAACATCTAAAGAACAATTTCAAATACACAATTAACTTGCCATTAGCCCTGAGCACCTGGAAATCCTGGAGCTGACAAACAGAAGCTTTGGCTTTAGTAAGGCCTGATGGATAAAACTTGATGCTCCCAAGCATGCTCTCCATGTTAGCTCTTTTCAGAAGCTTTGAATAGTGAAGACTACTACATAAACATCACTGATACCCCACACGTCTTGAAAATTTAACTGGTGAGAATCTGCCCATTTCACATGTCAGATGGCTTATATCAAGTTTAGATTTGTTTTGCATACAGATTATGGCCAAAATAATAATGATGACCAACCATTTACATGCTACTCTAAGAGCCACAGTGATACATACCTTGCAGCAGAAAACCATTTCTCACCTGATACCACAGAAACTGGCAAACTGCAGGCAACAGCTGTTTGGTTTTTTTTTTGTTTTGTTTTGTTTTTGTTTTTTTGTTGTTTTTTTTTCCCCCCCACAGGTAGAAGTACACTGTCAGGGGAAATCAATGCACTTTTTGCCCGATATTTACACAAGGTTTTCTACAGAAATCACTGTCAACAGTAGTTTTTCCTGGTAAAATCTAGTTTTCTGGTTTTCCTAGTTTCCTATTGCTTAGCCCACCAGCCTGAAAGAGTACCTATGAATCATGGAACATATTTTTATTTAACCATATTCACATGAGTATAAAAAAAGAAAACCAAAAGTAATTAGGAGGGTCTAACTGGATTAGAGACCAGTCTAGTTGCCCCTTCCAGATGCTCAGTGCTAACACTGGCATAGGAATACACAAATCTGAGTCTTCTGAGCACTGTGGATTTTTTTATTTAATTAATATCACCCAGATATTATGTTTATATAATCTGCATATACTTTTATCACCTTAAATAGCATTGCTGCATCTGTGTTGCAATATATCCAAGCCATTTGCATTAGTACACCTGTGCATGTAGTTTAATTGCTTAACCCATTGAGGGAAAGAATCTTCTTTAACAGTTATTAAGACATCTGGAGGCAGAATGCAGAAGCCTCACAACAGGTGGGAAGCTGACTCTGTTTCTAATACCATTGTACACTTCCTTTTGCTTATGACTGGCTGTTTAGTGATGGTTATTCAGGTAAACCAGTGTTTTACAGAACTCCCTCAATAGGATTTACTATTTTACCATTGTAAATTTAATCAATAAAATGTTTCATTCCATCAAAACCAGTAGCCAAAGTAATTTTGAAAAATTATGAAGAGTAGGGATATTCCTGGAAGCTGAGATAGTCGATGAAGTTTGAGGGTTAAACAATCTACAGACTCCATATTTACTTTGTGAGTTTAAAAGGTAAAATAAGTCTTTTAAAGCTGGAGAGCAAAGACTTGACTTTTTCACTTACCAAAAAAAAAAAAAAAAAAAAAAAAAACAGAACTGGAGATTTGGTTGAGACACTGCTTGAGGTATTTCTATTATATCCTCAGCAGAAAGACTAAAAATACATAATATGAAAACCAAAAGTCAAATCCTTTGCTTGGCAAAGTCCAGCATAAGATCTATTCTCTTCTTTTAACCATGCAAGTCACACTCTTTCCTCCTCGCTTGAGCCCGTGCTAGAAGTGTGATCACTGGAGCCAGTGCAACAGCATTCAATGCTATACTAACTTACATAATCTTTGATCAGCTCAGTGTGAGTTACCACGCTTAAAAAACAAACAAAAAAACCCATCCACACTTAAAATTCTAACTTCAGAAGTTCAGTACATCAAAGATTGGTAAGCCATCTAGTCTTCATGTAAGGCTACAGCAGCTCAACAGCTCAATTTGAAGATAATTGAAACATGTTGACTATCTAACCTACAAGTTCCTTGTTACTTTCATGATAGCATTCCACTCCCAAGATTAAAGTCAATTCATCTGAAATATTCAGACAACTGACAAAAAAAATGTTTCAAATATAAAATCTCTTTTTAAAAAGTTTATCAAAATATTTATGCTCTTTCTAGGCCACAATAAAACCATTTCTATAAAAATTACAAAAGTATGATCCAAGAAGCCTCCACACACTGACACAGATACCAGTCGTAAGAGCAGCTATTGCAAGTAAGAAACTTGCCCTCTAAGCCACAGGCTAGTGATCCCATTTGCTTGCAAACTAGCATCCAAATATAAAACCAATATACCTGTAATTGCAAGCTGCAATCACCTAATGACAGAGGGGAAATAGCGCCTTGATTTTGCAGAGCCATCTGAAAAATACTGCATGTTCTCATAGCTTCCCATAAAGCTACAGGGATCTTAACTGCTCACTACATGAACTTCTTAAGTATATCTTTGCAGAAATATTGCTACCTTATCCCACAGTTCAGCCTGCTGGAAAAAAAAAAAAAAAAAAAGTGAATTCTTCAATGACAAGCATGTTTCCTCCCACTCCCAGTGATCTTTCTCACCTGTCTCTTATCAAGTGCCATATAGATTACATGCCATACATGTGTAAGTGCCAAGTTATGTGCTTAACTGGTGAGAGAATTTTACCTACTTTTTCCAGGAGGTTGATTGAACAATTGTCTGCTGATGCAGCTTTCACAGCATCAACATTTATGACATATCCAATCAGCTCCTACTGGTGTAAATTACTTATAAGTGGATAAAGTACACAGCTTACATTAGTTTTAAGTTTGTTTTCAAATTAAATTCGTTCATTCATCCATAATAGAATCACTGCACTTTTTTAAATGTAGGACTATTAATAACCTTCTAGAGAACCTCGCCATTTTTAGGAGATTCAAATCTTCCATCTAAATAACATAAGGCAAAAAAAGCAACCTTTAATTTTATGCATAGTTTTAATAAAAACTATATGTTCCATAACAAGCCAAAATTTCTTGTACTATCCTCCACTGTATTTAGTGTTGACTACATTAAGGGAAAACTGCATACTTCAGACAGGCAAATCAGTAGTGTTTCAATTTTGTGGGTTGCATGACTTAAGTATTTGCTAAATTTTTATTCTATACGCCAATGGAGTTAGCAGAAAAACCTTTCACAGAAGTATTTAGAAAGTCTTCCTTATATATGAGAATGAAAAAGCTCCATCAGGAGAATATTTGATAAATAGAAACTAATGAGCTAGTATACAACATCATCACAAGCCTCAGATCTAAAATAATAATGCTCCATTAAGATGTGTGCTTTAAGATCTTTCCCAAGAAACTGGTGAATCACATACAGCACATTCCCTCATCACCAACTATATTCAGAATTTTAAGAACAGAACTGTTAATGTGCAGATGGCATGAAGTCTCCTGCTGTTAATTCAGACTGATTATTTGTTAAACATAATTAAACGAAGCAGGAGGGAGGTTAACTGATGTTTATAGTAGGATATATAAAATAATGGAAAATCAGCAGTTACAGTGTTTAAAGAAAAGCTGAGTTATTGTTCGAACAGCAAAGATCATGCATTTCAGCTGAAAAGCATGAAATATAAGAACATTAGTGTTCCCCTTTTATTTTTCATGTTGTATATTACTTATTTCAGTGCTTGAATAATATAGATACACAGTTTTATTACAACAGATAAATTATGTTTCCCCATCAGGCAAAGATTGTTTTTGAACATTCCTCTTCACTTCACTGCTTGTTTACAGAAACAAAAACATTACTAGAAGAAATTCAAACTCCTCAAAGTGTATTGCACCTTGAGAAATAGTTTCTACAAGTTGTCTCCTATGTATGTTGCCCTTCCTCTAAAGGCAAAGGTAAGACAGTAATTTCTCTATAATTAAAAGATAATAAAAAATGGCAAGCTATCAGAACAATTGTTCTGTTAAAACTGGAAAAATGTGTTAAAAAAAAATCTCAGACTTAGTTTTATTTCTCAAACCAGGCCAAAACTAAATTGTGACCTTAGTTCACCAGTTGCAAGTTTGGGGTCACATTCAGGAAAAAGAGGTAAAGAAAGGTTGGTAAGCAAATGAAGTTATAAGATATGTTTAAAGGAAGTGACCAGAGTATCAGCTGCACATACAACACATGCCTGCCCGTACAGGCATCCTACACTTCTCCAAATCTTAAAAACAGGTAAAGTTTAGGAAAGAAATACAATTTCTTAGGAAAGAAATTTGGAACCTATACTCAGAAATAATTCAAACTTCTGTATCTCTTGGGTACTTAAAAGCTCTACTATAGACATTTTTTGACTCCTAACGTATTTGGTTTTTGTTTCATAATACAGATTGAAGCCCTGTAAATATTTTAAGATTAAGAGATTGAGAACTCATCAAGACTTACTTATAAATACTTTTGCTTCATTTTTGTTGTACTTTAGTATTAAGCAAGTGAGGAGAGGCAGGTAAAACTTCACTGTTTAAAACTGGACCTGAATAAATATTTTACAATAATCCAGCAGGTTCATTGTTACTTTTAGTTATTCAAATTAATTCTGAAAACAAACTTACTGACTAAATAGCAAAATTAAAGGCTGACTAAGAATACATGGCAAGGAGTTTTAAATTCATTACTCTACAGAAGTCAATACAAGGTTGATATATCACCTCAAGCTTAATCTCTGGATTATGGGTTTGCAGAAGTTTTGAGAGAAATTTATTGTAAGGGCTGAAGCTCAGGAAATGTCACTTGTTTAGTAGATACAGCATTCACAGAGTGATACAAACCAAGCATTATTACAATCCCCATGGAAAAAAAGAACATTAACAAAACGTATCTTAAGGCTCACGGAAGCAAATCCAAAATCAAATGATGCATTATTAAAACTGTTAGTTAGCCTGGAATTCCACAGCCATTATATTCTTTTGAATATCAATAACATTAACTAAACCTACTCACTGAAGTTTTTGTTGCTTGTTTCAAAGCAGCAACTAAACCAATACCTCACAGCATCACTGAGCAGTATTTAATAAATCTCTAGCTAAATTACTGAGGAAACTCTAAATACTGATTACAAATGAACTGTCAAGAAGAATCCTTGCTCAATGCATGAGCAAGTGTCATGTCTTTTTAATTTAATTCCCACGCATTTTATTGTTTCTACATATTCTAACTCTACACATCAAAAACTATTCTCTGTCTCAGTCTAGGCAGCTGAATGTAGTATTATATAGCCCCTAGCTTGTAGATACTTAAGAGCACCTTTTAAATACACATTAAGCTTCTTAATATTGGTCAATATATGACAAAATACTGTGTCTAAGAACATAAACAAACAATAACAACAGCTAAAGAAAAACGTTTTCAGGAACATAGCAAAAAAAAAAAAGGAACAAATTCAAAGGCAGGTGAGTAAAAAATTGTTTGCAATGGTTAGATAAATATTTTGCAAGAAAACAGAAGCTTTAACAGAATCTAGTCAACTGCTTGAATTCATGGTATATTTTCCATGGAAAACTCATTTATATGTAAAATAGAATGGAAATCGTTGTACCAGAAATCTAGTAATAACAGCAAACATGTAACTTAACACTGGGAAACAAATCTCAATCACTTCTTAGGTACTCCTGATTTCTTCACCTAAACGTAGTCTTTTGATTGCTGATATAATTTTTGCCTTTTGTTATATTTGTCATACATAGAAAAAAAAGGGATAGGAAAACTAAAGTGAAAATAGAAACATTATCCACAGAAATAAAATAAAAAAGGAAAAAAATTGCAAGTAAACATGTTTGTTACTAGAATAAGGTTATTTACAGGAATTTTTACATCTTTGGAAAAAGAAAAAGGGACAACGAAGTTATCTGCAACAACACAAACTGAATCTAGGTGTCGAATTTTCAATGAAAGGGTCTTCGCACCCTCAAAAATCATTTCCAGAGAAAATGATTGATATAAAGATATTTCAGGAATTTTCTAATGATAAAATTAGATTTGTCTTCACTGAAAATCATCAGAAAGTGAACTGCTCAGATTTGTTTCCTCATTAGGCTTTGAGTGATATTTCAAATAGAATAAAATTGCATTACAAATTAAGTAGATACAAAATAAACATACTTTTTCCATTTTAACATACTGTTACCAAGCAAGTCAATTATTACATATCACAGTCAAAATAGCATAACATATGACACCTTCCTTGGACATTGCTGAAAAATATGGCATGAGAAGTCTCATTTTTGAAAAAAAATGGTATCAAAAAACGTTGTGCTAACACTGGGTTTATCCAAAGCTTGCCAAGTCAGCACAGCTCATTTTTTTTGACAGGACCACAATATAAACATGAAGTTTTAATAGAAATCTCTAATTTTTAACCTGACACTGCAAGCTTCTCCTGTAAAGAATTTAGGTATGAGCTTGATCACAGCTATGAGTAAGCCTAGAGAATGTAATGAAACCTCTTTTGTTTATCCCTAGTATCTCAAACCTCCTAGTCATTTCCTGAGACCCAGTAAACATTTAAAAGGCATAAAACCCCAAAAACGTGTTTGCCAGAAAACTGCATTTTCTCTTTAACAGCTCTTTGCTGGTATTCAAAGGCAAGAAATGATGTACCATCATCAATGAAAATTCTAGAAATGACAGAAAGTCCTAATCAGTGTCCTCTGCCATTTTTACTCAGTCACGGTGACCAAAACAGGGCAATACCATTACCTTCAATAATAGAAGCCAAAGACATTAAATTCTAGTATCTGAAAAATTATCAACTTCAGCATCCTGTATTTTTCATAACTCTTCACCATACCATTGTATAGCATAGCCTGAACTATGCAGGCTAAGCTTAGCATTAAGGTTAAGTGAAATAAAATTTGTATCCCCTTGAAGATGTGCTGGCCTACAGTAGCACTGCTGCCACAGCACGGCTGTCATTAAGCACATCCATCCTGAACATCTTCCTACAATTCACGGTGCGTTTCTGAACTCTGAGGATACAAAATACAGAATTCACAATTCTGGATGCAAACTGATGCTCAACCTTAAACACAGCAAACCTCTGCTATAAGTCAGTACTAAAACTACTTTGTCATCTGATTCATGTGGAAAAACGCTGATTAGGTGACAAAGGACCTAATCTTACTTTCACTGAAGTCAGTACAAAACTCCCACCAACTTTTGTAAGAGCAAAAGCTAGCATTAGATCTCAAAGGATGATTATTATTCCCTTCAAAGCACCAGATTCACTTCCTACCAGCCCCCTGCAGAAAGATGACAGTCTCTCAGCTTCTCAATAATATTGCCTTGTAGAAACACATCTCTGACTGCCAGCACCAATCTAACTTCCCATGGCCACCTGAGGAATATTGTTTTACTTCAGCATTCAAGTTACAGTTGTATAACCTGAAGAAGAAAAAAAAAGTATCTGTACAGAATCTGTATGGAAGGAACACAGGAAACATCAACAGTAGTGACTCGATGATACCCTTACAATTACATTTGACTTAAAAAACAACAAAAAAAACTATGCTGTATTTTACGGAGACTTTGTATGAGGACTTTCTTCTCTTTGCACAATATACATAGAAGATTCACAGAAAGATGTTTGCTTATAAACATATGCAAACATTTATCAGATATTTAACAAGAAATTGCTATTAAAAATGACAGAAGAATTTGGACCAGAAGGAAAATCATACTATTAAAATCATACTAAAATATTTTGATTCTCTCCAGGTTATGCAGAGAGTAAAAGATAAAACAGTTGTGTAATTAAAACCACCTGTTGTATATTTAGTTAAGCACAAAATTTGCATGCAGTTTTTTGGAAGTACATGAGAAAAATGTTACTGGCTTCTGAACAGAGAAAAGAGGTGAAAAAAGTTATGTATTTAGTAGCCTTTTCAAGAGAATTAACAAAAATAGCAAGAAAGAACCTGCACTTTTAAGTATCTCTTTCTTGACCATTGTATGCAGCCTGAAACCTATGCCACACCAAATCCAACTGGAATCCAGTAACTAGGCCTTCCTCTTGCGTGGCTTGACACACAGCAAACCTGGCAGTTGCTTGCATGAACAAGCTGGTCCCTAGAGTACAGGCTGGGTTTCAGTTCAACTTATTTTGCCCTCCACACATGAAGTAATCTTCATGTAGCTTCACTATAGGGCTTGCTGGCGCTACCTTTCAGTCTCGTGCTTAGTGTATTCTTCTAGCACAACACACACAGAACCTGAATCCAAGCTGTCTCATTCAAACACTGTTCACATGGAACTTGAGAGAGCAGAGAAGGTTCAGATTGCTACAGTCATTCCCTTGCCAGTGGAAGTATGTTCAAAATGCAGAAGTGAAACCATATAAAAACGTAACAGATTTCCAGCTCTACATGTGACATTTTATACTATCTCCAGATCTATAACTGGAAATGAGCAACAGCAAAGAATTCAGTAAGAACACATAACACTGGGAAAAATTGGTCTGAATGCATAGCGCAGATCATTGCTACCTGATCACAGCAGAGACAATGCATTCATGTATCTGCTTTCGAAACAGAAAACATTGCAAAATACTTTTGCTGCTGTTCAGCTAATTAACATGTGCTACTGACAAACACTGTTCATCAGAGCAAGACAATGAAGTAATATTGCAAATATCCATTTTCTACTTTTGGGGATCAACAAGATAATCACATCTTGCTCAAGCTCTATATGCACTGTATGTTCTGTATGTTCTCAGCACCCTGAGCCAGAGCACATGTGAAATGTGCTCTAAGTAACCTATATAATTGCAAAAGCAGTAGGGAATATTATGGCAAAAGTGTAGCTGCCCCTAGTTTTCTCTCTCTCTGCCGAACAAGATTGAAAAGATAAAGCAATTGTCCTTTCTTGAGCAGTTGCTTCACAGAACATGTATAAAGATGATTTAATTTCATACAATTTTCATAGAAGTGAATTACTGAATAGCAAATCAAGTTTTTCTCCAACTATAAAAATGGATAACAAAAAAATGAAATAATTTGCAAGTAATTTGCAAGTATTGTACCGCCCTCTGCAGTTGCTGTGCGAGTTCTGCAAATATATGATCCACAAAATAATGAACTTGTACACATTCACTGCATAGATCAATAAATCAGTAACAGAACTCCGCAAGCTGAAACGCAGTTAAACAAAGTAACTCTGAAAACAGTGTTTAAGAACACATTGAAATGCTCCAAGAAAGACTTTGCACTCATCCCAGAATTAACATTTTAATGGTATTATGCTACTCATTGAAATAATGGAAACATGACACACTAATTCTTCATATAAATGCCCTGTCTATTAAAGGATGTGGAAATGCTATCTTTTGTTACTAAGAACAGGTCAGTTTCCTCAACAGTACTTTGGCTCTTTACTCTGAGAACTTGACTCTGAAAACTTGAAACATTTTGCACTGCCTAATCTGAGAATTGTTCCTGGTTACCGCTAATAACAAAAAAATCTACATTCATTAAAAGTTACATTAACTTATCCATCAAAGGCAGAGTATATTTTTAAAGCCCTGTTATTTTCACTACTTTATTACTTTGACTTGTAACAGTAAAAACAGCATTTTAATGAGATGTGTACAGCATCAATCTCTTCACATCAATATCCCTAAGACAGTACTATCTTCTACTGCCAGACTGTGAGAGAACACTTAGTTATCCACTCAGCTCTACACATGGGGCAAAACATGGCTCCTTAAAAGACCTTTTATTTTACCTCACCTGCTCTATTTTTGTTTGTTCCAAAACTTCCTTGTTAAAAATTATGCATGTTCTTAACTAGCATACTAAAAGTTTTTCACTGAATTAATTATGAGTATTAACAAGACTATTTATGTAAGTAGATTTTATGCACATGATAAAGGCTCTGGCTTTTAACAGAACTGCCACAAAATTAAGAGTCCTCTCTGTTTTAATGCTCTGCATATTATTGAATGATAGTAACACAGAAGACTGATTATCAAAAACTATCATTTAACATACAGTACATGCCTCATATACTAGGTCACACCCCATTCAGTAAATCACTTAAGCACAAGATTAGATCTATTGAATTAATTGGGAATTGGCACTTTTAAAAACTTTGCTGAAAACAAAATGGAGTCATAACAAAAGTCTAATTGACACCTGCTGAATTAAAGTTGATTACATTAAGACCAGTCTTTACACTAAGCACTTCTTTAATTCACTTATACAGGTTCAAGCAGTCATGTTTGCAAGTATCTTTCCAAATTATCAAATTATAGTAGCAGGAGAGGAGAACAGCATCATTAATGAAGTGATACATTACTAAAATATTCTGTGTGCCACTTACTTAAATATGTTCAAAGAATTATTTACTCAGTTTCTTTTTAAATTGGATTTCTAGCTTATTTTGTAAATAGTTTTCCTGTTTGTTATTATCTGAATATCTGTTTGAGCACATAGCACTGATATTTGATGGGGCTACAAAAGCGTACATTGCTAAGTCACCATATTTTGGGGTGGGGAGGAGGAGGGAAATCTTGAGTAAGTAGATTAGTAGAACTCAGGAGATTCTTCCACTGTATTGCGATGTGTCCTTTGCATGTCAGTGTTTGACTCCTGCAAAAAGAAACTGCTCACATTAATGCCAGCTGTCTCCTTAATACCAATAGCTTCAAATGAACAAGCCTTTTTCTAACATCTTTACTCTGAAGTAATTTATAGCTGCTTTTTTTTTCCTGGATCTGTGAATAAAGTTTTTTAAAATCATCATCAGATCAAGGATACTTTTCTCCTCCTAAAAGAAAAAACTTTGCAGCTAGTAGCACCAACATGATAAATCCCTGCTAAAAGGCAAAATATTAAAACTGTATTTTCTATTGTATCCAATTAAAGTAGCAAAGGAAAATGAATGTCTCACTCTTCTTATTAAAAGAAAATTAAGCTATTCACAATTTATTCCTCCGCTCTCAGCAGAGATTTGGAAGATTTCTGTATCACACCATTCAAGACACTTAATAGCAATACACTTCGTAATTTGTAGGTCTATACGAAGGGAAGGAAGTAGGGCTTAAAAAAATCACTAGAAAAACAAACAAACAAAAGTAACAGTTTGAGCAGCTGGTTTGGGTTTCCCCTTCTTGCAAACACACCAAGCCTTTTAGGCCACGAGATGCCAGACGAACAGGAGCGTCCTTCAGAGGGAAGGTCTTGGGGCACCCCCCGGGAGCTGCCATGCCGCAGGCTCAGCGGTCAGGGAAGCTCACAGCTACAGCAACACCCTCAAATTGCGTAGTCCACCCACCAAACTGCTCTTTCTCAGCGTGTTGTAAGAGAGAGCCCGGAGTGCCACTACCTGCGCTCTGCCTAACGGCGGGCGGCGGCTGGGCGCCCTGGCAGCGCTGCAACGGCGCCCTCCAACGGCTCCCCCGGCCAGCATCACCCTCTCGCGCGGGGCACCCCCAACGGTTTCAACGGTCACCCCCAGCCACGCGGTGACCGTTCACCGCCTCCGGCGGTTTCAATACTCCCCCCCCGCCCCCCAGCCCCACGAGGGACCTCCGACGGTTTCAAACCCCCCCCCCCCCGCAGGGCGCCTCCAACGGTTTCAACGGCCTGCCCCGGCCTCATACGGCGTCTCCAATGGTTTCAGCGGCCTCCCCAGGCGGCAGCGGCAGCAGCCGCCTCCCCGCGCGCAGGGAGCCAGACACCGTAGCAGCACCGGGCCAAAAGCCGTCCCGCGGCCCGCCCCCGCGGCCCGCCCCGCAACGGCGGTGGTTTACCGTGGCGACGCCCCGCCCCGCGGGCTGCTGGGCGCCGAGCGGCGGCTGGCGGCGGGGGATCAGGGCGGTTCGGTGAGCCCCGCGCGGCCCGCTGCCGCCGCGCCAGGCCATGGCGGAGCCTCCCGAGGAGCCGCCGCCCGAGGCGCGGGCCGGCCCGGCAGCAGGCCGGGACCGCGGCCCCCAGGAACAGGAGCGGGCGGAGGAGGGCCCCGAGCGGCCGCCTTATGAGGGCTTTGAACCTGAAGAGGCCCCTGCCCGGCCTCTGCAGCCGGAGCCGGGACGCGCTCCCTATGGATACCAGAAGGTGAGGCAAGTTTCTGGTCAGCCGCAAGAGCTGGTCTATCAGCCACATGCACCTGGCCAGGACCCTTACGAAGCACAAGACCAAGGAGGAGCTGTCTATCCGCTTCACACACCGGGACAGCTACCCTATCAGTCACCGACGCCGGAGCAGTACCTCTATCAGCCACTCGGAGCAGAGCAAGCCTCTTACGAGCCAGAGGTGTCGGAAGTAGACGTCGGTGAGAGCTACACACTGGGACAAGACTCTTACCGGGCACAGGAATCAAGGCAAAGCACCTATGAGTCATATGCACCAGAATTAGACCTTTATCAAACACATGAACCAGGAAGTGCCTATGAGGCATACGCAGTAGAAGAGGATCCCTATCAAGTTTATGAACCTGGGCATGGCCCCTATCAACCACATGAACCAGGCTATGGTCTCGATCAGCCAGGATACAGTCCATATGATGATCAGATGCCAGACCCTAACCCCCGAATTCTGGCAATTCAGAATGCAAAAGCCTATTTGCTGAAGAGCAGCACAACATCTGGCCTGAACTTGTGAGTCTGCAACAGGGATAACATTGAAAGGGGTAGGATGTACAAATGGAAATTAAAACAGTGCAGTTGAAAGGGCAAAGGATTACATTAAGAAATGGAGGGAGACCGGTTAATGTAGGAAGGGAAAATACCTTATCAATGCAATGATTTTTCTTTATATGATAGCTCTGTGTGCCCAGCATCTTTCAGAATAAAAATTCACAAGGGAATTTAGAGAGTTCAAAATTTGATTAACAGCACATTTAAATTCAGCTTCAGCTCCTGAGTCAGGTGTGGAATAAACCAAAAATGGAAGATAGGACTGCTCTTAAATACATTACAATCATGCTAGTTTCAAATTTAATTTAATGCTGCATGATCTCTTTATATCTAATTATTCCAGTGGTTTCTGCAAAGCTCCAGGTGATCAGCTTCTACTTCTGACGTTAAATTATATTCCTCCAAGACTTTTATATACTAGGCCAATAATATTTGTATTTTATGACAGATATGATCACCTTGCTGACATGCTAACAAAGATCCTGGACGAACAGCCTACAAATGCAGTAGACGTAATTGAGAATATCAGCAAAGATGTGAAGTGGGCCCAGTTTCAGAAAAAAATGGATACTCTCCGTGATGAGCATGAGATTCTTCCAACATTTGAAGTTGCAGAAAAGCGTAAAGCTTTGTTCCTTAAGGCACATGGAGAAGGAGATGAAGAGCTAGAAGACGAGATAGTGAGTTATTATCAAAAAAAATGATATCAAATATAGCAGGGAGATGGGTGGGAGGACGGTGAGAAAGGAAGGGAGGAAGGGGCAAAGTTGTAGTCTCCCTAGTAGTATTGCCTCTTAAGGTCATATGACATAGCTGCAGCTATACTACCATATAGAGCACTCCCTTCATAGTCTACCTGGTCCCATGTCCAGTTATGAAAAACTATCCAGTTATTTAGTTAGGATTTTTTCCTATAGTATAATCTCACATTCTGAGCCTTTAAAATGTTAAACATTCTAGAGGTGAGAAATAAAAAGTAAGATTACAATATATAGCACATACTAGTGCAACCTGGAATACTGCATCCAAATTACATTCTTTATCCAGAAGTCACATTTCTTTACTTAAAGACAATACGGTACAGATATCAGTTTGACAACACTGTGCACAGCAACTATTGTAAAACAGAGGATGGAGAATTTTGTGATCCTTCCCATTCTGGTTGTGGTTCCAGTCCTTCCTTGACCAACTAGCAAAAAAAATTGTGGTGATCATGAAGAGCTACTAGAACTGAAAAGCCACATCATAGAACAGAGAATTTTTCATATCCAGCTGCTTATATGCACAAGTCTTTGAACTTAATGAAATATTAAGAAAATTCTTGTAATAACTAAGGGATAAATAAAGATAACAGTTAAGATATTGACTTTTATTGGAAGTTACCAGTATATATTCAAATGAATTGCTGTTGTAGAATACAAATACTAAAAACAGAAGAAAGATTCCTTCATCTTGTCCAGGGCCTATTACTCATTTTACAGTACAGTAAAAATGGTAAAAATGGAGAAAAGTAGGGTATTTCAGAGAGAATATTGGAATTTTTCATATTCCTGTCTAGCTTGTTTTGATACAAGAAATGTTGAAGGGCCAGGAAAATTCCAAATGAAGCTTGCACTTCTTCCTCCAAATTCCCTCCCCCCATTTACAACTTCTAGTATTTCTTTTTGTCTATTTTATGTAATCACCTATCTCCATGAAAAGACAAAATGGTGATAAAGCACATAGAATACTTTCTGAAATCCTCATTATTGACCAAATTCTGCTTCCAGTTAAGGAGGCTGTAGTCTGACTACTGACTTCAATAAGAACAGAGGCCAACATTTTATACTAGCTATAGAAGACTCCATCTTAAATAATGCAGGGAGCTCTATGCTAAGGTATCCAAAAGAACAGCATTCATATTGTTGGCCTTGTGTATGAATATACAAAATATATATTCTGTTTTCCCCAAATGAATTTACCACAAACACAAGGAAATGCAGCCACATGTTTCTAGACTAGGCACCATAGCCTCTTACCTAGCTGGCACACCCTAGAAGTTCTTTGTAGGTAGTGATCACTTGTAAGAATTCTGACCTTCCTTATTTTGCAGTAATTAAAAGTGAATTGGAATTTTTAAATCTTGTATTCTAAAAGCTGTAATTCATCTGTGTTCTCTTCTCTATCCTTAAAATGGCATTTTTAATTTTTGTAGATGATTTTGGAAGATGTAGTGAATGAATGCCTATAAAGCCCTTTGAGAGGATGAATGGCACTATAGGAAACTGAAGTCTGACTTTCAATGGATAACATGTTTAAACTTTCAAAGATATATTTTTACTATTATTCTTCACCTCTAACTAACATTTTTCTTTCCTAGGCAGAGACTCCTCTACCCAATGTGATGGAAACAGCCTTTTATTTTGAACAGGCTGGAATTGGCTTAAGCAAAGATGAAACCTATCACATATTCCTTGCCCTTAAACAACTAATAAGTGTTCAGCCAATCCAGACCTGTCGCTTTTGGGGCAAGATTTTAGGGCTGGAGATGAACTATATTATAGCTGAAGTACAGTATCATGACAGGGCAGAGGAGGAGGAAGCAGAAGAGGAAGAAGATAATGAGGAAGGAGGGAAAGGGATGGGTGAGGACAAAGAAGGAGATGAAGATGAAGAGAAAGAAGAAGATGATGAACCACCACAGTCCACCTATAAGCCCCCACCTGTCATCCCAAGAGAAGACAATGGGACTGGGACTAATAAGTATATCTACTTTGTCTGTAACGAGCCAGGCAAACCCTGGGTGAAGTTGCCTCCAGTGACTCCAGCACAGATTGTCTGTGCCAGGAAAATCAGGAAGTTCTTCACTGGTAGGCTGGATGCTCCTGTTGTGAGCTTTCCCCCTTTCCCTGGAAATGAGGCCAATTACCTGCGTGCACAGATAGCTCGGATCTCAGCAGGAACCCAGATCTGTCCCATTGGATTTTACCAGTTTGGAGAGGAGGAAGGAGATGAAGAGGAAGAGGGGGGAGGAGGAAGAGATACATATGAAGAAAATCCTGATTTTCAGCCCCTTTCTGTGGTTGAAATGGTGGATTCTCTGTCCATGTGGGTACATCATACACAGAATATTCTAAAGCAGGTATGTTCCTGTGTAGCTCACGTTGACCTCAGATACCATTTACACCATCATACCAATAGAGTATCAGAATGTAAATTAAACTCCTCAATTGCACAGATTTGAACTGTTCACCAGAAATAGTATTGGGCTGAAATATTTTTTTTACAGAAAACTATCACATATACTATGTTATATATAAATACATTAAATATATTCATATATACACAGAATATATAAAATATATTTATATATGTTTATATAGATATTGTTATGAACCTTCTAGGTTTCTTTATGGGGTTATGTATTGATAATAACAATTATTTCTGGTTATTTTCCCTATTAGGTTTCCTCTTGTGAAGTCCTCACTTGACAAAATATTTTAAATTTTATTTTCTTGGCTAGAATGCTAAAATACGGACGGCTCATGATTTATGCTAAATGAAAATTGTTTTTTACTTTCTTGTGGTTTAATTTTTGTTGCTTACTTTCTACTGTGAAACATGCAAATGAAAAGATTAAAAACAAAACACAGTAAATACAATAGTAGCATAAAACATTTTTGATGCCAGGCAAGTGCTGGAAAGAGGTATTAGTAATTTGATCATTCTTGTTAGATGACTTGCTGGCTGGTCAACCAACTCGAGGAGTGCAAAATAATGACAAGTAGCAGGAAGTAAGAGATGAAATTATTATCAGCAAAGCAATAGTTGTAAAAATTAAACCTACAGTCATTTAGAATCTTAAAAACATTTTGTAATGTTCCTCTGACTGGTAGCTAAACAGCAAAGCAGACTTTAAAAGAAGGCACAGATTCTGTAAGTGTTAGCTTCTCAGTTGGCAATAACTAGCCATCCTAGCAGGATATGAACTGAACTGTCAAGGACTGAACTAACTTCCCACTGTTTGGAGGTAGCCCTGTCAGCCCAAATGTAAGGGTACCTTTGTACACTAATGTGATGTAGCTGCCTTCCTTGTGTTTTCTCTGTTCTGTAAGTATTGAACTGAGATACATAGTACAGGTCTGCACAGGGAGAATGCATAAATAAGAATTTTGCATGCACCATTCAAGAACCTGTTTGGACTTGAGCCCAGGTGTGCAGGGACAGGATATTCTGTGCATCTTCTGTGCATACTCACACTCTGTGCCTGACAAGGAAGAGATGCATAATTCCAGCAGAATTGCCAGCATGTTTGTGACTGATAAAGTCTAGCAACAAATTATTATCGCTTCACAAGAGGAGTATTGAAATAAGCGCATGTCTAAAGACATAATTTCAATTAATAAGTATAGAATTTTGGTCTTTTCACTGAAGTCCAGCATCTGTTACCAGCATGGATTGTGCTTAAAAGAGCTGAAATCTACAATAACAAAAAGCTGGTAACGGAGGTATGATGTTATTCTGAAATAGAAAAATAGGAATGATTTTCTGTTTTTTCCCCCTCAGTTATGTCTGCATGTGTCTGAACCAGTTGTTTCTACTGGCTTGCATTCTTTCAATGATTGTTACATATATTTAATAAGCTTCCATATCAATTACAGGGTCGCTGTGTTTGGCTTAATCCTTTTCAAAAATCAGAAGAAGAAGAAGGTGAAGAGGAGGAGAAAGCAGAGGAGATAGAAGAAGTACAGCAGGAAATAGGACCTCCTCTTCTCACTCCAGTCTCTGAAGATGAAGGTACTCTTCAGGGAATACCAAGGTTTTGATGGCCAGTGGGAATGTTGGCATTTGGGTAGTAAACATTTGAAGTTAGAGGCCTCAGACACTTCATGGAACAGTGTGTTTGGTATTGTAGGGCAAGCACATTCTTTCACAAAATCAATCAAAAGTGAAATGGTTAACAGTGTTGACATTAAAACAGAAATTGTTAGGTTTTAGTAGTTAACAATCTCTTCTAGAATAAATGAAAAAAAAAAAAAAGCCTCATTTACCAGGCTACTGCAAGTTCAGGACTGCTCGCTACATGAGTTACATGCAGCTATTTTTCCATCATCTTTTTTAGACAAAAAAGAGTGTGGATGTGTAAATAAATACATAAATGTGTACATACATGCACCCATAAATATATAAATAAGAATTTAGATCCTGTAATGTATTACCATAGCAAATCATGGGAATGTGAGAAGCTGAATATTAGATTACATCAATATTAAATTGATTTCCTACTCTCTGTTCTTAGATTAGGGTAAAATATATAATTTATGCATAAGTGATCAACAGTCCTTGACCAAAAAAAAAAAAAAAAAAACAGTAGTGGGTACTACTGAATTTCGGGAGCATGAGCTTCTTTCCACATGGCTATGCAATATTCCTGTGATACTGAAACATACATCCAAATCACCTGTTAGAAAGCAATACCTACATTCATTGTTTCTGAATTTTGGCTCTTCTAACATGCATCTTAATATAACCATTGCTTGAATTCTGAGAAAGTCTTGTAGTTAAGTCTTAAATATTTTGTAGCTGCTCATAAGCCAGTTTCTTCATATAGTGTGTTTTTGGTTGTGTGCAGGGATTCAAAATATCCCTGCTTGGACAGCTCAGTATTCTACAAACCTGGTCCCTCAATATGCTGTTGCAATCCTTCAGTCTAATCGATGGCCTGGAGCATATGCCTTTGCATCTGGCAGGTAAGTAGCCAGTTCATATGGTTACATAGACTGTATATGCTAAACATAGATACCTATTTAATAAAGTTTGTTTATTGTTAATTCATTGACTGAAATGTATCTACACCTGGGACTGATGGAGAATGCCACTTACTTGTGCACAGTGATAGTGAATACATGTTTAAGACAGAAGATGAAGAATCTTATATATAATCTATACTTGCCTTAGTTAACAAAGATGCCATCTTTTAAATACAACAGTTATAGGTAACCTGAACCATAAAGGTTTTTTGCTCAGCAGATTGAGGAAGTTTGAGCATATTTCCACTAGTATTTCTCTTGGGGAGATTGTGCAATCTTTTGGTTTTTTTTTTTTTTGTTTTGTTTTGTTTTGTTTTGTTTTTTTTTTCCTCAGGAGATTTGATAATATCTACTTAGGCTGGGGTCACAAATACAGTCCAGAAAACCATACGCCCTCACTGCCTCCACCAGTGCAAGCAGAATATCCTAGTGGGCCAGAAATCACAGAGACAAATGACCCTACTGTGGAAGAGGAACAAGCTCTCAAGGCTGCACAGGAAGAAGCCTTAGCGGCAGCTGAGGAAGAGGAAGAGGAGGAAGAAGAGGATGAGGAAGAGGATGAGGAGGAGGATGATTGAAATACAAGAAGAATCTTTAACTTTGAAAGTTTAAACATTAATAGTATTTTAAGAAACTAATCATAAATTAGTAGATTTTAAAAGAAATGTAAGCAGAAGCAGCTTAGATGCTCTGATTTTCAGTTTCTGTAGGCTCCTCCGTACAGACTACCTCCCTTGCCTGCCTTGTTCCCCAAGTCTACCTGCACTGGCAGGAAGACTGAATTGCTTTCTCTGGAAGACAACATAAAAAGTAGTCTTTTTTAGAACACTAGACATTCTGCCTCTGTTTCCTAAAATAATAACCCTTTGAATTAAATAACACTACTATCTACTTAATTTTCATGGTGTTTTTCAAACCTGCACTTCCATACCAATATGTATATTATAACAAAAAAATTACAGATGTAAACAGCAATAACTCTATTACAAAACAATGTAACTTTTATATAACATCTGCTGCCTTTAGCATGTACTTTCATCTGTATTTCCTGTAAATTAGCTGTCAAATAGCAGATATTTGACAGTTTTGCATGTGTGAAGGCATACGCACATATTACTTAAATTCCATAGTCAGCATAGCCCTAGAGGAGAAACTATGTAATTTACTGGACAATACGTCAAACGCTCTACTCTTTGAAGCACTCAGAAACCCACATTTCCCAGATTATGAAACAGATTCCATGCAGCGATGCGTTTGCTGCTGTATCGTACTCTTTCTCATCGCATTTCCTTGAGGGACGCCTTTCTGCAGCGCGCCTCGCCCGGGAACCACAGCGCCGCGCCAAGGCCGCCCTCCCGCTAGCGGCTCCGGCTGGCCGCTACCATCCCAGGGCTACCGCCGAGCCGGGGGGGCGGCGCGGCACTGCCCCTGCCGAGCGTGGGCTGTTCCGCCGCGTTCCCCGCGCTCTGCTTTCCCGCCTCTCCCCTCTCCAGCCCTTGGCGAGTGGTACGGTCCGCAGCGGCGTCTGCCCCGTGCGGGCCAATAGGAGGAGGCCCGGGGAGAGGTTCAAACCGAGGTGGCGGTTGGGCCGTTGTGCTGCGGTGTGGTGCTGGTGGCTGCCCGTCGGTCGCGGGGATGGCGGACGAGGGGGCCGTAACGGTCTGCGTGCGCGTACGGCCGCTCATCGCCAGGTGAGGCCTCCGGCCGAGCGCGCGGAGCTCCTCGGGTCGCTCGGGTGCTGCCGCGTCCCCTCCGCCCTCAGCCAGGCCTCCGGGAACGCCGCTGCCGCCCTGCGAGGGGGGAGGCTGGGCGGTGGCGGCGGCCTCCGCCCGCGGAGAGGCGGCACGAGCGGGGCTGCGAGGGCCGCGGGGAGCGGGAGCGGGAGGGAGAGCGGGGGAGAGAGCGAGGTGCTGGTGGCAAGGAGGGGCCCCGCGTTACGGCAGCGCAGTCCCGCGCCTGGGGCGGGTCGGCAGGCAGCCCGTATCTGTGCCTTTAGTAATAAGCTGATTATCCGCAGTTAATATGAGACAAAGCTTCTTCTCTAAAAAAGAAGACATGAATGCATAAAATAAATGGAGTAGTGCTAGTAGTTATTGCTTGGTAAGATTAAGAGAACAACTTTTTGTCCTTTTAGAGAAAATGCCCTTGAAGATAAATTGTCACTCTACTGGAAAAGTGAAAATAATACTATTGCAGAAGTGAATGGTACAAAAGTCTTTAATTATGGTAAGCATGTGAGAGTTTTTTTTTTTTTTTTAAGTGCTTGCGGGGACCTCTGTTACTGTATTACATGCTGACAGCAATTAACTTAGCATTTACAATATATCTATTTTTTCCTCCTTTTCATAATTTTTAAGGAGTATCACTGGGGCACAGAGGATTAGCATTTTAGTTTGGATCAGCAGTGTGCTTTTGAAGTCAGTCTCCTGATTGTCCTTGCTCTCTGTGTTCTGGTCCACTGTGTAGAGTAGTCTTGGAGCATGTGACTCCAACTCACTCTTACATAGAAGTAAACTGGAAGATGCTTTCTGAGATGCGCAATTGCATTTTAGATACAAATGCACCAGACCAGGGCTAGCCCACAACTTGGGGGGTGGCAGGGGGGAAGGTAGTGTTTGTCATTTGGGACTGATAAGTGCTTAGAGCAGATGTTAGATCTTCGTAACTGTTTTGCTGTATGGGTTCCTTCCTACTGATCCACTCTGGTATTTACTATAAGTGTAGCTATCATAAAGGTGTCGTCTTCCCCATTTCCCCCGCGCCCCCCCCCCCCCCCCCCAAAAAAAAAAAAAAGAAAGAGGAAAAATAGATTCAATAAACACAAATCTTGAGCTAGGGATTTAACAAGTAGTCTATTTTTTCTAACTTGTAATCCTACAAGATAAATTAGCCATACCAATTTTTAGGACTATATTTCCATGTAGTCCTAAACTGTTTAGATCATATTTGTAGGGGTTTGACTAGTCTATTGTCTGTCTGTCATACCTCTTCTGGTTTGGGTTTTAACTTTTCTTCTTAAAATACTGGTTAGTAGTATCACAAATACATTTTATAATTGAATAATCCTACAAAACATCTGATTTTTAGTATTGGTGACTTCAAATACAATACAAGTATGATGCCCTCTTATTTTTGACTGTGCATATGACTGACTTGCATGCTTTGCTTTTTCTTGAGATCGTGTCTTTCACTCAAGTGACAACACTCAACAGCTTTATGAAGGTGTGGCTGTACCAATTATACAGTCAGCAGTGCAGGGATATAATGGTAAGTTTTAGAATTGTTTTTAAATCCTTTTTGTATTATATCTCATAAATCATAAGTAATATTTAATCATCTTTCCAGGCACAATTTTTGCCTATGGACAGACTGCCTCAGGGAAGACATATACAATGATGGGAAATGATGATTCTGTGGGCATTATCCCTAAGGCAATTCAGCATGTTTTCAAACTTATTTTTGAGGTGAGTAATTCCATTAAATTGATATCTAGTGACTGAAAGTGTTGTCAATGTTTGCAAATATCAGAGGAAAACCTAGTTTCCTTCATAAATGCCTTTCTAGAGAAACAAACTATATGTGAGGTTATGCTACAGTTGGTTTGTGAGTCTTGCAGAGATGTCAGTAGTAACTATGATAATGGGCCTCTAATAGTTTGAATTAGATCAGTATCAGGCTTCTTGTTTAAACTTTTTTTTTTTTTTTTTTGCAAATACACTTCGATTACAAGCATAAATAGATGATCACTCTTGATGAGTGGTAGGTAAAGTACTAGGAAGCTTCATCTGTGTCTGTATTGTTGCTTAAAACTTACCTTTAAAGAAATTAACTATATTTAAAAGACAATTTTTTAAAAGTCAGAAGAGTATGAAATTAAACTTATTTCAGTCTTTCAAAAGAATGTCTGATTGTTCACTGTTAATAGTTCCTACAGTGCACAGATTTAGGGATAATGTAGGCCCCAATTGAAGTGGAAAAGAGTCTTTGGAGCTGTACCACCTGAGCATAGGACAATGAAGTCCTATTTGCTGGGGGATGAAATAGTAGTTTGTGATTTGAGGATTTTAGGGAAAAGTAGGTGAAGAACTGACTTCACAAAGTGCTGCTGTGTTTAATTGATATTCAGAGTCTAGTTAGGAATAGCTGTGATCAGCATTGACCCTCAGATGTGCAGACTTGATGGTCCTTCCTAGAAAAGTACCTTCAGTTTATTTATCTGCTTTAATATAGCTGTCCTCTATGTGCAGACATACAAGAGATCCAACTGGATTTTCAATTATGTAGTATATCATCAGATTACCAGTTCTATATAACATGTGTGGGTGTGTTGTGGGGGTTTTCTTGTTTTTTGGCTTTTAGTTGGGAATACTTTTACACAACTAGTGTAGGATTTGGGCCTTAAGCATGATACTACATTGTGGAAAATAAGGAGAAGGTATAAATTAAAATAGTAATTTCCAAAGTGTGCTCTGCAGGGCACTTGCTTCTGCCTTGAGGGTATCAGTTGTGTGAAATACCTCATTGCTCCTTTGAGGTGCAGACAGCTATTAGGCTCTGTAAAAGCAACTGAAGCCAAGAAAACTTTCTGAGGTGCTATAGTCCTTGTGTAGAAGCAGTAGCAAAGTAAATCCAAGCAAGCAGAAGAGAAGACTATGTACCTAGAGAGAAAAGAATCTAGGCAGGAGGAAATTAGATTTGGAAAGGGCAGTTAAATGGGAAATCCATTATCACTTATCTGTAGAGAAGTTACCATATTCTTACGATCTGCTAAAAGTGATATACCGCTAATAGAGCAAGAGGGAGAGAAAAAATGGAAGAAAAAGATGTTCTGGTGATAACATCCTAATTCTTGGTAGATGCTGAAGTGCAAAGAAGATGGAGCAAAATCTGTGGAACAGTATCTGCATGTGTAATTCTGAGCTCAGAACACTTGCAATGAAAAAATGTTTGGCTTTAATCTGATTTGTTTTTTGTTTGTTTTTGCTTTTTTTTGAATTCAATCTTTAGATTCCAGACAGGGAATTTTTGCTGAGAGTTTCTTACATGGAAATCTACAATGAAACCATTACAGATCTGCTTTGTGATATCAGGAAAAAGAAACCTCTAGGAATTCGTGAGGATGTTAATGTAAGTGGCATAAACTATGCTAAGGTAGGCTTTATTGCATCAGCTTGGGGTAAAAAATGCCTGTAGAAGCATCTGGTCTAAAACTCTTCCTTGTCAAATTACATAATTATCTTGAAAAAGCTGAAAGATACTTGATGTAGTAGGACACCAACAATGAAGTTGGGCTCACTATTATTGATTCATCTTTGCATGGAGACTTTCGCTCTTAAAATATATCGTCTTGGACAATGTAATAACTTTGGTAGTGGGTCCCTTTGAGCTGCCTAACTAACAGAACTTCTGTAAACGTGGTATTAATCCCCTTAGCTCAATGTGTCGAAAGATTATTTAATAATATACAAAGGAGTTGCTTTCATACCATTTCATCTTTGTATCATCTACAGAGTGGATACACTTTTCATTGCATAACCATCAAACTAGAACTACACTCAGTATAAAATCAGTAGGGAAAAAGAAATTTGTATTAATGCTATCTTCATTTTCTTTATATTAAGTTTTGTAGCTAATAATACATATTAGAACTTTTTTCTTTCAACAACCTGTATCTTACGTATTTTTGAAACTTGAAGGGTAACCAGCTCTGTAATTATGACCTTAGAAATATATTTCTCTGTAGATGTTATGGATTTCCTCAGGAAAGGGTCTGGAAGGATAATTCCCTTACTGGTTTTATATTTGGGAAACTTTCTAGATCTCTTGATACTGTTGCCTTCAGGTTATAGTGCTGACGTAGACTTTCTTAATCCTCTGTTTAGAGGGAAATACATGCAAAAAGACATTCCAGTAGTGTTGTCTCCTTTTAAGAAGGAAGTAAACTGAAATAAATGTGTGCGATAATACTTCCTAGTAATATTAACTTCTCATGCATTCAAGTGAATTTTAGAGTTTAGTAAAGTAAAAATATTACTTTTTTTTTGTTTTTCTTTTCCTCCTGTTTTAAGAGGAATACATATGTAGAAGATCTGATTGAAGAGGTGGTAGTTGCCCCGGAGCAAGTTATGGAATGGATCAGAAAAGGAGAAAGTAAGTTATTTAGCCAATATCAGTTGATGCTTTTAAAGAGCATTAAATCAGTCATCTCTAAAATCATAGCTGTCACCTTGAGATTATATTAAAAAATCAATGCATTTCTGATAGTTCTTTAAAACTGTTCTTGTCTATTATCTCCAATTTATCAGAATATAAACAGAATTATTCTAATACTGCTTTTTGACAGAGAACCGACATTATGGAGAAACAAAAATGAATGAACACAGCAGCCGTTCTCACACTATCTTCAGAATGGTAAAACTGTTTCATTTTGAGAGGTATTTATTATTTTCTAGCTTATCACAAAAACTTCATGGCACATTCTTCTTCTAGATCATCGAAAGCAGAGAAAGAAGTGACCCTACAAATGCAAACTGTGACGGAGCAGTAATGGTATCTCATTTGGTAAGCAGTACTTCAAAAAGTTACTGGGTGTGCGTTTAAGTAGAGAATTTACCACTTCAGCTTGTTTGAAAAAAGAATACCATTTTATAACTACCTTATGAGTACATTTCGTTGATGATTTCTATCAGATGCTGGTTAGCTAGAAATAATACTTCCAGTTGTCAGTATGAGACACTCCTGGAGTGTTATTTAGAAGATGTTCTCCCTTTGAAAGAATTTCCAGTGTGGCTGTAGTTCTTATACAGTCTGTGCCGGACTGGAGAATGTTATGCCCTGATGCAAAGTAAGGGGTTATTGTCAAGGTGCTCTTGTCTTTTTTTTTTTTTTTTTTTTTTTTTTTTTTTTTTTTTTTGTTAAGCACAGTTTCTACTGTGATTGTTCCTGATCTACTGACAAACCAAGCAAACTAATAAAGTTCAGAGATAATGCTTCTCTGAACTGTTCCCAAATTAAGATGTTAATGATGTTAACTATTAGATGATGCCACTACCAGAACGTATGTGGCCTACAGCTGTGATGGTCAGAAGATTTGTTTTCTAAAAGTAATCCCTACAAACACCTGTAGTAGTTTACCAGCTTATGAATTATCCTAAGTGTGGAGGGGAAGGGGGAGTTTAATCACTGATCTTCTGAGGAGTGTACCCTGGGTGCTCAGGAAAGAATCCAGATCAACTGGAAGAATGAAATCAATATGAAAGCATTGAATCTTGTTGAAGCTGCACGAGCACTCTTATTTTAGTATCAAGAATAGCATTAAGTCAATCACACACTAGTGAGGAGAACTACTGTTTTGGCTTGATGTGAAGATCTGAATGTAAACTCTACTCAGGTAAAAAGTGAGCAAAGTATTGCTCACTCTTCATTTTTGTTTTTATTTTTCATAGCTGGTTATACCTGTTCTCTGTTTCACTGTTCTCTCCTCTCCTTTCTCTCTCGCCTCCCTGCTGCATCTGACTGTAGTAATCCCTAGCAATAGGAGAGAGGTTTTCTGGCATTGGTAGGAGGACCCGCTCTTCTGTTCCTTGGTGGAGTTAATAGAGGACTTTACCCTCCTGAAATAGAAAAGCAAAATCCACCTGAATATAAAGTTCTAGTTGACTTTTACTGGAATTCAGAGTTGGGTGTTTTTTTTTTTTTCCCCCTTCTTCCTCTGGTATTTAATTCCTTCCTTCTACTGGCCTCACAATGGCAGGGAAGGAGACATACAGCTGATACAGATTCAAGCCATAGAAAGTTAAACTTAATGCTTTTGTATTGAGAAACAGTCTTTGCCTTTTTTTCTTTTTGAGGATAAGAGTGAATTGCACTGCAAGCTTAAAATACTCTTTGGGATATTATTAGGAGTTCTACATTCTTACACACCTTGAAAATATTTCCTGATATGTAGGTATGAATTACTTCCGAAAATGAATGACACAGCTTTGGGCTGACTTTTTTGTTTTATAATTCAAGCATACTGGAACTTCTGAAATGCCTTGCACAGAGAATTTAGCATTAAGAGGACTGAGAACTAAATTGCCTCAAAACTAACAAGTGAAATATTTAATGAATTTGCAGAACTTGGTAGATCTGGCAGGGAGTGAAAGAGCTAGTCAAACAGGATCTGAAGGTGAGTGAATGTCATCTTATTTGAAATGAGGCTTGGCTAGGGAACACTTCTGTAAGTTATGTCTTAAGAGATTCTAAGATATCAAGAAAGTGATATCTATGTGCTTATTAATATCTTAATCTATGTGCTGTTGGGTTACATATTAACTATATAATATAGAACTCAAAATATAAACTCCTATGAAATAATCTCCTCTGAACTGTTGGAGGAAAGTGTATGTATTTTTTTTTTTTTTAATCTCTTCTGTTTGGTAGAAAGAGGATCTGCCTCAGGAAATACTGAAATGTTGCAAAGTACAAATTACCAGGTGGTAATATGGCTTCCTAGAGTAGTAGGACTAATAAGTTATGCAGTGGACTAATACAATGGAATAGTATCAGCTGTAGTTAAGAAATCATTAGAAGCATGTACAGACCTTTTTTATTTACATATAAAAGAAACACATAGATGATTCACTCTGGTCTGGCCAGGAGGAAACTTGATAGTCAACAATGACAACTTGAAGCTGCACAAAAATACCTGTATGACTATAAAATAATTATCTGACAAGAACATAAAATATATTCTCTTAAAGGAATAAATTGGCCTTAGATACCATTTACAGATTAATTGGTACTTCTAGGCATATATCATGGGCATTTGCAAAAATTTGGCAGAATCTAATATGTGTATTAAAATATCAAGTTCATATGATCCCAGTTACCTAATGAGTAAAGATAACTGATGCTCATTCATAGCAGAGGACTATCTATTATGATGCATTTGATGCTAGTGGCTGATGGTTGTGGTGCATCATGGCAGTTAAAACTTGGCTCTTTCTTGGACAATGCTTATGGGGAATAATGTAGCACAAAATTATGACTGGTTGAAAATGTCTTTTCTTGTGTTCAATAAAAAATGCTATGTTGTATGTAGGTCTCCGACTGAAAGAAGGCTGCAATATAAACCGAAGCTTGTTCATTCTGGGTCAAGTAATCAAAAAACTTTGTGATGACCCTTCTGGGTAAGCATTTGTATTTGCATTCCTGTTTTAAGATAAGTAATTAATGAAAGAAGAAATTAAAATCCTTTACCATATCTTTTATAAAGAACTACTTCAGATGACATTTACTAGGTCAGTTTGTTACCTTTAAGAAAGATATTTACAATATTCTGTGTACAAGAATATGAATCTTTTCTTCATTGTTTCTTCTCCCCACTTTCCCATCAGTTTCATAAATTACAGAGACAGCAAGCTGACTCGAATTCTGCAGAACTCCCTGGGAGGAAATGCTAAGACAGTTATTATTTGTACAATTACTCCCGTTTCTTTTGATGAAACACTCAGTACACTTCAGGTAAAACTTCCCATGTGTTTTCAAAAATTATTCTGTCCTAAGGCCTTAAGGTAAACAGGTTGGAAGAAGCAATAAGATGGGCAGGGAATTTTTGTTCTGCAGTCGTTTGAATGTTCTGAAGGTCCTTTGTGGACTTGGGACATTAAATATGCTTTTTATCATATGTCTCTTCCCAGACCTCTTGTTGTACTAGGCTATACAGCTAAAGCTTTGTGCCAGTTGGAACAGCTTCTTTTATCACCTCGCATACAGTAGATAACTTCCTTTCCTTTTATTTTTTTCCCCTTTTCCTTGCCTTTTCCAAACAGTTAGGACTACAAGTCTTTACAATTTGTTAGACAGCTCCTATAGGAAAGGAATTTAATGGAAGTATTGCTGGGTTTTTTTTTTTTTTTTAGGTAGGATTTCTTTCCTTTGATGTGCTCTCGTGCTTTTTTTTTTCCTTTTAAATTGAAATACAACTCAGTATGTTTTTGCTTAAATGTTAGGGTTCACTTCTTGTGTTGATGTGAAGCAATCAAAACTTTCCTTTTCAAAATTAAGAATATATGAAAAATAGGCAGGCAGATATTTGCCCTTCATTAAATATTGATCTTTAAAATCCTTTTAATTCTACTGGGAAATATGAGAGAGAATAAGTCTTTTGGTGTATTTATTCTTTAACTTTTTTTACCTCTGAGAGTGTGTGATCATTCTTCCAGTTTGCCAATACAGCCAAAAGAATGAAAAATACTCCAAAAGTCAATGAAGTACTTGATGATGATGCCCTCTTGAAGAGATATCGCAAAGAAATTCTGGATTTGAAAAAGCAGCTGGAGGAAGTATGTCAAAATATATTAACTTTTGTATTTAGTGATGATTGCTATCTGGAACCATTTTACTTCAAACTCAAAGCAGTCAAATCTAGAGGGGCAGGAAACTATGTTTAAAACCATTTGTCATGAATCTCAAAAGTTAAAAGGTGATGCTAAGTTCAGAACAATTGATCAGGATGATCAGCCTATCTGTGTGAAAGTTAATGCTGAATGGGAGCCACTGACTGAAGTAAACTGTTTTCTTTCTGTGAGTGAAGGAATTTGGCTAAGCAATGGAAAGTTGTCATGCCCCTTAGGACACTTGAAATATCTGTCTTTCACTTGTGGCAATATTAAAACGATGTTCACTAACTTATTATAGTGAACAATTCCAACTTAATACATACTTTTTTCCCCTCACTGATGTCTGTCTTAAGTTTTGGCACCGATCTTTCAGTTACAGCTTACCACAACTCAAACTTATGTCAGGTATAAGAAAATAAGCTTGTAAAATGGACAATAAGAACTCTGCCTTCCCCATCCACAGCAGTGTAGTCTCCCACATATTCATATTTCTCCAAAAATGTATGATAAGGAACAACCTCGCAAGTCTCTCAAATACGTTGTAAAAGATAATGCACAAGAAAATACATGCACAGTTCTCAGTATACCGTTTTGAAGGCTTACATCTGTATAGTACTTGCAGGAAAAAAAGTAGTAATGGGGGTAAACCTTCTTAAGGAAAAACTAATTATTTAAAGAGAGTTAAACTTGCATGTGACCCTGTGCCTTCTGTCTTCTGAGACAATAAGTGGTCAGGAAAGTACTTGTTAATTGTACAAAAGTGTTGGAATAGATATTCCAACACATGCAAACTCTGAGTTTATTTCTAGATTCTTAAACAATTGCAAGTTTGTGATTAGGTTGCCAAATAACGATTAGCTACTGAAATGGAGTTGATCTACAACAAATTAAATTTTGAAATACTGAAAATTTAGAAGACCATGTGCATTACAGCAGCTTGTGAGTTATTTGACGATTGAATCATAATGCTCTAACAGCTTAAAGGTTCCAGCACTGTAGGCTATTCATCTTGAGCTATGTTACACTTAGAATGTGGCTATTTCTGAAATCCTTAAATTTTGAGTTTGTGGGGGTTTTTTTTAGGTTTAAAAAAACCTTTCTACCAATAAATACTTATACTCTTAACCCTTTATATAGTAAGTCTACCTATAAATTGTAGACTAAATGTCAGCTTCTTTGCTAGGGTAAAGTTTAGAGAAAGTTCCTTGACTTAAGAAGGCACACGTGTGTGTGTGTGTGTGGTTGTTGTATTTTAAAAATTAATGTTTATGTATTCTTCAGTGGTAGTTTTGTACTCCTAAAAATACCTGTTTGTCTTGTTCTTTTTATAATAGGTTTCTTCAAAGACTCAAATTCATGCAATGGAAAAAGATCAATTAGCACAGCTGTTGGAAGAAAAAAATTCTCTTCAGAAAGTACAGGAGGATAGAATACGAAACTTAACTGAAATGCTAGTGACTTCTGCCTCATTTTCATCAAAGCAGAATGCTAAAGTAAGTTATGGGCAATTTTCAGATGCTTTTTTCCCTTATTTTTAAGGGGTTATTTTAAATATTCTCTGAGTAGGAATCAACTCACTGATGCTTTACAGTGAGTATACCGTAAAGACTCTTGCTTTCAAACTGTTGTTTTTAGTTCCATTCCAAAGAAATAGCAAAGCATCAACTAGTTGATGCTATACCAGGACGAGCAGTGAATTTGCTGCAACATTTATTCTCTATTTAGTGTTTTGATTGTATCTTTCATCATGTCATTTTGTAAACACTATCTTCTTTTATAAGGCCAAAAGAAGAAGAAGAGTTACCTGGGCTCCTGGTAAAATAAACCAGGAGAATGTGAGCTGTTTTGAAGACTTTGAAAAACTAAGGCCAACTGAAACAAAAAAAATGAAAATGTCTCTGTCAGCATTACCAGACATGGAGGACTGTAAGTACCTGCAGGATTAAAAAAAAAAAAAAAGGGGGGGGGGCGGGGACGACTCTGCAAAATATCTTTTGAAATGGAGACTTCTTCAAAATGAGAATTAATCTTTCTTATAAAAGTCTAAATTAAAAAGGGAATGAATTTACCAATGAAATGAAAACTACATACAGCTGCCAACATGTAGTAAACTACATATAATAGAGCACATGGTTGGCACTTCAGTAGTCAAACTGTACTGTATGTAGCCAGTCTTGAAAGCATCATCTCTAGACAATAAGGAAATTGCATTTGTCTGCCAGCGAAGAATGTTCCTGTAAGGCACAATAACATATGTATTATTATATGATTATATATGATAAGTAAGTTCTTGCCTTAAAAATAAGGTTCATTTTAGTAAAACGCATGCTTCCACTTGAATATCTCAGATGAAATAATCTGTAGCAGATTCCTGCTGGGTAACTTTGCAAGCTTTACTTAATTTCTGAAAGGGAATAAAAAGACAGTTGTCCAACAGCACAAGTAAAAGTGAAGTTAATCAAATATCCCTGTACTTGCTTATTGAGGAAACTTTTTTTTGTATGTGTGTGTCTCAGATAATGAGCTGTTAATTAGCTAAAACCGAAGACAAGAAAAAGGTAAAAGAGCAAGGTCTATAAGCTTTCATCCTGATTCTCTCTTCTCACCCTCTATTTTTCATCAAATTTAGCAAAAGTTACTCTTTGACAGAAGATATTTATGCAGTGTTTGTGTGGTGTATTTACTCACTCCTTGCACCCCTCCCACCTCCCCCAATGCACCCTCAAAAAAGGGAGAAGAAGGTAAATGAAACTCACTCCAGGTGAAAACAGAGAAATCATAGCTGAAAGATCAGATCAAGGTATAGAAAAATTCAAGGACTTATTGGAAGGCCAAAGGACCAAAAGTCTGAGGATGAGAGTAACTGGACTGTAGTGCTGTTGAATTGTGTTTTTGTACAGTTTACCTCTGTTAGGTTTGTCTTTCACTATAGTGTGCTTATTTTAAAACTCACCTTTTTTTCAGCTATGTTTTCAGAGAATTTTGAACATGACAACCAGTGTCTAACTGTTCCTGATCAAATTTCTGAGGTAGAATGGACTGCTGGAACCAACCAGAATTGGGTAATTGTATAATTGCATTAGACTGTCCAATAGAGTACCTGTACATTGCAGACTTCTCAGTAAGGCCAGCGTTACTCTTTTGTAAGATACTAGTATTCTTCTGCATCTCCTAAGAATTACTATAACTAGTTAGAAAGTGTGTGTCTTGATCATCTCTGAAGTTGTGGGATGTTTTGTGGGAAATGTTCTGTTAAGCTTTGGTACTTAAGCATGACTACCTTAAGGAAAGTGATAAGACATGTAAACTTTTCTGATCTTGTAGATCAGCTAACCAAAAGCATTTCTTTTTCTAGACTCAGAGAGACTTTGAAGAATCTGTACAGCTCTGTGAAACATTAGCGCTGGAAAAGGTAAGTCTGCTCAGTATTGTCCAGAGAAGACTGAAATTCAAAAAAAAACAATTCTACAGTTTTGCCACTCTTCCTTTTCAGGATATTGCTGTAAATGAGGTGAATGTCCTCCAAACTAACTTTAATAAGCTAGTGTTGGAAAATGAACAACTGAAATCAGAAGTAGAAGAACTGAAGGAAAAACTGAAGGAAAAGATAGAAATGGATGAATTTGAAGCACTGGAAAAACAAACGCAAAAAGATCATGAGGTAAGGTGCATTGAAATAAATACAAATAGGTGAGAATTATCTATGCTCAAGTGTTTTTCTTTTCCTTCTAGAGGTTGCTCAATTTGTGTATATATAATTGGATGTTTGTTCACAAGCAGAAGGCATTACAAGCTGCATTCAACTATGAATGAATCCAGAATTTTAACAGTCTAGACTTACTCAGTGGAAACTCATTTAAATTTTGGAGAGTCTCATAATGAAGCCTCCTTAAATATTATGAATATGCATATGTGTATGTATGTGTGTGTATATTATCGGGTTTTAATCAGATTTCTGCAAGAGACCAGGTTGTTTTGATATATAAATGTAACTTTGAATTGTTTTGAAGTAGGAGTGAACTTACTAAAACCATATTTCATACTTTGGTTTACTATCTAGGAAGCATATCTTATACAAGATGCTTCAAAGAATTACTAAAAGCCAGCTATATGTGAGCATTAACTTTTAGCATTATTTAACATTATTGCTTTTAAATACTTTACTGCTGAGTTCACCACCACCACCAGTAATATCTGTGGAACACTGAAACATGCTGTTTAGTGACAAAAAGTAGGAAAAGGCAAACCTATCTATTGATAACATAAGATGTAGGAGAGGCTGACTTTAATTAAATTCAATTCACCTCCTTGTGCTTCTAGTAGAGATGTACCTGTTTGTCCAATGCTCTAATGTTGTAGTTCTCTGACTTCAGTTTATACATATGCATGACTTGGGCTGAGTTTTAGTTGCCCAAGGGCCAGACTGTGAAATAAATCTGTGC
The DNA here is from genome assembly GCF_028389875.1 of Rhea pennata. Lineage (NCBI taxonomy): Eukaryota > Metazoa > Chordata > Aves > Rheiformes > Rheidae > Rhea > Rhea pennata. Next base: position 65,617,026 of record NC_084666.1, read on the forward strand.
AAGAATATTTTAGGTATTGATTCAGTTGGATTTAACTCCACTTCTTTCCCGATACTGTTTTCTAGAAAGAAATGGTGCTGCTTTGTGTTGGCTACAAACTACTTGTACATTCTAGGTTAATATCTTTCCACCGTTAAACTAAGATTGTAAAGCCAAAGCTATATCCTTTCACCTTGTTATTTCAAGATACAATTTAACAAGGTGACCTCTTACTTACTCCGTGTTCTGTACGAAGATTTATGGATTTTACATAATCTATTAGGGTTTAGCCTGTATTAAAGATTCTACATAGAAGTTCCTTCTGTTAGACTACTTGTTCTAGTTTCCTCTTCAGTTATCAAGTACCTTTTGAAGTCAATTAGCAAATCCTTACAGTTGTCCCTGAATAAATTCTGTGTACTTAATGACAGAAATGTTCTAAAGTAGTTTCTATACCTATTACAAGAATTGCCTTTTGATGTGTATCTGAGCACATTTGATACCCAAGTAGCAGGTTATCTCTGTTTAATCTCATGATTTGAGATGACTTTGGATAGTAGTCTTAAAATTAGTGGGTTTTTTCCCTCTTCAGCTATACTTGCAACCATACAGGTGTGTGCATGTATATAATCATACATCATCACGGAAGAGATTTACTGTAAAGCCTTTATGACAAAGACCAAAAGGAAATAGTTCTTCCGTTTCTGGAAGTGCCTTTCTATATTGTGTTCCACTTGTGCATCCTTTCAGAGGGTGCCACTGAATGTGTTCACAGCTTGCATGCTTCACCTGAATTTTGACACCCTCTCACTCTTGCTAGCAAGTAGATTATATCAAAAATGTCAGCACAGGCATTGAAAAAAGCTGCTAGACTATGAGTTTTAAGTTTCATGTCTTTGATTTCTGCACAAATTACTTTAACCATGTTTGCTCGCACTTCTTGAGCTGCTGCTGATCAAAGTGTACTTGAATACTTCCTAATTACTTCCTAATTACTGGGGAGCTAAAACACAAGTTTGTATCTAATCTCTCCATTCCAAAGAATATGTAGCAGCTTGCTTTGTAGCTGTTTAATATTTATGTATAGTCTGCCAACTAATATATAGGAAAATGTAAGGTAGATCTTGCCTATTTTCATGGTGATGGCAACTGAAATCATTGGTGTGGGTGCTTTCTAACATCTTTTGCAATTTTGCTTCAATTGCTCCACAGATACAACTAATGCATGAAATCACCAACTTAAAGAATATAGTTTCAAATGCTGAAGTGTACAATGAGGAACTTGAGGTGAGCTTGTCATGTGGACTTGTATGCAATAAGATTGGATACTTATATGAAATGTAATGCTTGGTATGTCTGTCTTGGAGTATTCCATCTGCTATGGAAAATCTAAATTTCATTTGGCTCTGGTTCCTCTCCTCAGCCACAAAGAGGATAGTATGTCTAAACTGAGTAACGCTGATCATGTATAAAGCACTTCTGTGTTAGATTCTTAACTGTAAAACCAAAGTGGACACATGAATTTTTCTTCTACTTTTGTCTTTAAACATTTAGGCAGAAATAAAATCTAAATTGGAACAGCTGAAAGAGAAAGAGGACAAAATAAAGATGTTACAGGATCATGTGGAAGAACTACAGAAAGCAGGAGTGGAAAAAAGGAATGCATCTCTTTCAGTGGTAAACAAGTTCTGTGGCTGAGAGGCAGTGGTTTTGAGGTTTGGGAGGGGGGTAGCGGGGGATACTTGAAATTTAGACTTGCTGTAATCAGAATTTAACACCTCCCTAGCAGACATGAGGAAAATTACTGTGCAAAGCTTTTACACAAATTACTTTTTTTTAATCACTTCTGTTCCGCAGAAGTTTAACCTATACAGCAGTACTTTGCCAAGGTAAAGCTATGGGAAATGTTCTTCTGTATCTCAGTTCTCTACTACTGCTCCTTTCAGATGGAGTAAACATACAAGTCTTCTGAAGTTTTTTACATTTAACTTTTCTCATATTTGCTTTATTTCGGCTATTTTTTTTTCATATTGCTTTATTTTGACTACACTTTTTTTTCTGGGAGGAGTTAATACTTGTTCATCTCTTTCAGGGAGCATCTGATAAACTAATTGAGGAAATTCAACAGCTGAATAAATCACTCTTTGATAGTGAAGCTATAGCCTTAGATGCAAAGAAGGAATCTGCCTTTCTCAGAACTGAAAATCTGGAGCTGAAAGAGAAGATGGTAAATACTTATTAAATAATGCTTTTGTAGCTGTGTAAAATTTAAATGACTGCTTGCTCTCAGACTAGTGAATTAATCAGTAGCAATCAGGAAAGACAAGATTTGACAGAGCAATTGAAGCAAGCCTAGTGACTTAAGCTCTGAGTAGTATTTCTTATTCTGAGACTTGTTTTCATCTTTCTCCTAAAGAGTCTTTTTGAACAAAATAGAGACTTATCCCAAATGAGTGGGTGATTGGCTTTGTCTGCCAGCGGAGGAAAAAATAAATGAATAGTCCTTGGGGTGGGTTTGTTTGTTTATTTCTTTGTTAGGACAAAGTTCTAAGTCTGGTTTTATCAGGGAACAAAAGAGATAGCAGGAAAGGTAGTGGAATGGGGTTTATTTACTCAGAGATGTGAAGGAATACAGATAAAACAGGAAAAACAGTTACAGTCCTGACTTGAAATGTACATTTGTTAAAGCATTCTAAACAGACTGGAACTGATTTTTTTTTTTTTTTTTTTTTTTTTAATGTGGAAAAAGTCAGTTATCGAGGCCAAAGTTGTTCAGAGTGGCAACAGGAAATATGATAAACAACACTTAACTGTTGAGCAGTTAAGTTTTTATGTATGTGAATTTCATGTTTTGTTTTCTTGAAGAATGAACTCCTAGATACTCATAAGCAAATGCAAAAGGATGTTCAACTCTATCAAAGGCAAATAGAAGCAGGAAAAGCAAGTTACAAAAAAATGCAAGCTGACTTGCAGAAAGAGTTGCAGTCTGTCTTTCAAGAAAACACAAGGCTGACTTCACTGATGGAGGGTAAAGTTCCAAAAGGTACTGTTCAGTTTGAGCTGGTGTTGCTTCTTTTCTGTGGGGGTGGGGAGAGAGGGGAGACTTCAACTCTTTCCTCAAATAACTTGGAGGATTTTTAAAAGTAAAATCTTGGAATCTCTGGTACCAATGGCATGTAACTTCTGTAATACTTAAAGTACTTGGGGAAACTGCAGTTTATGTAATATTTCTTATTATACCAAGATGGTGAAACTGTTAGGGAGAAACCCAAATCAGATGGATTTCATCCAAACAAGTGATGACCAAATTCAAACTGTCAGTTTCAGCTCCTAATTGTTGGCCATTATGAAATATACTATTCTGGACTTATATGACATTCAGAATGTCATGTTAATATACATCTACTTAATTTAAAATTTTCTTTCATTCTTTCTCTGTTGCTTATTAATCTAAACTTGCTGATCCTCTAGATTTGTTCTCTCTTGTGGAGCTGGAAAGAAAAACAGATGATTTAAAAACAGAACTAGAAAAAGTACTGGAAGAGAACACACATCTACAAAAACAAGTAAATGAGTTGTCAGAATTGCAATCTCTGTCAAATACAGTTGAGTTACAGCAAAAAGAGGTAAACAAAAAAAAAAACCCCTTATTGTGATATTTTCCTGTATTGAGGCATGAACCTTAAAATTATCTAGAGCAAGTAATCTTTATAGGGATTTCTTCGTGAATACTTAGCAAAATGGTTCCAAAAGTTTTTTTTATTCTTTTTCCCCTCTAGTAAATAACTAAACATTATTGTTTGCAAGCTATACACTAACAATTCAATATTTTGATCATGATACAGATTTTATAGATATATCTAAATCTTTAATCAGGTTAGGAGTTTTATCTAATAACTCCTATCAGTTCAGTCTTGACTCAAATGTATGAAAAGGAGATATCCAAAGAACATATAAAGAGTTCTGAATGTCTAAGAGTTTTGAAGGTTTTGGATCCTTTGAGGTTTGTCTCTTACCCTCTTTCTGAAGGATTGTTTTGTTTTTTTTGTGTTGTTGGGATTTGTTTGTTTCTCTGTACTGTGTCTCCTATGTGACCATATGAAAACATCATACAACTATGACTAATTGTAATAGAATTAGAAAATACTTTTAATGTTGCTCTTCTATTGGCAGATTCTGGAAAAATCTGAGGAGCTCTGCTTATTAAAATTAGAAAGAGAAAAACTACTTTCTGAAGTAGCTGATAAGGAAGTTAAATTCAAATATATGACTGAAGAAATTGAAAGATCAAAAGAAGATCTAGCAGGTGCACAACTCAAGTATGTAAAATCTGATCAGGAGTATGTAGCACTTAAACAGCTCCATGAAGATCTAGAGCAAAAACATATAGCTGCATCAGAAGACAATGAACAAATGAAGTTTCAAATAGAAATTCTAGCTAAGGAAGCACAGAAGTGTAAAACAGCTTTGGATGAAGTGAAATTAGAGGTTAGTTTCATCATCTTTCTCCTTTATATGTGTAGGACACAGGTCAATTTATTCATAGTGAAAGATCATTTGGAGGCGTGGTCTTAAAGATGGCCACCAGGATTCATCTGTTAGTGGATATTAATTATCCTATGCTATAGGATAAGTATGAAGTCACAGGATTATGCAGTTTAACAGTCTTTCTCCAAAGACAGACAAACTTATGTTACTCTATGTTACATGTTTTCTTCTATACTCTGTCTTAATTCTTCTTTTTCAATTCTTCTCTTTATTGTGCAAGTAAATATGCTGCTGACCTAATATCACTGAAGTCAGAGATAAAGCTTTCTTATGGTGAAAACTGGAGTCTAACTCTTCAGAATTTTCCTCTGGGCTTTAAAAGAAAAAAATAGAACAGATGATCGTTCAAACTAAGGAGAATCACTGCATAAATTGACAACTAAAAAGTGTGTGGGGGAGGACTCTAAGAGGAAGAAATGAGAATTAAAAAGGCATTTTTTACAACCCTCTTGGCAGTGACATGGCTATCGTATTCCAGCTGTAGATTTGATTAAATTCCTAAACTTTCATGTAACAGTGCACATGAAACAGCAGGTTTTACTAAAGCTTTTGCTACTAAGGAAAAAATATCAAAAGGTCCCACAAACCAGTGCTTAATTGATGTGGTAAGAATATAAATGGAGACTTAAAGGTGTGGGGAGGAGGGAGATGAAATTTGTATTGTTGCAAGCTAGCATTTTTTCACTCTCTCTAAGCAAGATTCTGCAAGGACAGATGTGTTATGCATCTTCCCCTGTTATAATGAAAGTGTTTTGTTTTTTCCCTTTTCAAACTAAAGCTTTCCAGCAAAATGAAAGAATTGGAAGAAATGACAGCAGAGCACATGCAGCTTCTTGGAGTAAGAGAAGATCTTATTCAGACTCAGCAGAGGTTAAATGAAATGGAGCAATTAAAAGAGCAAGAAAAGATTACAGAGTCTAGATTGGAAGACAAGGATTCAGAGATTCAGGCAGTTCTTCAGCAGCTGAGTGGATGTCAGGAAGAAATAAAGAGCCTCACCCAGGAGAAGAATTACCTAAAACAAAAAGAAGAGATTCTCCAAGCTGAGACAGACCAACTCAGAGAAGATATCAAGGAGACTGTTTCAATGGTAGGAATTCTACCTTAATCGAAATGGGCCATATGCTTTAAGGGGAAATATTTAAGAACATTTATAAATCATGCTGAAAGATATAGGGAGTGGAGATTTTTTTAAACTCGAGGATTGCTTACTAATGTGGTGAAACTTGTGCCTTTTCTTGTCTGTGTTTTAATGTTTCTTATTCTTTAGAATATTCTAGCACATGAAGAACTAAGAAATACACAGAGTTCTCTCAAGCAATCCCAGGACATAATTAAGAAGCTAGAGAGAAGTATTTCTGAAAAAGAATCTCAGTTTCTGAATATTGAAGAGGCACTAGGAAAAACTATTAATGAACTTGAAATACAGGTAAGGTGTTACAAAATTTCAAAGTTGAAACAGTCCTGTTTTTCAGTGCCTCAATTCTTTGAAGGGGTCAGCAAACATAGGAGTGATTTTAGTCTTAATGTGTTTCCCAATTTTGGGGAGAGAGACCTGATCACCTTGCCATCTCTTCCACTTGTCTTTAGGAAATTTATAAGTCTCTGGTAAAAAGTGCATCAAGCAGAAATACTGTCTGATTCAAGTCTTTACCAGTTGGTAATTTGACTCCCTGCAGGCTTTTAAGCTGTCATGTATACTTTAATGAACCTCTGCTTAACTGGTGTTCCAAAACAGACAATTTGAGTGGTGGTATCGGACAACAAATGGATGAAGAGGTGAGGTTTGCCTTAGGAGGAATGAGGCTAACAATTTTTAACTCTCAGTCCCAGTGAAGGGTCTAGTGCGCACAGCTGCAAATGGCAGTGGAATTCCCATCATACAGCAGAAAGCCGATTCAATGTCTTTGTGCTTGTGTACGATGGCTGGCAAGGATTGCTGAGAATGCTGCATGTTATACAATTGCTTCAGTGGTTGGAGCTCCTCTTAAAGGAGAAACTATAGCACATGCGATAGTGAAGTATATATTTGCTTAAAGTGTATCAGCTGTTAGAGCCAGTAAGTCAACATATATTCAGCATTTGTGTGTTTTGAAGTGGATATATGAAAATAACCAGAGACATTTCTTAACCTGAGAAGAACAAGTTGGAATGTTTTTCTAGATAAAATCTAAACAGCGTTGCAAAATAGACTGCTAAAAGATTAGTTTAAAGGAAAATGGCAAACTAAAGACTGTTTAGGAGTTTCAGAATTTGGAGAGGGAGGTGTTTTTATTTTTTTAAAAAAAGCAGAAAAGTGAGTCAAATAGAATGCATTTGAATTTTGGTTTTGAATTGATGGAAATGCTTTTTTTTTTTGCATATTTTGTCTTTGTAGTTATCACAGAAGACTGAAGAAATAAAAACCCTCACATTGGAGAGAGACCAGCTTGCTGAAGGAAAATCTGAAAATTCTAAAAACCACGAGGAAAATGATCAGCTTCAGGTTCTAAAGGAACAAATCTTTTTCCTTACCCAAGAAAACAATTCATTGCAGAATAAACTTGACAGCTTACGTATGAAAAAGGAAGAGTACGAGGACGGCACTTTGGTAATTATTGTACTGAGACTAATGGAAAAAATGCATATTCAATCTTGAATTAAAACAATTTGCAAAACTAACTGGCAGAAAGAATCCTACTCTCTGATTAAAGACCTTTAAATAACAAAATTATTATTGTTCACTTAAAAGGTATTCCACCATTATGTTAGTTGTATATGGACAACTAATAGTAGAATATGGCATATTTCTACTGTAAATGGAATCTTACCTTCATACATGGTAGCAGTGTTCTGAGTTCATCTGCATAGAGACACAGTTTTCTTAAAACAATAGTTAATGGAAGTTTTTTTGGGGGGGGCGGGATCTGCATTTCAAGGTATATAATTGATTTTTTTTTAAAAAAAAAACTCTTATTTTTATTGAAAGCATGTGTTAGGGGACTCCATAGCCAAGACTCTTCATAACTGGAGATGCTGATTAGGTGTCTGTGTGTGTATGTATATCAAGGCCCTACCCGCAAGCCTTAAACTATGGCCATAAGAGTTCTATCTCTGGTAACTTGTTTGAGAAACTATCACAAGAACAGTAACCAACACATTTGGGGAGACCTTTTAAATAGATTGATTATAAAAGTCAGAGAAGCCATGTTTTAAAGAGACTTGCATTTTTTTGAGAGTAACAAGATCTACCTGAATCCAATATATAACTAAGCTTCTTGAACTACAAGACAAAAGCAAAATTCAGGAGTGTCCCCAAATGTGCCTGTTACTATTTTTGTCTAAATAAATTCTCTAGCTTCAAGAAAAAAGCATTCAGCAAGAAGTACTTGGCTTGAAAGAAGAGCTGAGCCAGGCACAAAGGAAGTTGCGTGAAATGGAGGAAATGAAGACCAGTGAATCCACAGAGGAACCTGAGAAGATGGGGAGAATAGACTTTACTCCAAAACTGTGTGACTGTCAGGACATGAGCACTGTAACAGGAGGAGATGATGATCTCAAAATACAACTGAAGAATCTGCAAAATGAGAGAGATCAGCTCAGGGAAACCATACAGGAGATAAATAGCACGGTAAGAAAAATAACCTGATTCCTTTAGGACTACATCTTTTAGAAAACTTCTCTCCTAGTATTTAAGTGTTACGTAGGCTTAATGTGCTTTAACTCTCTTATGTCCAAAGAATTCAGAGATGCAGGAGAAGTTGAGATGTGCTCATAACTCTCTCAAGCAACATCAAGAGACTATTGCAGAGCTAAAAGGAAGTATTTCAGAGAAAGAAAGTCAACTCCTGACAGTGCAAGAGGCATTGAGGAAAACAACTGATGAACTGAAACAACAGGTTGGATGTAGCTTTTCTCGAGCAAAACAGAAGTTCTGTCAAGATTGGCGATTCATGTCCTGGGTAGATTTCATCCTAAAGGGTTCAATAAAAATGTAGTAAAGGGTACTTAAAGGCCTTTATTCTGCCCCCCCCAACTGCTTCCCAGAAGAATTCCATAAAAATATAAAGGAAGTGAAAAGATGATCAAACTGCAATTTGAATCACAATTATAATTGCAAGTTACAAGTCAGGTTGAAGGTTGAAATATTTGACATCACTGCCTCAATATATTTTTGAAGTCTTAAACTTTTAATATTTTACATGATTGATAGTATGTTATCTTTCAGCTATGTAACTGAAAATATTCTAGCAACTAAAAAACAACATGGTTCTCTTTAATTTGCTGCATTATTATAAGTTATAAGTTTGTCTGTGACTACTTTTTATTATTCTGGCCTTTAGAACATTAATACTTGTTTGAATGAAGCCTGTTTGCCTGTTTCTGTGAGTTTATAATGAGCTATAGGTTTTCATGTAAATGAATGGGTGTACCAATGAGACAGAAGCATTGGAATTTGACTAAGCTTCAGCAAACTGGTCACATCCTTCTTGGTTTGTTTAACAGAAAACATCTCATTCATTTAACTTTATATGTAATGATGATGATGTAATTATCTGTAGATATAGACAGTGTTTGAAAAATATCCAATAACACTTCCTCAAATCAAAACTTAATTTGGAGAAAATGATAGCTTTCTAATTTATTTTGGGGGCTGAAGTAGCTCAACTGGGCGAGTATTAGACTGAAGATCTAAAGGTCCCTGGTTCAGGCCCGAGTTTCAGCAAGGGGGGTCCTTGTTGCTCCTTCTCTGGAGATATTCAAAGCCCGTCTGGCTGCAACCCTGTCTAACATGCTCTAGGTGACCCTTCTTGAGCAGGGGTGTTGGACTAGATGATCTGCAGAGGTCCCTTCCAACCTTACTAATTCTGTGATATGTTTCATTGTTGCTATCATTATGAAGTTATTTCTACCTATGCTATAGATGATTCATGATATTAATGCCAATCCCTGTTTGTTCTTTCAGTTCACAGAAGTAACTGAAAACCTGGCTCGTGTTTCTTCTGAATATAGCAAGCTACTGGCAGAAAAAGAGCAAACTGAACAAACAATGAATGACCGTATTTGTCAGCAGCTTGACAAAATCACTTTGCTTAATCAAGAAAGAAATGAGCTTCAGCAAATGGTAGAGTGCTTTAAAGTAGAAAGAGATGAGTTAGAGGCCAACTTTCACGAAAGCAAAGAGAAAGTATGTATCAAACCTCTTAAATGTTCATGCTTTAAAGCCAGGCTATGCTATTCTGAAGGTTTGTGTTTGTCTTGAAGCCTTCTGTTCGGTGTCTTCCTCTCTCCTGTTTTTAGCTGGTTTAGGATATTGGAATCTTTGGTTCTCTCTCTGCTACTCTGGGTTTAGACAACTGTTTGCCACCTACTGGACAAGTACTCTCCAAGTTTTTTTCATCTACAATAACTTTACATTTAGCACTGAATGGTAGAGGTACTTTAGGTTTATTGATATCTAGAGGCCCAAGTCTGCTACCACTACAATCCACAATGAGCTGATGAGGAGAAAGCTAACCCAGAAAGATGGATGCTCTATCACACTTCTACATGATGTTTTATTTTCATGGCAAAGTTACAACCTCATTATTCTAAGTGTTTGCAAGGAAAGCGTGCTTATATTGACCCAGTATTTCAGACAAACTTGACCATATATGTAGTTAACAAATCAAGTTGTCTCCAAATTAAAAGGAAGCTGTGCAAATTCTTTTAAGTAGTAAAAGCTTTCGTGCAAATTTAGTTAATGGAACCACTAGTCTCTTATGAATGTGTATAGAACATCTATTTAAAAAGTAAAATCAGCAAACCTGAGACTATCAAATCTTTGTCATCAAACTAATCTTTCATTTTAGGTGTGGACCTCCTTCATAAACAGTTAATTTAAACAAATTCTTGTATTTTGTGATAGTTGCCACATGGGTAAGAATGTATTACAGGTTTTCGCAAATATAGTCATCCACATTATCTGTTCCTTTAATATTTCCCTTCCTGCAACTCTTTGCCCTCAATGTGAGTATGAATGGCAAATTTTATTTGACTATGGTGAGGGGGGGGTGTTTTGCTTGAGAGTTTTTCTTTTTTTTTTAACCTGGTAAAGGATTAAAATTTTTGAAGACTAATCTCCTTTGGAGTTCTTAAACTTGGTACAGGGAAATGACAAATGAGAATAAATTTTTTTTCAGGTAAAAGATTGATTATCCTGATAATTCTTTCTTAGAAACTTAAATGTCTTTGCTTAACACAATACTTGATTCCTGATAACCAAAACTTAGTCATACTGATTAATCACTCATTAACACTTTCATGCAGACCATACAAACTCTGACAGAACTGGAAAATCTGCAGGAAGAACTAAAGCATCAGAAAGAGCAAACAGATTTCCAGAAAAACATGCTAGCAGAAAGGGAGGAGAAATTGCAAAATACTGAAGAAAAACTGACTAAAGAAATAGATGAGTTGAAAGAAAAGGCAAGTACAGTAAAATAACAATTTTTAGAACTAACTTAAATAACCTGTGAGAATTTGCACTGTTTCTACTGTTCACATAGATGATGTCATGATGATAGAAGTTAGCAACTGTTTTCTCCTGAATGAAGAGAAATTCTTGCTACTAGTTATGTTCATTTTATCCTTTTTTTGTTTAGATAGACAAGCTGAATCAAGAATTAAACTCCATAACAAAGGAAAGAGAGCAGCTGCTGGATGAAATGAAAGAAAAGACTGAGAGTGAAAGCAGTAAATTTCAAGAGGTGGAGAAGCAGAATAATATGTTAGCACAGGAGAGAAACCAGCTCCAGAAGATGCTGGAAGGTATCCAGGCAGAGAAAGACAAGCTGGAGGTCAAACTATATGAGAGTATTGAGAAGGTGCTTTAATCTTTAATAAAAATATAATAGCTATGGACTAATTGTTTGAAGAATATCAGTATACTTGTCTTGTGGAACTGTATATAAAGCTGTGTGTAAATTTCTTTTGCAAATTTTATCTGGGGATGCTTTATTTAGTTGAGTTTTTTGTTTGTTTTTTAAATGAGGAACAGGAGATCACACAGGTTAAATTACTGAAACACAGCAGGCATTTTCTTATGAACTTGATGAAATGGTATGTTTTGCAGTTGAGCTCCAAAGCTGAAGCTGAAACGGCTAATAACAGCACAGTTCAGTGACTGCTTACTAAAATGGTCAGGTAGTGTCCATTGAGCAGCAGCTCTTATTCAAGCACTTGGTAATTATTTCAACTATCTGTAGTTGATTTTAAAATCTACGATAGAAAGAGAACCTTGTTCTTGCTACCAGCATCTTCTGGATGATCCAATGCACCTATTCTTGAGTATTCGTTTTCTTGCTGTGTAATGCCAGGTTCACTTAAAAGTCATAGGATTTAATTTAAGTCATTATAGGGCTGGTATTCCTTTGTCTAAGATATTTTAAAAGTACTGTTTGACAACAGTTCAGTTAAATTGTTTCAGATTGAAAAGCATTTAGGAATTACTACGAAACCTCACTGAAATCACGTCTCTGCTTTGTTACTCATCCACGTAATAGGGACTGCAGAAAACAAGTCCAAGTGTGTTTGTAGAGTACTCTATTTCTTTACATCAACAAATACAAAGGATTTATGAGTATTCTGGTTGGCAGGTTTTGCTTAGTGAAAGCAAAACCTTCTCAAAGACAACTTTAATACAGTTTCCAGAAACAAAGCAGCTTGTTGGTGCTAAATATTTTGACTCCCATGCATACTGGTGTGTGCAAAACAGATTCACGTGCTAGCTTAGAACTTTATTTTGTTTTCTTTACATTGTTTTTTACTCCAGGTCCTTGAAAGAGAAAAGGAATTAAAACAAAAACAAGAGCTCTTCAACAATGAGAAGAGTAAAGCTGAAGAAAGAGAAGAACAATTGTTAAAGGTTCAGAGGCGATCAGAAATCCTAGAGGACAGCCTAACAAACAAGGTAAGGTATTTTGTTTTTTAGCTTCCTGATCTGCATTTTTATTTTCTGATGTCTTGTCACTAACGTGTTTATCTCTTGCTTAGGACAAATCCTACTACTTAAGTCTCAGAGCACCTTTTCTGTAGGTGCTATAACAAGCAGAAACATGGGCAGAGGCTTTTGCACAAGTTTCTCTAGTGCTACTATTTTCTAAACATTACTAATTTGTTTCAGCTTGGGTTATCTGCTCTATTAGAATGGACATACTGGATACAAGCAATATGATTACAGATTGCTTCAGGTTAGCAGATGCATTATTCTTCTATTCATTAGAGCAGTTGGAAGGAAAATTACATTGCCTATCTCTTATGTGAATCTTCATTTTTTCTTTTTTTTTTTTTTTTTTTTTTTTTTTTTTTTTTTTTGATCTGGACATGAGATGACTACTCTTCTGTTCCTTTCTTCTTGCTGTGGTGTAGACCAAACCTGACTGAAGTAGAGCTGTATGGTCTAATGCTGCTTTTTTTTAATTATTTTCCCAAATGATTAGAACTTTTTTTTAAAACTCTTCGTGAATTTTTTTTTAACTATAGATCCACCAGTTAACTGAGACACTGAATAGTGTATCATGTGAAAAAGACCAGTTATTGGCTGAAAGAACTAGTCATGCTTTACAACTTCAAGAACAGATCTCATCAATTAATCAAGAAAAAGATGAACTACAGAAACTTCTCCAGGATGTCAGCTCTGAGCGGGACCAGCTCAAGATAGAATTGCAAAAAAATTCTGAGATGGTTGGTATTGCAAATTGCATACCTAACATATGAATAACATCTCACCTTCTTGAGTGGTACTTAAATATCTGTGTGCTTATTTTAGTGCATTGAAACAAATGCCAAACTGGAATGTGCTCTGGACCAACTGCAACAGAAAAACCTGAATGACCTATCAGTTCAAGTGAACACACTTGATAATGCAGAACAGATGTATGACGACAGCCTGAAGGAAAAAAACTTAAAAATTAAGGTAAATTACTTTTCTACTTATATAAGTGTAGATGTTAAATATTTTGTCTGGAGTATCAACCTTGCTTCTGTGTGCAATGTATTAAATTGCTAGTACATCTTGCTATGATGATACAAGCTATGGGGCAGCAGTTGTTACTGTTTGGTGACTGTGCATCCTATTTTGAGAACTTGAATTGTAATTCTACATTTAGATATCTCACCTGACTTTGTTATTGTCCAGCTGAAAACAAAAGGTGATGTAAAAGTGCTCACCATTTTGCTTTTGCAAAATCACATGAACTTTCCCTCCCTTGCCCCTAATAAATTTGACTTAAGTAGCACCTTCTCTTCTCAAAATAGCTAAGTTGTGTAATTTCTCAAAGTGTTAATTTGCTGTCCTGAGTAAACCCCACTATGGATGTGAGTACCACTAACTTATCAAAAATATAAACCAAGATTTAAGGATATGTATGAAATAACATACAGCTCCCCACTGTACTGCAGTCTGCACAAATGTGTAGTAGAATCAGGGACCATGTAATACCTGCTAGAAAAGCCTAATGGCTTCTTGAATTGACACTAAAAGTTGCAGAGAGAGAGCTGAACCTATTCTGTAGCCTTGTCTTCTCCATTAGCACTTGTTTAGCTCCTTACTGCTGATGTAGCATATAATGAGGCCCATAAACAACATCATTTAGGACTCTCAGTTGCAGTCTTCCCTTCTGAGTTGTAGCTGGGAGCTTTCCAAGTGATTGCTGGTGTATGCACACAATAAAAAAGGATCCCATATTTATGGGAATAAATGATGGGCATTGTTTAATCTGTGGAAGTTTCTTCTGCAAAATATTGCTGATGTCGTCATCGCCTTAATATTCAAAGGACTAGGTGCTTGTATGTGTATTGAAAGCAGACTGGATTACTGTATGAATATTACTTTTAATGTTCAAAAAGGATATTTATCACTCCAGGGCACCAGCTAATCTAGGAAAAAACTTTCATAACAAGCAAGCTGATCTTATCTGTTATGATGTTCCTTGTGCCATTTGCTTAGGTATCTTGTGTTAGTGCCTTTTGAATGCCAGGCAGTTACTATGTCAGCTCCAGTGTGTTTATGGGTGTGGGAGAATTAATGAATCCTGTTTGACTTACTCCAAAGATGGAGGCAGTACTGGCTAATAAGCTTACACTGACTTGCTCAGAGATGTGTAATGTAGCTTCAAATAAACAGTACTTGAACTGCAGTTTACTGAGTGCCTCCTTGATACCAGTTTCATTTCTCAGCCTGCTTATCTCTGCCTTTATGGAAGGTGAGGAGAGCTTTTATTTTTATTTTTTTTATTTTTATTCTTTTGTGAATGCACTATGAAGCCCAAAACAAGAGATGTGCATGCTCGCGCTCTCTCTCTCTTCCTCCCCCCTGCCCCTTCCCCAAAGGACTGACAGAGTAGGTCACCTTGGACCTTGTCCTAACAACAGCCCAGCAGGAAAACTGTGGATAAGCAGCAAATTTGATCTCTCTCTCTCAGCGTATATGTCTTGATGTGGCCAGAAAATCTAGATCACAAAAATAATTTGAGCATGTGAAACATGCTTTTCTGGAGAACTAAGAAATCCTCTGCTTTTGAACTGGCTCAGTGTTTGTTTCTGCAGCGAGTCAAAAACTGAAAACTTAGTCTAGCATCTTTTATATTGTAAAATCAACACATGCTTTAGACAGTTGTCCTGAAATCTGATGATTTGTTTTAGGTTTGTTTTAAAGCTGATCACTTTATTTCTCTCTCTCTCTGTGTATATATATATATGTGTATATATATATATGTATAGATATATGTAGTAATTATTATTATTGACTGAATGAATTTGTTTACCTTGCACTTAGGAGCTTCTTGAGAAATTTCCAAACATGGGGAAGAGATATGAATGTCTCTCTACAGTGTCTCTTAATCTAAAGAATGAACTGAATAGTCAGAAAGCACTGATAGCTGTGATACTGACTCGGCTTTCATTGGAGCAGACTAAACAAGTCAAAAGGCTTCAAACTGAAAATGAGAAAATAAACGGTCATCTACAGAGTTTACTGAACAAACTGAAGGTATCATCTTAATGCTGAATGTGTAGATAGCTTTATATTACATGTTTTCTACTTTTGCTTAATCAGCTCTTTTTAATATTAAAGACAAGGATTCTTTATGCTGTAGCATAGATCTTACTGAAAGCATACCTCGTGGAAAATTGAACTGATAAACCCTTTACAATCCTGGAAAACTGAATTTCTTAAAGTTAATCAACCTTAATTTCTGACTGTAGTCCAGCTTCTTTGCAGGGTGTTATTTCATTGACATTAGTGGGAAGGTAAGTTCTGTTTCTGCTCTTCACAAATAAATTTATGGGCTCCAGAACACACGTCATTGCAGGGGAAAAAAGAGAGGCATAAAACTCCTTGGAGATGTTTATTCTGTAAAACGATTTAGTAGTCCAATGCATTTGTGGCCTTGTAGACCTTTCATTAAGGGCAGTACAGTGGAGAAATTGATTCAAAGAAACTGAGAAACTAAGTAAAAAATCCTGTTAATTTGTGCAGAAGCAATGCTGGTTTTCTCTGTTCCTTTATTTACCATGGAAGGTGGAGTTTAGCATGTTAGTTTGGTAATGAAAATACTAGGCATAGTCTTGAGAGCATAAATCAATCATCTTCATAAATATCTATTAGCTTTAAAAGTTTAACAAGCTTTCCAAAGAGCCTGACCTCTTAACTTCAGATTTGCTGTAGTTTGTCTCTGTTATCTTTTATCTTTGGATGCCTTTCAACTTTTATGGCGGAAATGTTTAGAATTTAAGTAGTGAGCTCGGTCAGAGTAAAGCTTTACACATCAGCATGGTGGTGGTGATATTGCAAATTACACCTTTCACAACTACAGAATAGAATAAGCCTAGCAAAGAATACTTTGTTTTGCCTTTTGAAGTCTAGGTGAATAGAAGGCTCTCCAGGCATAGAGCCTTTTAGGCTTTGGGGCTTTTTAGAAGTCAACAGAAAAAGAAAATTTGCATACTCTGGAAACGTTGACCTAGCTGAATGTCATATGTGCTGTATATCAATGTCACATATGAACTTAATTTTCCTAGCCATACCTCAGTTGTCTTGGGAATCTGTGGAAACTGCTGGACTATAGAATCTGGAGTCTTACTGAGTGCAAGGTACCATTTTTGAAGCATGCTCACTGATATATCCTTTGCTCTTAAAACAGTTTCTTTTCAGTCGCGTTTGCTGTAAGAAGGGAGACTATCATACTATTGTTAACAAGTATGATATGGAATTGCTTGAGGAGAAGAGAAGACAAGATCAGCTACAGACTCAAATTCAATGTCTTAAGTCTTGTTTGAACCAGAGAGAAATACCTTCTCAAGACTCGAACATCTATGAATTGCCACAGAATTTGCACTTGAATGCAGAGGTAGTGTTTGTAACAAATTCCTTTCCAATCCTTTCCATTCCAAAACAAATGCTTTTATTTGTTCAAACCTCACTTAGAAAAAAAAATCACCAAATTCATATCTTTATTTGTGCTACTAACTCAATAGAAGTGAAGGCTATAGTTTTTTTAAAGTGACTCAAAGTGAAATTATTATTATAAAATAATGAGACTGATATTTTACTTGCTGTGTGAAATACTACCTGATATTAAAATGAGTTTTAATGTATGAAGTAATGTTACACTAACATACTTCCCACTGTTTGCGCCCCCTGCTGCATGCCCACAGCCACCCAATCCTGCTGCTAGGAATATAGATTGTCTTTTCATTTTCCAAGTAGGATGTAATTTAAATATAGTGAACTTTCTTGTCGCTTAGCAAATAAAGAGTAACTAGAGGCTAAAAGAGACTTCCTGTAAATCTTAATAGCTAAGTGGCCAAAATGTATTTTTAGATGTCTTCTATTTACCAAAGCAGTTTAAATTGACATCTTGCTTCATTTTCAAACTGCTGTTTCTTGTGTGTGTGTGTGTGTTTTTTTTTTTTTATGAAGAACATTCTGAAAGATGTATCAGAAATGGAAAGCGAACTTCTCAGCATAGAGGCAGAGTTAAAGCATGAAGAAAGTACTAGAAAAGAAACAATGCGGTTCTGGGAAGCTTGTTCAGGAACTCACTGTGATGCAGAAGAACTTAAAGATGGGTTAAAAAAAGACAATGAAAGGCTTCTACAAGTCATTAATTTCTGGACTCCTAAAGTAAAGGTAAAAACTTAATTTCTTTCATCAGAAAATGTAGTTTGTGTAAACTGTCTAAATATCTCCACTATCTTTTTAATAAAACAAATAAAAATCTCAAAGGATCTTTAAATGTATTCTTCAAGTATTATCAGCACTTAATATCTTTTGTGCTTAGCTCTAAAAGGTAGAAATAATTAGAAAGTTCTAAAGACTTTTTTCTTCTTTCTCCTCGTGCATGCAGACTTGGAAATTTGCTTTTGAAAGGCTTTCTGGGAAACAGCTGATGGCCTGCTTTGTGTGCGCGGTGTGGGTTTCCCTTCTCTTCTCCCCCACCCCCTTTAATAGAATGAATCCTGAAAACTGTTGGAAATCATTATATAGTTTTGCTTAGAGAACTTTGCAGCCTGATGCAATCACTTCTACTTAAGGTTTTATGCCCACAAGATTGTCTGTTCCCTTCAAGCCAACTTCAAGATGATTAAAATAGTTTCTATAAAACCTAATTGTGCTCTATATTCTTGCCCCTCTTCTACTTTCAAAAGATAAGTTTTCTAGAGGTGGTTCTGTCTTCATTACCTTTTTTCTTTCCCTCTTCTTGCTGCTCATCACTTTTTCCCTGGGGAGGGAAAAAAGATTAGGAAGCTTGGTTATAAAGTGCATTATAATAATTTAATTTCATATACCTTTAAAACTATCAAATGCTGCTGAAGAACAGGTTATGGGAGGGAATCCAGTACCCACTGGTTGGTTGTTGGGAACAGTCTTCCGAATTCCCAGTATAAACTTGGTCCTGGTCTGTTCGTAGTTCTTGTACTTATATTGGCCTGAAGCTTGAGGAACTCATCTCCCTCCTTCCATGTTCTGCTTCAGTGTGGTCCAACCAAGTTCACCCATTTAAAAAAAAAAAAAAAAAAAGAGAGAGAGAGAAAGAAAAGCACAACCTTTTTCGTAAGAGTAATAGCCAGCTTTGGCTTTGGAGTTCCCCAGTGTTGACACTCTTTTCAGAAGAATGCCTTGATGCATGTATTTTTATAGTTTGAAGGCTTTAAACAGAGAAAAATCCACCAAACTTCACACTTGTGAAATGGCAGAATTATAGTGGATTCTTTTTCTTTATCTGACATGTTGGGCATATGGGCTATTAGAATAGTACTATGTATATCACTTTTCAAATAGTTTTGTTTATTGTGATCAATTAATATATTCTAGTAAATTCTCCAAATTAGTTTTTCCTATGCTACTCACATTCAGAAAGTCTCTCTTGCATAGTTCCTTTATTTCTCTAATCTTGCTAATCCTTCTGCATTAAGTCAAGTAACAAGTTTGATGTCTGTTTCCTGCCTGTCTTCTCTCTTGACTCTTTCCCCTCCACTTTGGAAATAAAACCTAGATTTCACTTTATTCTGGTGATTCTATTTCTGGTAATAAGCACTTTCAATTGTGACACAAACAGAGTTGCTTCATTTCTTTACTTGTCTTGTTCCTAGCTGGTACAAAAATGATTTCATAGTTACTAAGTGGCATTACTTAATTTCAGGTACTCCTTCAGCTTTCTTCAGAACTGGATGCCAAAACTGCTGATTATTGTAGAAGAGCTGATGCTGAACAGAAACTAAGAAAAGAGAAAACTGAGGAGTTGCTTCAGGAGCTGAACAATATTAAAGAACAACTGGCACCTGGTGCCTCTGCCAGTCTTGCGTTAGAAGAAGAAAACTATAGACTTCATAACAAATTGGAGGCTGCAGAACAAGATAAAAAGGTGCAAAATTTGTTTCAAAAAAACCCAACTCTTTTGATGCTTGACTTCAAGTTAAGGGTGCTTCAAAGTGAGAAGAAAATTAGGTTTGATAACTGTAAATCTGTGCCACATAACACTCTGGCCCAAGGTGCACTTAAGTTCTTGTAGCTGCTACTTGTACTCAAAGTAGAATTTTAAGCTGTGTTTAAGTAACTCACCTAACAGGCAATTGACTGTGTTCTATTTACAGGCAGATGTCAGTCTAGAAACCCACGTAAAATGGGGAAATTCTGAAGTATTGATTCTAATATAATATTGTGATAGTGGTGATACTTTCTTTGAATATATGGTATTCATTATGTCAGACTAGAGTAGGATTTTTTTTCTTCTCCCCCTTTCTGCTTTCCAAATCTAGGAATCTGATATCCTCTGTTAAGGAGAAGAGTGAGGGGATTAGGAGTAACTAGATTAGAACTCAAGCTGGCAACTGGATACTATAAACTTTTCCCTGTATCATTTTCTTAAATGTCACAGTTAACCTTGCTCAAAGCAGTTTATTTTTAAATAAATGAAATTCCGTGTTCCAGAGTACTAACAGATGTCACAAAGTCAGATGGACATTTGTGTGTATGGCAAGTCTTGATTTTTAAAATTAAGATACCCTATGCTGTTACGCTGATATAACTCTTGGCATAACTTTTCATAACTGGTTAATATTTCTCAAAAGGCTATGGAATTAAAAATCCAAAAGCTGGAAAATGTAATAAATGAAGTAGGAAAAAACGTCCAAGAGAAGGATGACAGGATACACAAGTTACAAGAACAGATAAGAATGAAAACAGCTGCAAGTGAGCTCACTCAACTTCAGGCCACACTAAATGAGACAGAGAAGTGCCTCAGAAGTGCCTTAACAGAGAAGCAGAGTCTCCAGGTATGAGCAAAATACTTTACTCCTCACATTCTCCATTGATAAGTCCAGGAGGGAGCATACATGAGGAAAAAGGCTGTGAAAGAAACGTAACACTTGAAAGTCAATTTATTGAGCTGTACAGTGTTCTTGGAGTAATGTACTTGCCTCTCCTAGTAGAATTTCACAGCCTCTTGGACAAAATCTGGAGCCTGCATTAACACGTTAGAAACTAAAGCTACAACTTCTACAAAATGATGCATTTCTAAAACATTCTAAGAAGGAAATACTTTAAATTTTGAAATTAAAGCATAGCTTTTTTCTTGACTTAATCTATTTGCGTGTTAGTTCAGAATTACCAGACTTACATCTGCAAGCAAGTCAAAACAAATTGCTTAAAATAGAGTTGCAAGCAAAATACCAAGAGTCCAAACGTCAGTGTCATTGCATTGCCAACTGATGTTATGGTGCTACCTGGTAATGAAACTGTGTTCTTTCTGCTTCTAATCTCGTACAGCAGAACCTAATAGGTCGTAATAATGGTACAAACCAAGCAGCTTTTAAATTCATTACTAATAAGTATCAATCCTTTCTTCATATTCTTCTATTTAGGCAAAATTAGATAAAGGTTCAGAGTTGTACAAAGAAGAAATTGATAACCTCAAAACGCAGTTGGTAAACTATGAAATGGAAAGAATGAAACAATCCAACTCTTTTGATAAGAAGTAAGTTCAAGCTTTACTTTGTTACACTTTAACTGCTTAGTTCTATGTTGTGGAAAAAATTGGAAGCTAACTTCAGTTTTAGATATCCTCATTATTCTAGCAGAATTCTGAAGAAAGACTAAAAACTGTACGTCTGAGTCAGATTGACTGCCAAAATCCTTCCTCATACAGCCACAAATAAATTCCAACCAATGCATGCTCAACTATAAGCCAAATAACTGTTCTGAGTGAAGGAAGTGAGGGGAAAGCAGTTAATAAGAGCGCTCTGCATCCCTCCCCTCCAGTGAACTGCACAGAGGATAATTTTAGTCCAGTATTTTTTCTGTGTTTCACCTAAAATCTAACTGATAACCAGATGAGATGTTTCTTTTTACTTAAGTAACTTGGATTTGTTCCTGTTTGACAGCTCATTTGAAAATCAAACTAGCTCTCTGGCAACTTTAACTATTAAGCTGTACAAAATAGTGTTTTCTTTTCTCCCCTTCTCCCTTTCCCTGATATAGACTTGCTAATTATAAAGCTCTTGCGGAACACCAAGAAGAACAATTGAGAAAACTAAAAGAAGAACTTAGAAGAGCACAACAAGAGCAAGATGTTACAGGTAAATTCAAGATAGATATAAGGGATTCATGCTATACATTCAATTTTAAGGTTACATGGCTGAAGTTCAGATCAAGATGCAGGCTTCTTACCTCATGTTGGTATGAGGAGGATTGAATGCTTTGGATGGTGAGATAGAAGATGAAATGATAGCTGCTTACACACTGTTAGATTGATACTGTTAGAATTGCTGCAGTTTGTAAAGGTGTTTTGTTTTTGCTTGTTTAGTCTAAGAGCCCTGAAAGGTTTTGTGGCTTATGTTGTCATTTCTTCCTTGATTAATTTCACATATAAATAGCTAGTTCTATCCATAATCATGATATTAACTATTTTGACTCTAAATGGCCTTGCCTTTTAAGCTTCTGAATATCTCCCTGACAGTGTGACTATTAGTGTGCATGTGTATAATAGTGTATAATATATACTAGTAGTATTGTATACATTATAGAAAATAGTATATACTAGCAGTTGCAATGGCACTTTTAATCCATTCAGGTTTTACTTACAAGATTATAAGAAGGAATTTTGTATAGGCATGACTAAGATTATATTGATTTGGTTTTAAGTGCTGTCCAAATAACATGTGTTTGTATAAACTATTTTCTAGTGGTCTTAGAAAAAGAAGCTCCTCGGCAATCACAAATACCCCTTACTTGTGGTGGTGGCAGTGGGATTGTGCAAAGCACACAAATGCTTGTTTTAAAATCTGAACAAGCTAAACTACAGAAAGAAAACTTGCAGCTGAAGAAACAAAATGACCTTCTGCTAAGGTAAGTGTAAAGCTGATCAACATCATGTCAAATACTTTGGTGCTATTTAGCTATGCTTACCATAACTGTTTCTTTATAGGAAATCTATAGAGGTGAGCAACTAATTTAAATCTAAAAGCAAGACCTAAAAGAATCCAGTGAATCTAATCTTTAAAGTTTGTGAATTGTTGCCCGTATTTATAAATCTGTCTGTGAGCTTTAAGCTGCTTTTATAACAGCTTTTTGAAAAGAGTTTATTGAAAGCGAGAAAACATACTTTGTTTAAAAGTTATGATAAAATTGTGGCATGGATATTTAGCTGTTAAATAGAAAAACAAAACAAACACAAAACCTATTATATCTCCTAGATAACTGATATTGATAAGCTAGGAGGCTTGCATTGCCATGCATGTCATATGTCATCTGAAGGTACGAGATCTGTCTTGTCTGGGTTTTTTCTTTATCTAAAGAAATTAGTTTAGATTTTTCTCCTCATTATATGTTCTTCCTTTTCCTGTTCAGTAATGAGCTTCAGCTGAAAGAAGAACTTAGAAAATGGAAAGAAAGAGCACTAAAACTGAAAGAACGATCCTCAAGGGAAATTACTCGAGAGACAGTACCGAGGTCTCCAAGGAAAACAGTGCCATACTCTCTTAAAGAGCAAATGCCTTCTCCTTCTAAGGAATCCATTTCTCAGGAAACTGTGACTCAGGACACAAAGTCTCTACCACTGACTTGTCCAACAAATTTTTTTGATAATTCCAACTTAGGTACACTAACAGGTACATAACACAGTATTGTACTCTTAAGATTAGTAGAGAGAAAATATAAAGGATGGTCTGTGAAGGAGAGTAGGTGACCTGTACTTTCTGTATTCAAACCTGAAACTTGCATAGTGAAACAGCCATGAGAGTTATACAAACATGCACTACGAATCCTAAATACTTAAACTGATCTTCAGGGGCTGAATGTCCAGACTTTTTCTCTGTTTTGCCACGGTGGAAATTTTGATAATTGCTTTAAAAGGTGAATAAGCAGGATGTCCTATTACTGGATAGATAATCTGGAATATTTTTCTGCTTATCTTTCTTTAAGCACAGACTTCTGGCAGAATTGATTCTCATAGACCACTTTGTCATTTATGCAGTGTTAATGGCTAGTTAACTGATCTCTAAACTTCTTTATCAAGATCTTGGTCTTTGATGTTGAATCTGTCAATCTGCTTTCTTCCAGCTGCAATAACAGTAGTCTTGATA
The DNA here is from genome assembly GCF_028389875.1 of Rhea pennata. Classification (NCBI taxonomy): domain Eukaryota; kingdom Metazoa; phylum Chordata; class Aves; order Rheiformes; family Rheidae; genus Rhea; species Rhea pennata. Next base: position 65,640,654 of record NC_084666.1, read on the forward strand.
TTTTCCTCTCCTTCAGCCCTAGTAACATCTGGGAGAAGTCTTCTAGTGCTAGTCCATGCTAGCATATGGACTATGCTAGTCCATGCTAGCATATTAAAAGTACTGCTTTCATTGTTATGCTTTATTTTAAAGACTTAGACCTGAACAGCTATGCTGAAGACTTCATCAGTTTGAGATATTAATGACAGACTGCCAGAAAGAATATAAGATTCAACTTGTTGCTGTTTCTTGTTATGACCAAGCAATAGTACAGGCTTTTCTCAGAGTATCATGTTTCCAAGTCCTTGAGATCAGAGGCAAGCTTTGATAGCTGACATCTAAAACACTAGTCAGGATTAAATTGCTGTATTCCTACTGTTTGTGTTACTTAATGTTCTTGTTTTCTGTATAGATACACGACCTGCAGGAGTAGAGCCTACAGAGGAATACCTTAAGCATTGGTTTGGAACTTCAGAAAGAGATAAAGCCCCAGATTGTACCACCCAATAAAGGTGTTTTCTGTAAGCTGTCTCTACAGTGGCTATACAGCCAGAATCTGCATACACAGAAGACAATTGCTTCATGTTAAAAGCCATCATCCTCTTCTACAAATTGTAGAAAGAACTCTGGTAGCATGTAAATTCGTTGCTTTTTTTGGAGCTGCTGTTTCCCATGGCTGGAAAAGCTGAAATGGAAGCACATAAATGGAAAAGCAGTAATGCTGCCTGCAACCTGCTGACACTGTGGTGGTTCTACCTTGGTCATTTTTTTGGATGGCAAAGCTAGCAAAGCCTATGTACTAAACAGAAGATGGAAACGGAGATGATCCAAAATCTACTGTGAAACTTACAATCAATCTTACACTTCTCATTCTGTCATTCATAAAATAGGCCTTCTCTGGACTGTTGACTTTTGTATCTGAATGATATTGAAGTGGAAAGAATTGTTCTCATTAGTTTTTATTCCTCAGGATCTGTTTTTCTATCATGTTTTCATAAGACCATAGGAGTGGTGTTTTCACCAAAATTTTTAACCTTTATATTGGGACACTGTAACTGAAATTATTTTTCTGTTTATAGGGCACATAATCAAGGCTTCATCTTTATTTCTTTACGATACTTCCATAGTTCTGTCAGTTATGGTGCCAAGAATAACTCTGTATTTCGCGTTATCTTTAAATGTACTTACAGTTCCTGTGCAGAGTTGGACATCTGAATTTTTTAACAATAAGTCACGGAGCTAACTGTTGACAGCTTCTCTATTCACTAGAGGAGCGAAAGCAGACTGGATGACTTGGGCTGCAAGAAAGAATTAATATTTTACGATGCTACTTATCTGCATTGTGAGACCTATTTCATTTTGTATTTTCTGTGTATAAGATTTCTTTGATAATAAACTTGAATGTGTTAAGTATTTAAAAATATTTTTGCTGGTCACTTCAATTTTTTGGAGTCAGGATGTTGATTAATAATCTTAATTTCATCCCTTCAATCGTAATTACAATGCTTCTTGTCAGTCTTCTCTGTAGCTGTTCCACAATAATCCCTTTCTGCAATGCTAGCTTTTGATTGAAATATATATATATATATATATACACATATATATATATATATATATATATGAATGTATTAAAATGTATATATTCTTTTCCCTGATCAAACATTTCCTGACAGAGGAAAGATTCTAAATGTGAAAGGCTAAATTCCCCCCTGCCTCTCAGGTAACCAAACAGGAATCTTGTGCTCAGCCTGAGGTTCACTTCTTGAAGAATGGAATCATCATGAGATGACCCAGCTAACAAACGCATCAAAAGCATGCCTGCTTATTTGGTAGGAATAAAGATCTATGTGGTGCTAGCTATCTCCTTATGTATTCCATTATGAGTTAGCCACAATTGTGAGCAAATGATAATACAGACATGTTCCTGAGCATTTAGCAATTAAATTTTTACCAAAATAGCTCAGGGTTTTAAGCTGTTTCCTTCTTGGAACAGTTGCACTATGAGAATTACTCACCTGGCAGAGGTGGGTATTTTGATCTTTACCAAAGACCCAACTGTCTATTTACCTTCAACTGCTGGTAACCGCTGATTGTCTGAACTGTTAAGAAGTTGCAAATGTCTATAGCTCTAAAAATTGGGGGGGTGTTTTGGAAAGCTTTTAAAGAAATTGCTAGCCAAAAACCCAAGGTCTAGGTTCCATTACTGAGTCTGGATTACAGGATGTTGGTTCATGCCACAGCCATAGATATGCAGGAGAAATCTTATTTCTGTAGCAGAGTGGTAAACACAAAGCTTGCTTGTAATTTCCTTTGGTCACCAGCTTTTTTTTCATTCCCTCCACTCTAATATTAATAACAAATGACTAAAATTAAAACTGATTTTTTTTTTCTCTCCAGAAGGGAAATGAGGTATAGATCAGCCTTGTTCTTTAATACAGTTTCAAATTATTTTCTTAATTCTTGCTTAGTGGAACACTAACAGAATTAGAGATTTTTCTGGTGATGTGAGCTGAAGAACAGAAACTTAAGAGGTTAGGGACAGGAGGAGAGAAATGCTTTTAGAAACCTGGTCATTAGCTATTCAGTTACTAGATTTACAAAGTACTGGATTTACTAGAGTTACTAGATTACAAAGCTAACAGTTTGACAGAAATACAAAATAAGTTAAATGCTACTGAACTACATTGGGGGGGTTCTTTTTTCTTCTAAACTTATCCATAGAAGTGACTCTCCTGAGTAAAATGTGTTCAACTTAAAATCAACAAGATTTCAAATTTAAGAATATTATTAGAGTGCTTTGGGTCTGATGTGAGTTCATAATTCAATTACTTCGTCCTGGAATTTCCCATTATGTTAATTCTGCTTTAACAGATGTAAGCTAAAGAGTTAGATATAAATTTGAAAAAATAAGTTGGTAAATAACCAAGTAAGAAAATGAAACTTCTCATGCAAGTATTGTCCTAGTTTGAATTTTTGAGTTTTGGTGGCCGGCATAGTTGAAAACTGCTTTGGAAAAATGCGTTCTTTTTTGAGGGAATTCTGTTGACTTGTTGAATTCCTTAGAGGGAGCTGACAGATAATGCTAGTAATCTTTTCTTTTTTTCTTTCCCCCCCCCCCTTCCCTCCCCCTTCCCCCTTCCCCCCCCCACCCCCCCCCCCCACCATGCAGGAGAAATCTCTTTTAAAATCTTGAGTCTCACTAGATGGCAGCATCTCAACGTTTCTAAAGGAAATTGTGCTGGTGCATAGAAATAAAAGTTTAAGTTGAACTACAAATCCCAACAAGCACAGCAAAAAAGCAGAAAACTTCCTTTTGTACAAAGGTCGATAAGCATAGCAAGTTGTTTGAGGTCTTCTGGTGAGTGACTATTACTTTCTAAATGCTTAATTCCATTAGAATCACTATGATATATGTTCAGAAAACCTGCTAGTTTGAGAAATGAAATGTATTACTAGCATATTTCACTTCCCAAGTGTGTGAAGATGGTTTGAGGAAATACTTTGGTCAGGATTTTTCCACTGAAAAGACCTATGGAACAGCAAAAAGGGTAAGGAAGAACTTTGTATGTCTTGAGTGAGCACTTTGAGGTGTGTGTGTTTTTTGTGTTTTTTTTTTTTTTTTTTTATGTATTTGGGAAGAGTTCTACTGATTTTTAACAAAAGTTTGGTATTAGAGCAGATACATTTTTGCAAAACTTAGTATGTTAAACAGTACCATCTGGTCATGTGTACAGTCTGATTTTGCCTGGTTAACCGGCTTGGTACTTTTCACGCAAAGGATATATTAAGACAGGCCTAACCTCATATAGTCTCCCCTTAGAGACATCCTAAAAGAAATCTTTTTAATAGCCAACCTAAAAAATGATTTTAAGATTGTAGTCTCTCCCCTAATTATAAAGGTGCATCTCAGTTATTGCTTAGTGTTCTGTTTCCCCATGCAGAGTCAGCTATGGCAAAAAGCCTGCAATGAGATGTTTCAGTGTCTGAAACACAGTATATAGCTCAGTCTGACTTTAAATCAAGTGGGATAATTTTTTTATTTCTAAATTTAAACTAAAAATTCTCTTTCCACCCTAATATAAATGTCTGATATGTTGAATGTCAGGAAAGGCTTCCGAGAAAGCAGACAGAATTCTGTTCAAGATCAAACTGAACAATTTGGTTTCAGATGTGGGACCTGAAGTTCAAGTCACTAATCTGAGACAGCATAGATTTGAGCATCCCCAGACAATAACATTAGCTGCTAACCGAGAGGATGTTTTGGCCTGACTGACTTCTCAATGAAATACTCAATATATTGGATTTGTGTATTTATTTTAAAACTGCATGTTCACAAGAAATCTTTTTGCACATGTAACTATATAAAGAAACTTTGCTTTGTTTATTTTTGGAAGTGTGGAAAAGGTTGCTTATGTGCTCAAACACCAGAGATTACACTCTGAATGGAATACAGTAATCTTACTTTTTAGGTAGTACTTTGAAACATCTTGTTCAATAAATTATTCCTTAAATAAGCAATAAGCCTACTGAAACTATCTTTGAATCTGAGGGAGTGAAATGATGGTGTTTGCTTATACTTGTTTATCTGAAAATGTGCCATTCAGGATTTCTTTAAACGTACCAAAACCCTTGAAAGGGTGTGCCTGGGCAGCAGAGATGACTGCATCTTGCCTTCTGGCTGCTACAGATTCAGTGAGGTGGAACCTACTAGAGGAGGAAAATTACTTGCCTTGGCCAGCACTCCAAAGTTCTCCTTTTCCCCTTCCGGCTTGCTCTCAGTATGCTCAATAGTTCCCAGAGAACAAGCAAAGTGGGAGGGACAGAGCTTCGTTCCCCACCCCCAGCCCATGCACGCCCTTGACCTATGGAGCAGGGAATCTGCAGTGCTGGGAGATTCCCAAGGAAAGTCAGAGCAGACGCAAAGGCCAGGCTGCAGAAGCAATGGAAAGAAAGATGCTTTATGGAGCCCAGGGTGGGTATTGACCCGAGTATGTTGCAGTCCAGGAAGTCAGTGCTGGGTCTGAGAGGAGGGGGAAAAAAAGTCTGCTTTGTAAGAACACAATGTGCAATGGAGAGGCTAGTTTACAAGCTATTTTATTTCTACTCTGCTTCATCTCAAATTCATGAACCTCTCTGTTCATGAAAAAAAATAAATTATAGTTTCTGTTATAATATAGGTTGGCTTTTGAGTTCAAACATCTTTTCATCCTTTTTTGGTTCTTACCGATTCAGACAGGGTTGCGGCAGTCCCACCTTAGAACACTGACTGACTCAGGGTCATGTTGTAACTGGATAGGACTCCAATTTGAGAGCAGAAATGCTTGGATCATCTGGGATGATCTTGCATCAAGGATGTACTTGCATGTGTTTACCCAGGAGTGATGGTCTGTCTTTGAAGTTTCTGTGACATCTTCTGCCTGCACAGGTCAGCAATATGGGTCGGCTTGACGGGAAGATAATACTACTGTCCGCAGCAGCACAGGGGATTGGACGGGCAACTGCTATTGTAAGTAGAGAAACATTTGTTCTTTAGTTAGATTTCTGTGCCCTAACTAGCTGTCTTATGCTGGCTTGTCTAATGATACCTGCACCAAACAAGCTCTTAAACTGGTAAACTATGGGTGAAGCCAGAGACAACCTCAGAAATACACATTGAAAAGTTCAAGGAAGAATATAGTCACTATGGAACATCATGATTTCCTGCTATATGGCTGGATACCAAAAAGATTCCCTGTGGCAGAGCCAAGATGTTTTATATACACTAGTAGCTGTAACCAAATCTAGATGATAGCACAACTACATGGTTGTTCATATGAAAAGCTGTGAGAAACACTTAAAACTTTGTAGTTATTTATTGTTAAACAGGAATTTCGAGTTAATTTATAACTCCTTTTGGCCAGTTCCGTACCAGCCATTTGTTTCCTCCATAGCAGATAGAGAAACTGGTAGAATTATTTCAGTATCTCCACAATGTAATAAACAAACCACAAAAAACTTTTATGATCAGGAATTTTGCCAAACTAGTTATTTTCTTGTGCAGCTTTTCCTGCAATTGCATTAAAACAGTTCAGGGAGTAGGTCATTTTCCTGAAGATTTCACTTTGTAAATACCCAACAAACTATAGAAAAGGGTAGCACATTTAATGCCACTATCCTCTTAGGCTGTAAAAGAGACAGTTATTTTGAGGATAAGGGACTACCACATTTTTTTTCTGCTGGTCTGAGACTTCAGAACACTTTTTAAATATAGGTTACTTCATTTTGTATAGCTGTCATTTTATCAGTTAGTACAATACAGAGGAAGCTGGTTTTGAGGGGTGTATCAGGAATGCAGGAATACCTCAGGTGGAGTATTAAAGAAAAGTCATGCTTTTGAATTTTGCTCTATTCAGTGATCTGAATGTGGAGGACTTGAATCAAGTTTATATATAGTTGTTTCTTTTCTTAGATGGCATGTAAAAGCATAACTTCATTTACAGATGGTGTAACTTCATTTAAATCCAACATGCAAACTTAATTCTAGCACTGCTCGTTTGGAACATCCTTGCTGGCGCACATGCAACTAATAAGGGCAATAATAGCAATAGCTGTATTAGTCTGGTTACTATCTCTGGTGCTTTATTTATGGATTTGTTATTATTTTGAGGAAAACATAAAATTGTCTGATCTCTCTTAGAGTTATTCAGTTGTCCCCAGGACATTTGTCAATTGATACTCATCACTTCCTCACATGCTCAGAATGAAAAATAGAAGCATAAATGCCTTCATCCAACTTTTATTTCAATCCAGGAAAGAAATGAGAGAAAACAGTCTTTATTCCTGTTAAAATCTGTAATACCCAAGTGTAAATTATTTTGCTTGCCTTTTTCAGGCTTTTGCTAAAGAAGGAGCCAAAGTTATTGCTACAGACATCAATAAGTCCAAGCTGCAAGAACTGGAGGAATATCCAGGTAAATCATCTTACAGATTTGTTGTAGGAAGGCTGAAATATAATTTAAGATTAGAGTGAACTTTAAAAGGTAGGAGAAAAAACATTCAGAATAATTCTTGAAATATTGGCATTGCTTTATTCTGCACTACAGAGTGGCAGGGATTTTATATAAAAAACACTGGTATTCATCTGCAACATTAGCATTTCAAATGGAATATTCCAGGTATGTAGAACAATTCTGTGTATTTTATGTGTCACAGAAGCAATTGATTTCTGCTTTCCAGAATGGCACCTATTTGGTTAACTGTTTAGATTGCTGGGCTGATTGTCAAATGTTCTGCTAAAAAAATGGAATGCTTCTCCTTGAACCTAAGAGCTGACATTCCCCTATACAAAAAGTGGATTTAGTGTCTTGCGTTTCCATCAGCCATAGTTAGTAAGGAATGCATTAAAAGCATAGCTGCCTAGCAGGAATTAATACATCTTTAGAACACAGAACTTCAGAACACAGATAAGTCTATTTTGTTAGAAATAGACTTATGTCTATTCTATGTTAGAATGTTAGAAATATTTGGGACTGAAGATTTGTTTTCTTGCTGAGGTCACAAGAAGAAACTGCAAAGAGCAGGTTTAGCATAGCTATTTTCTTTAATCATAAAAGTGACACAAGCAAGATGACATAATTTAAAATAAAAATATTATCAATTTTAAAATATATAAGATATCTATCATAACAGAAAGTACTTCCAAATGTGATGCAAGGAAATAGTTGCTGGACTTCATGATTTCCTATTACCTCAAAATTTAACATCAGTCTTGAACTGTATGCAGATACTCCATTTCAGATCAGCTGTATTAGCTGAAAATATCATCTTTACATAGCTAAGTGTTAAGCTGACCTCTCGGCTACCCTAACTCTGCTAGTATAACAGCTCTACTAAAAGCATCATTAGTTCAGGTAGCTCAAACATCTGTTAAACTGTGGAGGGGCTAACCTGGCACATTTTGCCTGAAGTGGATTAGGGGGCACTTGCACCAACTACTCTGCAGAAAGTTGACTGTTTCTGCATCAAGGATGAGTTGGACATAAACATATGCAAAAGTACTTTTCACTGGCACAACTTAGAGCGAACATCTGTCTCCTCTCTCACTGGAGTTCCCTACAAGCAATGTCTCTGTAATTCTCTAGGAACTTTGGGACTTTTCAGTTTCATTCTGAGGATGTTTAGGGAAGTGTTACATTTTTAACTGTACACTTCTTTGCCTCAGCTAGTATGTTGAGAAGGAAACAGAATTTTCCATATACTCCCAGACATTCCTATTCTTTTGACGTATTAGTTAAACCCTAATTCATCAAGATTTGATGAATTAGGCTTTGAATTTAATCCATGTGAGGTGACTCCACTACTGGTGCTAGTCACTAGCCTATAGTCTTAAATTGCATCATCATCTGCAAAACTCTTCAGAGGCATATGTATCATTTAACAAAGGCATATAAAGCATGTTCGTGGACTTAACATTTTGGCTTCAAAAGTTGCAGGTTTTTTCTATTTGAAACCAAATTCTCCCATCACTTAGACATTGCACAATGCTTTACAGCTAGCTTTATGGCATTTCGTAGAACCATGAACGTTGGGTGGGACCTCCAGAGACTGTATATTCCTATCTACTGCTCAAAGGAGGTTGTTGGACCAGACTGCTCAGGACCATGTTCAGTCAAGTTCTGAGCATCTCCAAGGATGGGAATTCCAGAACCTCTCTGGGCCCCTGTTCCAGTGTAACCACTGTAATGGCCAAAAAAAAAAAAAAAAAAAAAAAAAAAAAAAAAAAAAAAAAAAAACCTACAACAACAACAAAAAAATCCTTATGTTGAGTCAAACTTTTCCATGTTCCAACTTTTCTGTTGCTTTTCTTGCTGTGGGCCTCTAGAGGAATCTAGTTCCATCTTCTGTACACCCTCCCAGTAGGTAAACATTTATTAGACTGTGTTCAGAATAGCACATGATGAAACTGGTTTGGGGCACAGGTATTCTGCACTGGATGTCTGTTAATCCTGGATGCAGGTTATGCCATGTCCAAACTGTGGCAAAGGAGTAATTTGCAGCAATTATTATTGTCTTTGGAAGCCTGGTTGTACCCACTGAGGGAACTGTTGCAATACACCATGGCTCCTTCTTTTCCACACATCCGGATTTCCTTTCATAAGGAAAGTTGGTGCATTTGAGAAGGGTTCACAGCCCAATGTTTACTGTCAGCAAGGAGTTAGGGTGTAGGCAGGATGTGTCATGAGACACACTTTTTCCATTGCAAGGTCTCAGTCTTGACATCAATGAGAAGTTAGTTGTGTTAGATGATTGGAACCTTTAAATTTAAAATGACATGTATATTATATCTTATCATGTTACAGCTTATCTGGAAGTGTAGTTTGTTCACTTTGTTCTTTTCATTTCTGGATGCTACTGCTGTGGTTGGCCTATTAAAACATTTCTGTTGAAGAGGGGCTGGTTCTATAGAAAATGAAAAGTGTCTGGAAGAGAGCTGCACCTCTCTCTGTTTCGAGGTCATTACATTTCTCGATCTCAGTGAACTTCTCTGAACGAAATAGAGGGATGATTGTTATTATTGTGTTTTTAGTATCAATGGTTTTCTTGAAGGTACAGCGCAGATACAACCAGTGCTATAAGCACTGACAGTGACAGCTCTCAGGGCCTCAAATAAGTAGAGCTTTATTGCAAAAAGTAACGAGTTTCCAAGTGTTCTTTTGTTGGTTAATTTTTTTTGTGAAAAAATAAATAATTGGAAAAACATTGACATCGTGGTTTTTAAACTACCTTTATTATAGAGGCAATCAACCTGTTATAATTCCTCTTCATTTTTATTATAGCTATGATGTCATCCCAGGTTATGTAAAATTGGTAAGGGCTTATGCAAAACACTGGTCCTCATTAATTGAATGTTATAAAGCTGATACATATGGATAGATGGCACATAGTAGTGTGATGTATGTGACACCTGTAATGAATTCCAAGGAATTATTATTCTGTAATAGCAGGCATGAAAGCTTGTTAGGATTGTACAGACTCTGTAATTCTGTAGTCTGGAAGTACAGCAGAATTCAAATGCATTGGAAATGGCTTTTGTGGTAAAGGACACTAACTCGTCTGCTTGTGTGATGCTGTGTAACAATCAAAACTTTTCTTAAAGACCTTTCTGAAGGTATAAATAGTATGCCATACTGTCCACTGCTGCCCTGATTTAACCATTATGGTAATGATCAAGTGTAGCTGTTACTCAGTCTCCGTGTGTTGGTGCCCTACTGAGAGGGGACTGTTCCTGGCAAATCACGGAACAGGAGCTGTAGTCCTCAGCACTTCTGAAAATCAAACTGCTGATCTGTAACCAAAAAAAAGTGAAATAAATACCATGTTCTTTTTATAGGAATTCAAATACGGATTCTGGATGTTACCAAGAGGGAACAGATAGAAAATCTGGCCAAGGAGATAGAAAAGATTGATGTCCTCTGTAACATTGCAGGGTAATGGACTTCTATTTCATCCTCCTTTTTACAGTTTTCCCTGTCTTCCAGAAGCATTTCCTTTTACTTGAATGCCTGTTATTCCTTTAATTTTAATGGATTTTATATCTTAATATAAATTTTCGTATGTTTTCATCAAAACTGATATCTTGTGTGCAGCTGTGTTACCCAGGCCAAGATAAAAATGGTTCTAGAAATTGAGCTATGAGTCCTTGTCCTGTTCCCTCCCCCCTCCTCCCCCTCACCCCCAGACTAATTCCCCTGGCTCTATGGGTACCTTGTATGATTGGTTTGGACCCCTGGCACCGCACTGAGCGAAGCTGGTGCTCTGCCTGTGCTGTATCTATTTGGGGGAATTCCACTATTACCAAAGATTTCTCTGCACATATGAAGTCTGCCTTGTGTCACTGATACTCCTTGGAAGAAATATGCTGTTGCTTTGCTTTCTTGAGAAGAACTATTGTGCCTACTTTATATGGTTGGAAGGGTTAGCTATTACAAAAAAAGCGATAAAAGAATGTGCATACAAAGCCAAACTATTTTACGCATTTATTTCAGGTTTGTTCATCATGGAACCATTCTGGAGTGTGAGGAGCGAGACTGGAATTTTACTATGAACCTCAATGTTCGCAGCATGTATCTAATGATCAAGACATTTCTTCCAAAGGTAAAGATTGGTTGCCTATGCTTTTTAGTCTCAGTTGCGTTGTATTTAAAGTGGGACAGGTCTAAGTCATTGCCACTGTGACAGCATGGGATTTGGTATAAAAAGATGAGTATGCATCTTTGGATAGGGAAAGCCCTTAAATTACAGTGATCCTACTCTAAAACATTCTCTTTAAGTAGACTATATATCTAAAGGAAACTATAGGGATGATTAATTTAGGAGTTTTGCCCTGTGCCATTTGTAAGTAAAATCCTTCAAATACAGAGCAGCAAGGGAGCTAGTGTAATACAGTAAAGCACAGCGCACAGCTACACATTATGTAGCAAAATCACTGCTACAAAGTATTAAAAAATATACATTAACATGAATTTTTCTCTACAACTGGGGAAACTATCCTATGAAGTAGTTCAGTGCCACTGATGGCAACATGCTGGTTATATTGGAACAATAATCCAGTTAAATAAACAGTCTAGCAGCTTGAGGACTCTTGCTGTTTATGAATAACTAGTTTCTGAACTACAAAAGCCTGTGAAATGAATAGTGTTTGTTTTCTGTGAATACAAAGGCCAGAGTTGGTAGCTGTCACCAGGGTGACTGGATGATTTCTCCCTTCCTTCCCCCCTCCCACGATTTTGCTATAGTTCTGGCTTTTTCAGCTGACTTTCACTTTCAAAGGTTCCTTATAACTGCTTTAGGTATCTCAGGTTTTGAGATCCCTAGGAAGTTTATAATTTTCCACAAACTTAGCTACAATTCAAAGACAGAGTGCTGTGACTTAGCCTTCTCCAAAGCAAGAAGGATTTGAATTGAATCAGCAGAATTACACTGGTAAATGGCATGAGTGACGTCCACGTAGTATACTGGACAAGATGGCTATGATTCAGAGGTCGCTAAGAATGTTATGAACAACTGCCTGCAGAACAGCCAGCAGCAATGGGTATTTGTCAGCAAAACCATTCAGCTTCAAATCATGGAAGCCTCATTGTCTGAACGTGATTGAGTGGGAAGCTTCCTGTGAAGAGCACGTGCCCTGTTGCCCATGTGGATTCACTTCATGCTTTACTGATCAAAAATCTTTTACAAAGATAAGCAACAATCTCTTAGATTTCCCTAAAAAAAGTAATTTCACCCTAATCAACTAAATAGCTACATTGAAATTGTATGAAAGAACTTGTCTTTATATTGTTTCTAATTTCTTGTGTCATTCTTTCTTATGCAAGTTGGAACACAAAAGACTGCAGTAATTTGGTTTTAATACTTGTTCCTATCAATTGGGAATAAGATAAACCTTGGGGCAGGCAAGCAGCAGGAACATTATACCTTGTCCTCAGCCTGGTTTGGCAGGCAAGTAGCAGGAATTTTATACCCTGTGCTCAGCCTGGTTCCTGTTCTTTCTGTTTTAAATACACAAATTCCGTGGTGGTCCAGAGTGAAGCTGATGTCAGTCTTCCATTTCTTTAGTGGTTCTGTCTAGATACATTAAGAAGGAGCAAAATAATTTCCCATCTTTTACATCACTTTTGAAACGATCTAGGAGAACTTAGTGAGAGTCTCAATCTGCTTTACTTCTTCAGTCAATAGATGAAAAGGGAGAAGCTAAGGAAGCTTTGTTATCCTGGATATCAGCTGCGTTTAGGGCTGTTCTAGTGGTTGTTGTGGGCCAGGTGACAGAGCCTGCAGGTGACAAAGTAGTTCATGTTTGAATGATACAAGTATTCTTTTGCAGATGATTAAGCAGAAATCGGGAAACATTATAAATATGTCTTCTGTGGCATCCAGCATTAAAGGTCAGTAGCTTTCTAGAGATTTGCTTTTATAAAATTTTCAGTCTTCTAAAATATCTGGTTGACACACTGAGTCTGTAGAAATTTTTGGAAAAAATCTTGATAGGGATCTATGTAATGGAGTGCCCTTGATTTTGATCCTTGGTGCATGTGCTTGATGAAGCATGTTGTAGTTTTGTTATGTAGCAACTGCTCATTCAGCATGCAGAATGGTCTGCTCTCAAGGAATGATTTGAAGTTTTGCAGTGAAAAAAGGTGGCCTGTAGACATCATCTTCATTTGTTGTAGGTGAGGTTTTTTGACAGGATTACAGGAACAGAGCTCATCCCAGGAAAGGAATCTGCTACAGAGTTGGACCTGATACTTGGTGCTTACTTTTGTTTAGGTTGCCCAGGTGGTCACTGTGCTCTTCATTTTCTGATTACCCAGTGGAAAGCACCTATGGTCTGCTTTTTACAACTATACAACTCTCACATGTCAAGGGAAGAGATGTGATAATGCCTCTGCACAGTGATACGAGAAGAAATTCTTCAGTCTTCCTTTTTTTAAAGAAAATATTTAAAATAAGTGTAAGACCTTAGAAAAGCCAAAAAGTTAGAGTAATCTGCAGGATGTGAAACAATTATGTGAATAAAAAAATAAATATTGCACAACTTTGCTTTTAGAAGGCACCATCCATCCAAAGGAGGGGTGCAACATTAAAAAAACAAAACAAAAAAAAAAAAAAAAAGGTGGTGGTGGGGAATACATAGACCACATATAAATCACAGGTGTAAAGTTGCATAAGCACTAAAGTCCTAGTCTTTGAGTTTTTGAAATGGTGCTCTGAATGTTTTGTGTTGTTCTTTCTATCAGTTTCTATTAAATAAAAAGCAGTTAGTCTTTCAGTGATAACTTGCTATATGTGTATTTCAGAGAAACAATAAATAACAATTACATAAGCATTATAGCTATGTTTCCCAAAGAAAACTGAGGTTACTAAGCAGAAGGGCCTATGTGCTTCCCAAATTCTTATTTGCTCATTCTGTTATTTTTTCTCGGTTACTTGCCAAATTTATACTTTTGAAAAATACTGTGCTTTATTCCGGTCTACACCTGAGGAGAATCTTAGCTTTCTTGTGGAAAGACAGCACTACAGAAAATGCTCAAGTTAGAAGCAAATGCATGTAGAAAAAAACTTGTCTTTTTTCTTAATACGTTTCCATGCTGCCTTCACACCAACCTCCTGTTAGGAGTTGTGAACAGATGTGTATACAGTACTTCTAAGGCAGCAGTTATTGGTCTAACAAAGTCTGTGGCTGCTGACTTCATCGAACATGGCATCAGATGCAACTGCGTATGTCCTGGTAAGTGTTATTACAATATTTTGAAAATTTGGAGCAGATGCTAAACAACATATGGCTCAATTCAGTTTGACATTATTAGCGAACAGTAGACTTGCAAATGGCAATTAAAATTACCAGGAGTCAAAAAGAATAAGACATATTTCAAACATCTCTGAGATTTTTAAATAGAAAGGTCATTACTCTTATCATTAGACTGGGCTATACGCAGCCCTGCACTCTTAACTCAGCACTGAGACATCTAAGTATATACACATTTCATCAGCATTACATAGTATTTGTGTGTGTATTTGTCTGGAAGTTAAACAATGTAGGGCTAGATAGCAGGCTAGCTATTTAACTTTTAACAATCTGAAAAGTATTGAATCCCATTCTCAAAGCATTCTTTTATTGAAATTTAGTTTCCTATGCTAAGCTGATAGTTTTGCAATCTTTCTCCTGCATCTTATTATGACATTACATGTAGGTGTTATACCATACAACTAAAATCCATGAAAATGCATTTTGTCATGATTGTTGATACATTTAAGTTTTAATTATTTAATTTCAAACTTTTGCTTAGGAACTGTTGACACACCATCTCTACAGGAAAGAATTAAAGCCAGGCCTAACCCAGAACAGGTTAGAAAGCTATTTGTTTGATCATACATATACATGCTAAACACCTTTAAAAACAAAACACACACCTACACTTCTGCTCAGATTCCGGAATACCCATATTTCGGAGTGTGAATGGTAACATAACAATAGTGTCTCCTTCGATAGTTTCATCAGTTCATGCTCCAGCCAGGGTTTTAGAATGCATCATAAGGCGCTTGCTTAGTGAATGCAAAGGGTCTGTCATCTGTGGAAGAATTTGCAGCTGGTACTTACAATATCCAATGTGAAAACAGAATACATTCACTTCTTCGGCATGCGTCAGTCACAAATTAGTGTGCAACCATGATAGAAAAGGTATTCCAGCATATGCTTTTAAAAAATGATTTAGGATCTTCCATCATACTAAGTAGATAATTGAATCCTCTTCTGAAGGGCCCGGGAATATCTACTAACAAAGGAAGAAGGGCCTCTGTTGGCTTTACTCTGGAACCAGAGGTTTAAGCCTATTCTCTTAATATTTTTCCAAATTGAAGTTCACATCATAAGTTACCCTTCTAGTTTCTTTCTCTAGCATAGATTCTCTACCCAGTGTATTAAGTTTTGACCTCATGACTTGTTTCCAATATTGCTTTGTACATGTCACACTAATTACATTAAAATATTTTGTTTTTTTATACACCCAATGCTCTGATGTCTAGGCATTGAAATACTTTCTAGACAGACAGAAGATTGGTAGGATTGCTACTGCTGAAGAAGTGGCCCATCTGTTTGTGTACTTGGCCTCTGATGAAGTAAGTACCAGACAATAAAATTCTCTCTCACAGAATCTCATACTACCTTGCTGCTTCACAATAGAGAGAATCTGTTTTAGAAGGATTGATAATGTCTTTGAGCTGAATTATTACAAAAATAGAAAACTGGCCATCTTTTACTGAGTTTAAACCTGTAATACAATGCTCTGAATGTTGACAATGATTGTTCAGGTGTTACATACTTGGAACCATAGCTTGGATGTTTCATGCCCAAATCATTCTGAACAATAGCAGAAATGATCTTGTCTGCTGTTCCAGGCAGTTTGATTTCCACCACAGCTGGAGCATGTTTTAAGGAGGTAGAATTAAAACGGTTGTCACCTACCTGCACGGTGCAAGGGCAAATGTTTGTGTAGAACTGCTAGAGATTTTAGTGGAAGTTTTAATGCTCAGAATGACCATTCCTTTTTGGCATAAAGGAAGCAATAGACCTGTTGAGGTTGTTTTAGACCAAACTCATGATAACTGCTGCACATAACAATGAAAACACATCAAGTATATGAAACATTGTTTCATATATTGTGCTACAAGTTTACTATGGATCTAAAATTGGACTGGATTCCACTGCACTTCTCCAGCACTCCCAGTGAACATAACAAAATACTTTAATGGAATTAGTTTGGTCTTAGTGTTTCCAACACTAATCTATTTCTCATTTTCATCTTGATTTACTGTTTTTGTGACGCTGCTAGTTTAATGCTTCAGTACTGACCTAGAGAATAGAATGTCACCTTCTTAGTTGCTTACCTCACTTTCTGCATCATGTAAATTTTCATTTAAGTCTCATTATTATTAACTGATCTGGTCAGATACTACTCAGCTGAATAGAGCTAATAACATCAGTGTAAAGTATTATTGCTGCAGGTGAGCTCCCTGAAATCTACCTTATATAAATTTCTTATGTTCAGGATGTATTATCATCTGAATGCTTTTAATAATAATTTTGCTACACTCCACTGAGTTAGGTGAAAGGCTTCCATTTTTTTGTTTGTTTTTTGTATTCTGTGTATTTGGATCTACTGTTTTTTTTTAAAAAAAAAGTTTATATGAAAAGAAATCAATTTCTGATAAAGTTAAACTAGTATTTTCCTGTATTTAATAAATTCATTGTTACTTTTTATATAATTTCAGTCTGCCTACATGACCGGCAATGAACTAATCATTGATGGAGGGTGGAGCTTGTGATCGAGTCTGTCTGCAAATGGAAATTCATGCTATGAAAGGCAAAAAATGGAGAGGATCATGTTTCTCAGTTAAGATAGTTTGCAGAGATTTAAGTCACTAACATGTCTTTCAAAACAAATTTAGTGCATTTTTAACACTTTGTAATCTTTTTCTAAATTTATCTTGCTGATATGCTTTTCCCTAAGTTGTGAAACATTGGACTAAAATATACTTAATGTGACTTCCTTCATAAGAAAGTGTTTAACCTTTAAGATACCAGTGTTCCCAGAATATTATTTAATATACACAATCTGAGTCTTGTTTTAAGCAAATCTAAATGAAAGGAATTAAATATTACCTTTATTCCCAGCCCCTGAAGTATATGCAAGTTAAGCATTCACAATTAGATTTCCTAGTAATGTTGACAGACTATCCAGGGAAAGTAGAAAGAGACTACTTTTAAATCAGCTGAACTGATCTTGAGCTAAGTGCAGTTTAAACAACAGAAGAAATCAGAAAAAATAGCAAATTTGAAAACTTCAAAGTTCAAATCATTTTGTTGGCGGTAATAGCTGTCCTGGGTTAGAAAACATTAATTCTTGCAACCTGTGCTTGAAAGCACTTTGATTTCCAAATTATTAAGCATGTTCTTTCTCCTCTCTACTATTATTAGCAAAATGTTCTAGAATTGTAATAACTGTAGAAAAAGTCTGTGTGTTGAATTGTCGGAAAGAATATCTGTCCCAAATCTGAAAACACTTACAGATCCTGAATGGGAAGTGCTGGACAGTCAGGTGTGCTGTGGACATGGTGTATGGGCACATCAGACTTTCTGCACATACAGTATAAAGTCAATCTGTACATGTTCAGCTGCATTGTGCATCTGCAGTATCTGGTTTTCAGTTACCCAGTGAGGTTAGGTTGCTGGAATCTGGAAAGATGGGAGATTGTAAATTAAAAGATAGGGCAACAGATTACTGTTAGGAACAGTAGGACTGGCCATTTTTTGTCTAAGCACCCAAAGCTTATAGACTGTTTTCATGAAGCAGAAATAATGGAGATGACTAATTAAGACTAAAATTTGCAGCATGTAGAGAGCATGGAGAACCTCATGTACTTTCGCAATCAGCTTGAAAAAAGGAATACTTTTACTAGTACCAAAGAGGCTCTCCTAGGAAAGAGAGCGCCCAGAACTTATCATTAATGGTAAAGACAACTCCTAAAATGGTCTTGAAAGTATCACTACCGTGTCTTTTTTTTTCATGTACAGAAAAGCACTATGCAAGGGCATTACTGAAGCAGGCATGTGGGAGTAGTATTCTTGCATTTACAGGATGGATCTTCAGGAACACTTTCTATTTCCAGCATACAAGCGAAAACAGTAGATTTTACAGCTCTAGATAGAGCAAACATATATTCCTCGCCAGAAGGATGTGCTAATACTGAACAAATATTGTCAAATCTATAGGCTGGGTGCCAGGATTAGGCCTTCTATTGCTTTATTGTCAAATACCAATGCAATTCATGCTAAAACACAAGACTAAGTTTCTCAGAAAAATGACTTTTTACCCAATAGTTTATGGGAAAAGTGTGGTTTGATGTCATCTTTGTGGCAGCACATTGGAGTGTTGATTTTTGAATCAGAAGCCTGTTGTGGTAAAGGCTCATTTTCTGAACAAAACATGGTTCCTGACCCAAAGATCTTAAGGCAATGAACAAGCTGAATTTCCACACCATTTGTTATACTAACGTACTGTTAAAATTGACGTGAATGATATGGGATCAGTGCCTATAAATATGATTACATTAAAAAATTGCACGTAGCTCCAGTGATCTATTTTGTGAATGAAGTTGTGTGCAATTGCATATATATGAAATTGAGGGGTAAAAGGGAAGAATTAAAGGATAGATGCTGCTGAATACACTTGATCATTCATCAGAAAACCTATAGTTTTCTATATAAACCAAATACATACTAGTTTTGTGCATGTTTTTGTAACAACAACTGCTATGTTTTTAAATGATTGCTTAAGCTCTTTGATATTTATGGAGGCATTAACATAAATCATTTGATTTCCAAAGGTATGAAACATGTCTGGTCGAAATCTGACTTATTGTTTGCAAATGTTAGATTTACTTATTTGCAATTTTTAAGTGGGAAAATATAGCAGAGGTTAGATCCCTCATACTCATCAGGGGTTTAACTTTTACCTTTAATCATGACTGGAGCGTTCTGATCTTGTGTAGTTTGTTTATGGGGACTTGAGTATTTTTTCTGTTTCAATGGAGTGACTCCAGCAGCAAAGCAGGATAAAGTTGAAACAGAAATCCAGAGTTCTCTGAGGTAGATTAAAATGTTAAAAGTTCGGGCTGGCAGGACAGTGTTTCAATGTTTTCGGGGTTTAGTATGAATGCCGAAGTGCTCCTTCAGTGGCAGCTGTAGAAGGCTTACTTTGAAAAGAGAGTATCTCCCCAGTGTGGCAACACTGGGAACTTGTGTTTTCTATTTTGAAAATGTAATTCAGAATTTCAGAGAAATTTCAGTATATTTATTACGTATTGGATTCTAATAATCAACACTTAAAAGCTCACTGATGATTGTAAATATACAAATTAGTTACTTTTTTTTTGTCAAAGCACTTTTGCAAAAAAAAAAAAAAAAAAAAAAGATACCATCTGCATTTTGCACACAGAGCACTAAAGCACAAGTAGGTTTATCAGAGATGGTCTGAGAAAATGGAAGTCAAAAAAAATTCAAAGGATTTCAACGGAAGTTCTTGGTTCTTGTCCCTTGCCTTGAAAAGCGGTACTTTTCACAGATGTGTCAACAGCTAAAAATCTGGAGGGTGTTCAAAGGTCTAGAGTTTTCCAGCAGATTTACTAGAATTATTAGATTACTCTGCTCCTTAATGCTCTTGGGACCTCTAAAATCCCTGCTCTGTTTTTTTGGAGCTGTCTGACTCACTTTCTTCTCCCTCCACCCTAGTGGTAATACAAAAGGGAGGTTTTTGACTTCTCAGGTTTTAAGTGAATCTTTTTTCTTTTAGGGGGAGGGTGTGGAGGAGGAACTTCCCTAGTTCACAGTCCTTCTGGAAAATTTTGCCTGATCAAAAAACAGCTTTAATTTTTCTTAAATAGATTGCCAGTCGGTCCTGTAATCCCAGTAGGAACAAAGGAGCACCATGCTGCATGTGAATCTGCTTCCTCACGCACCCAGGCCAGCTTGCGGCGTGCAGCTGAGACACAAGCTCTGTCTTGTCCCCTCACGCGCCCTTACGGATGAGGGAAATGCCCTTTGCTCATTTCTGAGCAGTAGAAATATGTTGATAGAAGCACCACAAACATGCAACTGTTTTTATTCAGATCCTAGTGCTTCCCCCACCCCACTGCCTATACTGCTGTCTGCCAGGGAGGGACTTTTCATAGCGCAAAGAGAAGATGGCATGTGGGAAGCCTTTCAGATCCTCCCAAGCCTGAGGTTTCTGCTGCCTGGTCCAGCGAGGCTGCGCCTTTGGAGGAGGGCCTGTGGCAGCAACAGCAGGGGAGGAGGAGCCGGAGCTGGCAAAGAGCTGTTCCTGCTTACAGCCAGCAGATTATCATCTCCTCATCCCCGCGCCGAGGCGCTGGCCATGCTGGAGGGGCTGCCCAGGGACCTGCTCTCTCTCTGTGACCCCTGCCGTTCCCCAGGTAGGTCCTCTGCATCTCTCCCCTCCGTCTTGCGACATCTCCATCCCCTGTGGCTGGAGGCAGCGGGGGGGGGTAACGTTGGGGACTGCTTGCTGGCCCTGCAGGCAGGAAGCTAGCAGGGCGGGGGACGGAGCTTGCATCAGGGCTAGCTTGCGTCTTTTTGTGGATGATGCATGTTCTGGGTTGTTTTTTTCCCTTTTACCTAGTCACCTGCCACATGTACCGCCATGTTTTTTCTATTCTGAATGCCTGTTGTTCTGGTGGTGGTTGTGGTATTTTATTTATATTCCTTTCTGTGCTGTCTGTGTGGGCAGAGCAGAAGTGTTGGCAGTCACCAGGGCAATAGAGCTAATGACACAGGCACGCACACGCTGCGCCTGTCACTCATCCTGGAGATCTGCTCTGCCTCGCTTTTCTACTTCCTCCAAATTAAAACCAAGTAAAATGAGGAGATCTAGCTTTAAAAACCTATAATGAAAACCCTTCTAATTTCAAAAAAAGGAAAGTGTATTTTATAAGGTTCTATTAAAATAAGTCTGTTACTGGTTTGTTTCCAAGATACAGGCCTTAACTCTGTGGTATGAATTCTGCTCCGTGATTTCTTAATCTCTCTTGATTTCCGTTTGCACATGGGACTGAAGTTTTAAAACTAAATAAATAAATACGTAAAAAACCTGGCCTGAGCGCGTGCTTGTGAGCTAAGTACTCCCTTTGGTCTAATCGATCCAGCTAGCTGTTGCTGAAAAGTAACAGCACGGAGAACCTGCAAGGTCGAGGCCTCTGTGCAGAACGGAGAAGGACAGCGCACACAGTAGCAGACTCTCTCCCTCCCATGTTGAAACCATCCCCAGTAAACCGAAGCAGGAAATCCAGTCTCCTTGCTCAGTTTCTTTCCTTCCCTTTATACATACCCTGTTAGCAGTGCATGCAGGAGCTGGAGTTGTTGTGAGGAGGGCCCCTGTTCCTGAGAAGCATTAACCTAGTCATGTCAGCAAAAACATGGCCTGAAGAGTTGGGACATCCTTCAAGCAAAGCTAGATGCAGACTGTCATCATCTTCTGGTCTCCTCCGCCTCCAGAATTACAAAATTAAGAGCTAGTTCCCTGATGTAAAAGTAAACAGTAAAAGAATCGGTGTACAGGAGGAGGGAGAAACTAGGTTGCTCTCTAACCCAGAACACTGATATCTACAATTCTAGCTAGTAGATTGGCGTTCGTGGATTCCTGGCCACAGTGAAAAGACTGCACTAGCAAAATCTTGAACAATCCTGTGAGGAAAAACAAAGATGATTATTTCACTGCAGAATTTTGAGACTGAAACTGTTTGATTCCACAAACAGTAATTAAAACATGGAAAAATAATTAAATTTGAATGAATTAACAACTTAAACGTGAAAGAAAGTAAAACTATTGTATTAGAGCTACAGGCAAATAGTTTCAACATGTTCTGTGTTCTTTCTCTGTGCCTTAGCCTTATCTCAAACCAGTTTCGTATCAGAGCAACTCAGAAACACCCAGATCTTACAATAAATCCTGTCTTTGTTATTGGTGTCAATCCATCCTAGATATCACTTATATCTTTATAAACTGAAAGGTTGATAATTGTGAGAACTGGCTCTCTGACTTACTTCCAGTAATCTGAGAAGGAATGAATTTCTTGGCTCGAAGTTCTGGCTCAAATTGAGTGGTGCTTTTTATGGCCAGAATAATGTACTAGACTAAAAAGCAAAACAAAACTTTGTTGTGATAGAGATGAACACTAGCAAGGCTTGTCTTCAGATATGTGTATGCAACCCTTAGTGATTCAGACTTGTCAAAATACAGTAAATATTCTCTCATTTAGACACTCTTCATTTTATTCCACTGATATATCTCTTTCTTGCATCATGTGACAAAAAGAGGACCTATTTGATTAAAGAGTAAGTACAATGACAACTACCCACATGAACTTGGAGCTTTCTTTCCCACTCCCCAAGAGGTTTCTCCACAGGATATGAGCAACAAAGAAGAGCCCTTGGCCATAGCATCATAGAATCAGTAAGGCTGAAAGGGACCTCTGGAGATCTTCTAGTCCAACCTCCCTGCTCAGCAGGATCACCTAGAGCATGGTAGACAGGGTTGCAGCCAGGTGGGCCTCAAGTATCTCCAGAAAAGGAGACTCCACAGCCTCTCTGGGCAACCTGTGCCAGTGCTCTTAGCCTTACCTGAATACAGAGTGCGAATTGTACTTACTAAATGGATGCAACGTTTGACTTATGACGGGGATCAAAGGCATCTCAGCCAAGTACATTGAGCATCTGAGAAAGAGGCAGTGTACCACTTCTGTGATAGGTGACTCTCAAATGGTAAAACACTGACTTTTGTTCCTGGCTGTAAGGAAATTCGCTCAGTGAACACTGGACTCTGTCAGTGGTACCCCTGATACTCCTCCAGCTGAAAGGTTTGAGGGTTTTTTTGCATTTTTTTAAAAAAATACTCTGACAATAAGCACCAGGTTTCTTTTCAATGATCAGTGTGCTTTAAAAGCACGGAGAGAATTTTCTTGGGTTCACGGAAGCTCCTGGAATTATGAGCTCTATAAATCTTGTTTGAAAGAGAATGTTCCAAGGGCAAGTTCTACTGGAACGAGCGTGAGCAGCACAGCTGGTGGCTGCCTATTCTGTGTGGTGCCAGGGAGGTGCTGGAGAGTGAAATCTCCCAAACCAAAGAAACCCTGCAGGCTGGTTTGTAGACAATTTGGTAATTAAGTAAAATGTGCAGCTCTGATTGGCACAGTAAACCACTTGCCATTGAAGATCTTTGTTCAGACAAACATGGTTTATTTCTTAGGTATTCAGTCGATGTGTTTGTGATTAGTGATGCCTAACAGAACTGCATTCTTGAAAAAAATCTGTGAAAATCAAGGTGGATCTGGTCAGGTTTTAGGCTAGGAAAAGAAGTCTCCCCTTGTGTCTTTGCTTTAGAAAAGGTACTTGTTCTTGGCCGCTGGTACTGCCCTGTTCACAGGCCCTGTGACACTTTCAGGACTAATGATCCCGCAAGGGGTGTTGACAAATGACCTTTCTACTGTGTTGGTAGAAGGCATAGAAGGGGCAGGTATGGGTGCGTATAGTACAACTATACCTACTTTTGCACAGACGACCACATTTCTAAAATCTTCAGGGTTTATTGTACTCTGTAAACTTAAGTTTTTCTAACACTTTTTGTCTTTAGTTCGTATGTGCAGTGTACACAGACATGCAAAAAAACATTACATTATATTCCAAATTGGGCTATGAGAGTTATTTCATCGGATTTATAGGGAAGGAAGTAATACCACTGAAAAGTCTTGCCTCTGGAAAATTGTATTATTTGTTTCTCTCTAACTTTGTTATTGTTTGTTACTTTCCATAGGGTTGCCACAATGGTGAAAGAGGATATCGGAAATGAGAATGAAGATTCTGAGCTGTCAGCGTATGTGAAAAATGGCATGATTCCTATGCACGAGAAAAGTAAGGTAATTACGATCTTAAAGTACAGCTTTAGTCAGAGGAATTTTTCTTCCTATATCTGTTAAAATGCTGAAGGGAGTGTAAAAAGAATTCTCCTTGTCAATGAGAAATTTCCTTGCAATTAACAGATGTTCAGTAAAAAGAAGTTTGTAGTGTGTTGGATGGTTGGAAATCAGTGGTTACAATTTCAGCTTGATTTAGAAAATTAATCAGTGTAAGTTTTATAACTAGTTATGAAAAAGAGCTAAATGGTCTTAAGTTTCTTTCTCTGCTTTAAGTTGTGCCCATCAATGTGTTTAAATTTGTTTATGCATCTCTCCCTTTCTTTTTTTTTCCATCTATTAAAACTCACAAAACAGTTTTAAACTTCCATATGGATATTTCTGGAATTGACTTCTATGGCTTTGAAAAAGATTAGTGGTAAATGCAAGTAAGAATAAATTTTTTACTAGAAAAGATACTTCAGAGTGAATATATGATATTGACTATAGGGATCAAGTGCTATGCTGTATGTCTTTATAAGTGTGAGTAGCTGGTGACTGCTAATCACAGGATAGATAACCACATAACTGCACTGAAAGCTCACAAGATTTGATGTTCCATCCATGACAATGAGTAAGGGATGCAAATATATACATATATATATATATATATACATGAGACAGAGAAATAATGGGAAATGTGGAACTACTACTGGATGGAGGCCAAACCACAGTATAGACAAGAATTCCATAGCCATGCTATGACAACCGGCTGACATGAAGGTGAATAATTATAAGGGAAGGTAGATGATTAACTTGTCAAAAATAAGGACCCTTAAATGAAGCAAGATACATACCCAAAAATGGTCAAAAAAATGTTTTGGCTATGAATATGGATAAGTACATGAATCAGTATAAGAGAGCAGTTTCAAGAAACCATTCTTTGAGGAAAAAACTCCGAGTGGTATTTCTCCATCTCTTAACTTACGAGTCTGAGACTTCCAGCAATGGATCACGTGAGTAATGCTTTCACTGGCCGTCTGTGCTGTTTCTTTCTTCTTTGCCTAATCAATAGTGGGTTATGTTATTTTGATTCAAAGCTTTGTAACAGAAGCTAATTAGGAGTTATGTTAAAGGTTGTCTCACTGGGATGATGTTAATGCTGTTAACTTTATTGTGGGATCAAACACAATATTCTGGACTAAAACTCTATCAGGTTGTAGGAAATATTGACAATTATTTTAGTTCATAGAAAAGCCAACCTAAACCCAGCCTGTTAATACTGTTTTTTCATCAAATATATTGATACTATTGCTGAACAGGTGCTTTTGTGAATTGAGAAAGACAGGAGGTCTCTTGGTCACAGATAAAAAGGCAAAGACAAGTGTCCTGTGGTCTTTCATGTGCAGATCTTTGTATTGTTTAAATATATATAAATTAAAATATGAATATTATATACATATATATATTATATACATGTGTGTGCATATATACACACATGTATATATATGTGTTTGTATAATATACACACATGCACATATATATCTTTATTTTTATATATTTATATATAAATAAACTGACCTGGCCTGCAGCATAGCAATTGTTTAATAAATGTAGTCATCAGTAGACAATATTGACCTAGCACATCACATTTGAATGGAGGTGTCTTGTACACCACTACAAATGTATACACTGCCACTTCTGAGAGAATCTCTGTTTTAATTCAGGAAGGGCCAGCAGTGGATGCCAAAGGTCCTGATGGGAATACCCAAACAGAGGAAACCGCTCTCTTGAATCACTGTGCTCAGCAACCTCAGGAACCGATAGCAGGGGATTCAACACCTGCAAGAAATCTGAGGCAAATATTTGCCTGTCCTCCTCAAGGTGTACTGGCCAGAATAGTGACAAACGGTATGTAAGAAAGACGCAGCACAAAATTTTTAGCTGAACTGAGAAACAGCAAAAGTAGTACTTGATTTTTCTGGGTATGATATCTGACTATTTTTCTGGAAAATAATGAAGGGAAATGGCTGTTTTACATAGCACATCTTCTTTCAACATGTTAGTAGAAGAAATATAAGCAGAATAAAGATTTCAATGTATAGCTTTTGTTCCTTCATCCTGTCTTCCGTGTTAAACATGGTAGGTTTGTCTTTGAACTGTGAATTGTTTTGATCAGAAGTAAGAGCTCCTAATTCTTCTTGATTGCTCATTTTTGGGATGAAAGCATTGTGATTATAAACACAGTGCATTTTTGGCACACTGGATGGTCTATTATGGCATTTAGGCTACAAATACAAGGCTTTGCAATGATACCTCACCTTCTTTTGTTTCTTAACGCTATACACCTCAGGCTTGCAAAGCCAAGAATCCCTTCTCCAAGGCACACTTCCATTTAAGTCTTCCCTATACTGAAGGTTCACACAAAAGAATGCCTGAGTAACCAGTTATTTCTGACTTTTCCAAGCAACGGATATTTCCTGTGGGTTTGACTGCTTTCACAGCCTCTGCTCTCTCTCACTTGAGGCGCTCAGATTGGGTTTTTCTTAATCTTATTTGAGGGTAATGGATGGTAAAGGAGAGATTAGCTGACAAATTTAGAAGCCTAAAAGTGCAATACACTTTCATGTGGTTGTGAAAAGGTGAATTTATTAGGCAGATTTTTTTGTCCTCCTTCACTCTTATGCTTGAATATCTATGCATGTCTGTTTCCTGCAGGAACATGTTTGGAAATCTAGAAAGAGCATAATATTTTCACATTAAGAACTTCTTTTCTCTGTGTTGTACCTGTTTTGCCACGTCAAGAGAAATGTCTGTACTACCTTAGACGGCCTAGAGACAAGACCTGCTTCAGAATTCCTTTTCCCTCTCATAGATAGCTGTGTATTGTGTGAACCCATCCAGCCACAGAATTATACTTAAATACTTCTAAAAACAAGGCTGGAGCCACAGTCACTAGTTTGAAGATATACCAGGTTGTACAACAACAGGTTGTTACTGCAGTTCTTAGGAAGTGGAAAAGAATTACATGAGTACAAGATACATGTTAGTGAAAGTCTTAACTGTAAGTTCAGGACCTAATAGCTGCTTTACACTGCGGGCTCACTCAGTCTCTTTTGTTTTGTTTTCCTTTTCTGAAGCATTTTTGTATATATAAATTCAGAAGATCAGTTTAGGGAGCATTAAAGCTTAAATACATTGTTATGATTAAACTTGTTTTTAAGATAAGTTGTTTCATTTCTGAGATTAATGGTAGATTTTTCCTTGGTGGAAAAAACAGATATGACCTAATAGTGAACAGAGTCATCCCTGAGAGATTATTAAATACGGATATTTCTTGTCTTGTTCCAGTTGTGATCGTGGTCCTGGTTTGGGCTGTGGCTTGGTCCATCACTGGGACTGAGTGTCTCCCAGGTGGAAACCTATTTGGAATTCTGTTTCTTTATTTTTTTGCTGTCATTGGAGGTAAAATTTTTGGACTCATTAAAATACGAACACTGCCTCCTCTTCCTGCTCTTCTTGGTAAGATATTCTTCCTTTTTTTCTTTCTGCGTAGTTTTGTTGTTCAGACAGTCAAGTAATATCTACATTAAGACGGGGAACATGCAAACTGCATCAGACTCAATCTCTAGCTTTTCCAAGTGATTTGTATCTCTTGGAAAAGGTGCAAAATCTCCCAACTGGCCTAGATGAAACAGTGTGTTACGAAGGCTCTTTGAATTCCTTGAGGGCTGGAGAATTGTATACCCAGGCATTCAAAGTTTACTGTCCTTTTGATCCCCTTTACTTAAAATCTGCTTAAAATATCACTAAACAGCAGTCTAATCTGGACCTCCTATTAAAATAGAATAATTAATTCATAAAGAAAATATTGCTGAGCTGTTTTGCATGCATCTCATGCAGGCTATGAAATTGTTTTCCAAAGAAAACACTGTCAGAATTCCTTTCTATTAGTAATCCAAAGCAATTTCTTTCTTCTCCTATCTTTGTCAAGAAACTGAAACCTGAAAAATTCAAAGGAATACTTATTCTTAAAGTTAATTTGAATCAATCATAAGTGTTTCATATCAATATCTTATTTTACATACAAATGTAAAAAGGTTCTGAGGATGTCAAAATAATTCCTTTTTTATCTCCCATCTTATTTTACATGAAAATGTCAAAACCTTTTCAGACCTCTTTTCTAGAAAAGATTTTAGTTATGTCAGTACAGCATTGTGAAGTACTGTAATGCCAATGGAGCTGAAAAAGGCTATGACTTCTCACCAGCTGTACACTGGTCCCTTATTAAATTTAATGCATACATGAGTAGAGTAGTAAAACAATATGGCAGAGGAAGGCTGCCCAAATACCCACCTGTAGTGCACAGATGTGACTTGTAACCTGCATGCCTTACACAACTGCATTGTTACAGCAGAAGGGCTAGATAGCTTTTATGCAGTACTATTCTGGCAGCATGTGTGTTCTAGCACTGCTTAGTGTCACAAATGAGAACAAACTCAAAGGAGAGGGTGGACTTACATATAGTGTGTGTGCCTGCAAGAACATGAACACAGTTTGGCAAGCAGGAAGCTTGTCCTTTCTGAGTAAAAACTCTCCCTTAAAAAAGAAAAATTTTGTTTTCTGATTGTTTGGATTCTGCTTTTGTTAATTCCATCTATATCTGAAGGTTGTGAGTTGAGCATGAAGCTGCTTGTCAGTCAGGGAATACTGAACAGCAAACTTCAGCATGACTGCACATGTCAGTTGAGTTGCTCAGGACAGAGTTTATTGTTTAGATTCTCAGTCTTTGAGGCAATTTGGAGAAATCTGAGTCAGATGAAAAAAGAAAATATGTTTGAATATCCTTTTTAACATTAAGAACACAGATATTGTACTCTTACCTGGGAATTCTTGCCTTTGATCCATCTTTACTAGGCTCAGGAGTTTAATGCTACTCTCAGCACTGTATACCTTGTGATGAGCCTCTGTCCATGAGGAAAAAGGGAATGAAATTGCTACCAAAAAAATCAGATAGGCATAGTACACTTCAGGTACATATTGCAGACAAATGTCTGCAGCAGGCAACATGGGGCAGAACAATGAAGATACCCCTTTAAGGTGGATTTTTGGCTTTGTTAAGCAGACTTCTAGATCTGGGCAGCTCTCATGGCCTGGACCTCATGCAAACATTGAATAGGGCATGTGATCATTGTGTTAGCTCACAGGCTGACACTATTATCATGAGGCACTGCAAATTAATTATACCACTGTTTGTTTTTTTTTTTTGTTTTGTTTTGTTTTTTTTTCCAGGAGGATGTAGGAAGATCAATGTCCAAAAGTTTAGAGTGTTCCAGGACAAATCAAGTCCACAGCTAAAGCTTACAGGCTCATAGCAGGCTGTGAGCAAGCTAAGCACTGTGTATGTTTACTTTTGGTCTTTCCCATTTCTTAACGTGGCTAATAAGTTATGCCACATAAAGGCATCTTTGAATCATCAGGCCTTATAGTGGCGAATCTTTGCAGATTATATTTAAAATTAACCTTTCCCATACTTTTCTGCATCTTTCCAGGACTACAGTTCAGATAGCAGAACTGCCTAAGCAGGGACCTCCTGCAAAGCTAATATTTACAAAAGGTTGGATTTTTGGAAGTCGATCAAATAGAGAATAAAAGCAAATTCCTAATTGTGTTCCCTCCCGCACCTTTTTTTCCACTTTGCATGTGTGTTGCACTGTCAAAGCATTTTAAAATCTATTAGGTCATGATTAGCCTTTTTAGATTACATTTTCCAAAGAACTCAATATTATGGTTCCTGTGATACCTGCATTTCTTACACCTAGGAGGGTTCTTAACAATTTCCAGCTTCTGAAATGTCCAATTTTAGATCAAATTTTCTCTGTTTAAAACAAGCTAACAGGAAAAAAATACCTTTCAAGGATGCAGAGATGTCTCTGTTCATGGTATATATGACCTGCACCTGACAACCAAAGCTGAATTCTGTTAATTCTTACTAGTGCTATGTTTTAGCATCCTGCAGATTTCTTCATTGGTAATTTGGTGTGTCCTAAGCCTCTTTCATTGCTTTAAAAACATCTCTCTTTCCTTGCATCGGTCCCCGTCCTTAAAATGATGCTAATGATACAGAGCAGGAATTGTTTCTTTGTCTCTTACAAATACATACATAATACAGTAAATCTATTCTTTAAAAATTGTAGGTAAGCCTGTAATGCAGTAAAAAAACCCTCAATTGACAGCAATTTATTTGTTTTTCTTTAAGGGATGTTACTTGCTGGTTTTTTCATCCGAAATACCCCAGTCATCAGTGACATCGTCCAAATAAACCTTCACTGGTCTGCAGCACTGAGGAATATTGCTCTTTCTGTTATCTTGACTCGAGCAGGACTTGGCCTGGATCCAAAAGTATGGGACCAGCTATTTGTGAAGCAAATCCTGTAATAGTCCTCAAAAATATTGAATAATTGGTTCTGTTAAAAGTATTGAAATGTTCAGTCTTAAAGAATTTACAAATTAGAGCACTACAGAAAGCATAGATCCTAATGTAACTTGTGACTATATGTTAATCACAATTAGCAGTTAGATTTGTAGAGTAGATGAGCAATCCAGAAAAAAAAAATGGAAGAAGTTGGATTTATGTCTGTTTTCCTCCTTGTCTTTGAAAGAAATAAAATCCGAACTTTGAGCAGGACATCTGGAGGATCTGCAGTCCTTCACGATCGATCGGGAAGTTAATACTTCCTGACAAACTCCTTGTCAGTTTACGTGCTGATAAAATAACAAGCAAGGAAGGGAGTCCCAATCCTAGAAGAAGAATATTATTTACGGTGACACTGACCAAACAAATCTTCAAGTTTTGTTTAATTTTTTGTTTCATTACAAGTTCTATGCAAATATTAATTCTGGAGATGATTGCAGCTGTACTACAGAAATAGTGTTTCACATCTTGTAAAGCCCATAATGCTTCTGTGAACAAAAGGCAATTCTCTTCCACACACTGTGAAACTTGACAATCCCTGTATTAATGAAGGCAAGATTTTGTCTGATCAAACTCAGCTAGCTGAAATAAAGCTATATCATTATTGGCCTCTAGCTATTCAAACTCCAGGAGCTGTTTAAAGTTTATATAAAATTTAGGCCAAGTTTGATTAGCTCAGGTCAACTAAACTGATTTTCTTAACCAGGATAAAAATTAGAGTTGCTAATGATTTTTACAAAAAATAGAATTCTCTTATTCTTCAAAAATGCCTAGTTTCCTAGATTGCTCTCATCCATTTTATCAAGATGCTGCAGTTTTTTTTAGCATGGATTGTGCATTGTTAAACACAGCTTAGATGCTCACTTCTGTGAAATTTATCTCTAATCTATGAAAACTTTTTTGGCCGACGGAAATCCATCTTTGACTGACTTTTCTGCCATGTGGCAATCCAAACTCCGCTGTTGGAACTCTGCATGCAGCAGCTGGAAAGACAAGGATGTTGGTTGCTCTGGTGATTCTGAGTACTAATCATGGTGGGATAAATTGTGTCAGTAAAGACTGTAGCTCGCTGTGATTTTTTTCAGTGTCAGAATTAGAGACTTGCCCTAGCAGAGTTGTGTTTACAACTAATAAATGTGTGTTATGAGTAAACATTCACTTTTAGAGAAGTTGTTGGACAGAAATTACTGAGCCAAATTGAGTTTATACTGCTCTGGATATCAAGCAGGCGGCAACTAAAAGAGGTGCTTGGCTCCTTTCTCAACGTTTAAGTAGTTATACAGCTTTTCACGATTTATTCACAGACCTTGATAATTTTTTGGTGCACTCATACAACTTGTAGGATTATGTCAAAACATAATATTTTGTGGACAGCGTAAATGACCTAGAATAACTGTGAGTGAGTTAGGTGCGTTAGAGGTGTGCTTTTCAAATGGATCCCAGCTAGTGCTGACATTGTTTGCACAAGAAGCCAAAAGGACTTTCTTCCAATGCTTACTCGGATGCTCAGAAACCTTATCAGACATGGATCCAGTGTGTTTCACTACCACACTTGCAATTTTAAATCCAAATCCAGTTGTGCTTGAGCCTATCTCTGGTTTAGGTCTTATAAAAACTACCACAACCTGTATTGCAACTCCAAGTTTTTTGTTTTTTTAAACAAGAATATCAGATCTTAAGTATTTTTTCCTCTCTATGATGCCAAGGGTATGGATGCTAATGTCTAAATGTGCTTTTATTATAGGCTCTTAAGAAGCTGAAAGCAGTTTGTTTACGGCTTTCTTTTGGACCATGCATCTCAGAGACATGCACAGCTGCTGTTCTTGCCTACTTCTTCATGCATTTGCCGTGGCAATGGGGATTTATATTAGGGTAACATACACTCTTTTCTCCTGTATGACAAAGATGACTGTCTTTCTGCTGTAGCTACTTGATCCAAACACAGTTTCAGTTCTCTGCTAAACAGAGACCTCAGTTTAATGCCAGTTAATAGTGGCCTGCCCTGTGGTGAAATACGATGGAAGATGTGCTTAGCCCCTGTGGTTGTTTGCTTACCATCCCAGTCTGGCTCTGTGGCTAGTTTAAAGGTCATGTTTCCTGACTGTGAAGGAGTACTTGCATCATTACTCTTCTTTGTTTGTGATCTGAGCACTTAAAGAAGGAAGAAGGATGATGTAAATCTCTGGGTCTTTAACCACAACACAGAGGGCCTTTAGGGACGGAAAATGATAGCACAGTTGGGAGTATCTTTGTGCTGGAATTCAAAATTTCCACTTGAAGAGATGTACATAGGACAGTCTCCCTGTCACTGTCAAGAGTAAGGATGTGGTATGTTGCATTCTGGAATAATATCCTCCAAGAGGAAACATTTTCCATCTAGGATCCATCTAAGCTGGTAGACTCAGTCCAGACCTGTATATTGGAAGATGATGGATGACATTCTCCTCCTCTACCACACATGGATTTTAACGAGAAGGAGCTAGGCTCCTGAGTCATAAACATGCCTAGATCAGGTCCCTAAATTGGATGATCAGGGGATCTATCAGGGAACAAACCTGGCTTGCAGTGTACACTCAAGTCCTAGTCCCTAGAACTCTATTTTCAATACTACTGAGCTGGCAGGAAGTAAAAGCTGATTCTGAATCTGCGTAGAAATATCCTTGCAATTAACAGGGAAAGATTAAAAAAAATTGCAAAGGTCTGTGTATTTATGCTTTAAAAGAAGTAGGGTCAAATGTTTGGAGGGTTTTTTTTTCAGTTCCTTTTTCTTAAGAGAGTGAAACCATGTGTTTTCAGTTTTGTTCTAGGTGCTGTTTCCCCTGCTGTTGTGGTGCCGTCAATGCTGGTACTACAAGCAGGGGGATATGGAGTGGAGAAAGGTGTCCCAACTCTGCTAATGGCTGCTGGCAGCATTGATGACATCCTGGCCATTACAGGTTTCAACACCTGCCTTGGGATGGCCTTCTCTTCCGGTAGGCTTGTTGCTCTGTAGCTGGTGAAAGCCAGAACAAATAGTCGTATTTTGAGGATTGCGTGTTCTGTTGTGACTGACTGGTTCATATCTTAACAATATCCCACATAAAGTTCACGTATGATCAAAAGTCTCAGCGTAACTTTGTCTGCTCTCAGAAGTTGTGGGTCACACAGACTCTGGCAGATCTTTTTTCCTGCTCCCTTGGCTGCCAGGTCTGGTTGCTGCAGGCCCCACACAAGTGCTTTCAGACTTCCCTGGGCCTGGCTGTGCTCTGGCAGCGGCTTTCCCTGGATTCTGTGGTACACTTTCTTGGCATAAGCTTACAAAGAGAAAGACATACCCCATCCAGTTCTTTCAGACCCATAGATTCCCTCCTGAGCCTCATCACTCCCAAATAATTAAAACACCCTTGTAAGTCTAACAGTGTTTGTGACTGAAGGAGTTACCAAACCCATTCTGCTTTTGCCAATAGGTTCTACTCTGTACAATGTGCTCCGTGGAGTGCTGGAGGTCGCTGTTGGCATAGTAGCTGGGGGGATTCTGGGAATGTTTCTTCGGTATTTCCCAAGCCATGATCAGGTAAAAACTAAGAATAAAACTTCTATTTTTTGAGGTTCTCTATAAAGGGATGCTATCCTTAAACTATTAATTTCCAAGCTTTGAAAGAACCTATTTTGGGGGAAAGCTGGGTACAGTGCTAGCAACTTCCAGATTGTAAATCCCATGAGGCTATAATGTGTTTTGTAGTAGATTATTTGTTTACTACAATAATAACAATACATGATCTCAGAATCCTTCCCAATAGAGAGAGTTGGAACCCCAGTTCACCATTCTGGTCCATTGAAGCGGGTAGAAACCTTCACACGTGAAAGGAGGATTCTGATTCCAATTTCACACAGCAAAATAATCAATAGAATTGATATGCTTCACATTTGCCTCTATAAGAAATTTCCGGTAGGTACAAGAGCAAAAAGGAGCAGAGCAGATCATCGGTTTTTAAGTAATTTGGCATATTATTAACACTAATTAGAATGTGTTGCCTTCAATAAAAATTAAGTTTGTGAATAGATGAATTTGATACCAAGTGGCAATTAACTGAACAGAAATTTGTGTAGGTAAGTAAATGCCTTCTGGGCTACTGAGGTCAATTTGCAAAGCATCTAGTGCCCTCAGTGGAACCAAATGTGTTTTCTTAATAAATAATATGAAAAATGTGATACAGGAGCCCACCTGATAAATAGGAATGGTGGAGCAGAACTGCAGAGTTCATATGATATAACTGACTGCTATGAGACTCTATCAAATAAACCCAGACTATTCCTGACAGATGTTTGTTCAACTTGTCCTTAAAAACATCTAGTGGCAAGGATTCCACCCCTCCTTGGATAAACTGTTCTAGTGTTTGACCGTACAGTTATCACAGAGTTGAAATAGGGATATTAGAACAGAACATTATGTTCCTTGTGATACAAAAAGCCGTTTGTGCACTGAGCTTTCATACGGGCAGAGGAAAAGAAATATTAAACTTCCAGAATATTAATTTCCCAAGAATTAGAAACCCTCAACCCAAATCAGTAGTTCAAGTCTTACTTGAAAGCTTTGATTCCTTTTGTTATGGTATCCTTTGTAATTGTCAAAATGAAAAGTAATGTTTTTTTCTTCTATTTCTAAAACCTTTTTTTTGTTCTTTTCTTTCCTTTGTTGCAGACATCTCTGGCATGGAAGAGATCCTATCTTGTTCTGGGTCTGTCTATGTTTGCTGTTTTTGGCAGCATCTACTTTGGTTTCCCTGGATCAGGAGGGCTCTGCACATTAGTCTTAGCTTTTGTTGCCGGTGTGGGATGGTCTGATGACAAGGTGAATGTTTCCATAAATAAGCACACCATACCAAAGCTCACTGAATGCACAGCCTAGCAGGAGTTTGGACTTCTGGTAGGAGTTTTAATGGTGCTCTTACAAAGCATTAAGGGATGTACAGATTTAAGCGCTATTCTGTTCCAATTCTGAAAGTCTTTAACATTTAGCACAACAGAAAGTTACAGTCCATGACTCTATATATCAATAAGTAGTGTAACATATACTGACAGAGAAAAGCTCACTTTTGAGCTTATTTTAGAAATCAGCAGGTTATCTCTTAAGCCCTGTTAAGGTTTAATTTTAGACACTAGTGCATTATGTTTTAAGCCTTGTTAAAGTTTAATTTTCAAGCCACTTGACTAGAAATCCAAAGCTTTATGCCCCAGTTCTGTGACAGGTTCCCTAATCTTATACAACTTTTTAAGGTCAGACTTGCAATTAGGTGCCCGGATATGATAGTGCACCTGGCCTGAATTTCATGAGATTTTTTTCCCCTGTATTTTTGGGGGAGATGAAGAGGGAAAAGAGTTATAAACCATTATTTCATGTTTCCCACATCCTGGTCAGTGCCCACATTAAATGGTAATGTAAAGCCTTACAAACTTTCATACAAACATATACAAAAGGCGTACCAAAGACTATGTTTTTAGCTGCTTGTTCTCAGCAACCAAACCTGCTTTCTCTTACTGTCACTGCCCCACTACATATTTGTATCTTGGTACATCTCACTGCCTCTTTTTCATGATACCATCTACACTTACTGTTTTGAGAGGATCTTCTCCACAGCTGCAGCCTTGGATGTGTAGTGAGAGAAGGGAAAGGAAGAGGGATCAGATATATCAAAGCCCTCATTTGCATGAATGATTGCTCCCATTTTACCTTATCACATGGTCCCATCCAGACCTTGACTTCAAGCTTTGAAAAAGTAACATACAAGAAATCATAGTTTCTATATAATACACTGCATTGCTGTCCAATTCTAAAAGAAGGGAAGCTCAGCTTGGGACTTAACTACTTAAGTACATTGCAGCTTATCAAGCTCACTGTTGAAAGAGGTCTGCTTGTAAGCCGCTTCAGAAGGAAGGTCCCTAAAAGACTGTGCGGTTTGTAAATGTTCAGTTTAAATTCTTTTGATCAGTAGATTGGGCTTCTTGGTCTTAAGAATGTTGATTTCAGATGCCTTAGCTCTCTTGTCAGATACAGCCAGAGAGGTCTGCTCACTATATACTCAGTGTGTTACTGAGATTTTCCTGCTGAGCTTCTCTAAAGCTATGACACTGTCTTGTGCCATCCCTGGTGGAAGTGACTTAGCAAGGGCTGTCCACAGAAATCAATGAACATTGTTCCCATTGCTAAAGCAGTTACATGGGCAGTAAGCAGAGTGAGATGTTGCTAACATCAGTAAGAAAGATATTTTTTCCTCTAAAAAAGAAGAGAGTAAAATAATAAGGAAAAATCCAGAAAATTAAAAAAAAAAAATGTTTAGCAGTCTCTGCTTTCACACTCTTAGGCCTGGACACCATTTGCTATTGTAAAATCCACTTAATTAAAATAATTAAATGTACAAATACACCTCTTCACATAAGTGAAGATGAAGACCAAACAAAAAGAAAGCATGGTTTGGTACTTGCATAGCACATCACATTGAAAATTCAATACTCTTCACTAATGTGGGATTTCAGACTTCCTTAGCCTAACTTTGCTCCTGTTCATGTGTAGTGAGGCCTCCAACTGAGTGCAATAAGAGCAGAGTTAGGCCATTACTGAAGATTTGACCTTGTTAAAATGTAAATAGAGGAACAAGTTCAATCACAGTTTCTGATGGCTCAGGAGCTTCTGCAAAACTATTCAAAATACATCATCCTGAATATTGAAAATCAGCTATGCTTTAATTATTTTCTCCTCTAATTTGAAAACCATTTTGTTACTATTCATGCATTAGTGATTTCTTTTCCTCTTCTTGAAAGAACAAATATTCATTTACTAGCAGAGCTAGTTACTCTGACCTCTGGAAGGTGTACATCTCACTTTGAATCCTGTAGTATTAGGTCAAATAAAAAGTTCTTTATAAACTGAGAGTCTGAGGAACAATTCTGACCAGTCTTTATGATAGATTTTTCACCTTGTCCTTTGATTAATTGAATGTTGTGTGTATTTGGCCAGATTTTTGTGAATTTATAGGTTATTTCTGTTTTTGTTGCAGAGGGAAGTAGAAAAAATTGTTGCAGTTGCATGGACTGTCTTTCAGCCTTTTCTCTTTGGTTTAATTGGAGCAGAAGTATCTGTCATGTCTCTTAGGCCTGAAACTGTTGGTAAGATCATTCACTAAGTTATCTAGCTTTCATTACTAGCTTCCAAAGAATCTCCATAAAAAGCTTGTTCTGCGCGGGCGTTTATGTGCAATAATCCTGAGAAGTCTTTGTCGTTGTTGTAGGGCTCTGTATCGCTACATTAAGCATTGCCCTCGTTGTACGAATCCTAGCAACATTCCTAATGGTGTGTTTCGCTGGGTTTAATTTCAAGGAGAAAGTATTTGTCTCGTTGGCATGGATGCCCAAAGCCACTGTCCAGGTAAAACAATCCATCACTTCCATTACAAGCTGCATTTATTGCCCGTAGTAGAACTCTTCCTGGCTAGCATGGAAGTAAACTGGGGGAGGACAAGCCTATTAACAGCTTAGTATAGTGTTTGTACTACTCATATTCTAAACAGCTTGGCTCTTAGTCTGTTGGGGAAGTGCAGGGGCCTTCCTCTATACATTGTAAGGGTGTTTTGCTTGTATCTGAGGTGGTACTTGTGTGAATGACAGTGAATTGTACATACAGATTCTTTATTGTAGAATATTTACTATTCAGATATTGCAGATTATTTTGCCTTTACATACAGATTTTGAGAGTTTCTATCTTGCAGCACATGAATTGTCTTCTGAGACAGTCTCAGCAGAGGCTCAGAAGGGGTCTTAGTTTGAGGTAATTTTAGAGAAGGGATGGTCTGACAGTCTTATTGCTAGAGAACGCAGCCTGCCTGAGGCTTCTATTTCCTTTGTTTCAGTGATCTTAGGTCATTTAGGACTTTGTCTCAGAAGCATAATTATTTGCAAACAGAAGTTGTTAATCAAAGCAGGCAAGGAATATTGCAAGCTTCATAAACTAAACTTTCGGAAATTGCTACTGGCTGACTACATCAGGACATGCTCTCATTGTACAGCATTTTGACAGTCGCAAAATAAGATATACAGGTCCACTTCATTAATCATACCTCCCCCAGAAATGGGATAACATGGCAGCTCAGTGTTTTTCACAGGGGGCAACCAACTCATTAACTTAGGAAATTCAAAGTGTAGTCAAGTGAAAATCATTACCACAGATGTAAAATAACCCTTACATTTCTACGTACTGTCTCGAGGCTAAGGAGATGAATGAGATGTAGGACTTGTATTGAATATGAACTGAATGATAAGCCTTTTTTTTTTTTTTTTTTTCACGCTCTCAATACTCCATCTCAGCAATGCTTTCTTTCCTGCAGGCTGCAATAGGCTCCCTTGCCCTGGATACTGCAAGAAGTCATCAGGATGAGCAACTGGAAAAGTATGGAATGGATGTACTGACAGTAGCTTTCCTGGCGATCTTGATCACGGCTCCAATTGGAGCCCTGGTTATTGGCTTGGCAGGGCCCAGACTTTTGCAGAAGGCTCAAACAAATAAGAAGGAAGATGAGGAAGGTGCTGAGGCTGGAGAAGAGCCAGAGACCTGTGAGAGTTCGTAAGATAGATGCGTACGGGAATACAGTCCTTCAGCCTCTGCTACGTTTGTCGAGTAAACACTGCGTCTTTTAATCTTTCTGGGGGAAACCAAAACAAGCATCTGTTGTATCTACTATTTTAAAGCAGCCCTGGTGGAGTTTTTCCTAAAATATTTTTAACTGTTGATGGTGCCTTAAGAGATGAATGAGCTAAACATACAGTGAATAGGCTGCCGAAGCAATGAGTCACTGGAGAAGTCGGCAGTCAACAGTTATTTGAAACGAGTGGTTGTGAGGCCAGGAAGAGGATCTGAATTGTTCAGGCGTGGAGTTGGAGTCATGAGATGGAATATAAACAGAAGAAAATGGAGACTAACATAGTTAACTTTTGGTGGCTGGAACTGGGCTGTGAGATGATGAGTTCAAAGGCTCAAGAAACGTGACTTCTGAATTAGACAGGACTGTTCACACTCAGTGAACAAGTCCTGCCACTGGGGTTGGTGATTCCCTCTCCCTCCTCGTTTGTGTTCCAAAACATGCCTTCTCCTATTGCTGTTCCTCCCCAGAACGCATGCACTGCTTTGTGCCTTCAAGGGACTGTCAGCTCTATCGTAGCGAGAAACAGCAAGCAGTATGAGGTGCTGGAGGAGACGGTCAGCTCTGTCAGGGACTATGGTAATACAGGAGTAGCTAGTGCTGACAAAAGGTTGCAGGGTGGGTATAAGGACTGGGGAGGGGGTTATATAGGATTGGGATGGCTTCCTCACCTGTGTAAAGGGAAGGAAAGCCACTTCATCAGCCACTGAAGTGCTGCTTCCCATGTTCTGGTGCTGATCACTGTACAACGGAGGGGTGAACTGCCTTAGGATGGGGTTTGTGGGCAGAGCAAGGCCAAGGTAGCAGCGAGTTGCCCCTTTCTTCCTCAGCTTCTTTTGGGGAACTCAGCAATGGGTTGAGAAGAGGTCTGCCACTAAGATGTACAGACTAGCAGGTATCTCCTATTGCTCTATCCTTAAAGTAGTTAAGACAGAGCAACACATGATCTGGCCCTTCTCACATTTGTATTTGGTTAACTGCAGCAAGGTAAAATAGGTATTTGCTTTAAAATATAGCCAACCAGCGCTCATTTTCCCAAGAGATAGCTGGCTGGCTTGATTGCGGAGAACAGAGGCCTCTCAGATGCTGCAGAGTATTTTTGCCTATGACTGATGTAGAAAAATGCTAGAATTTGACACGACCAGCCTTGAAAATGCCGTGCTGGGAGGAACAGTAGAAACTGGGCAGGGGCTCACCCCACCTACGGTGTGAAGGCAGGCGTCTTGAGGAGTCCGTACGAGGGAGGCAGCACCAGCGCTCACGGGACATCCCCACAGGTGATGCAGGTCTTTAGATAGGCACGTTCCACGCAGCTGTGGATCACAGTAATGGCTGGCAACACTCTTCTGGAATCTCTTCCCAAAACATTTTACTGGGGGAGCAAAAAGCTCAAATGTT
Source organism: Rhea pennata (assembly GCF_028389875.1). Taxonomy (NCBI): domain Eukaryota; kingdom Metazoa; phylum Chordata; class Aves; order Rheiformes; family Rheidae; genus Rhea; species Rhea pennata. The sequence continues at coordinate 65,681,169 of NC_084666.1, forward strand.
ATTTTTCTCCCACTCCATTTTACTTAGTATAGATGCTTCCTGCCCAGTCAGTGCAATATTGTTCACATTTGATTTTTTTTTTCTTGTGTAACCTGTTACAGCTTTCTTCCTTCTTTCCTTGACTGTCCTAAAACCAGGAGTAAACTCTTTTGTTGATCAAAAACCTGCTCTTGCCTTTAGCTTTGGTACCAGTCAGGATTTAGTACTGTCTTACAGGTAACAGCAAATCTTTATTCTGCTGCATTTTGTACCACTGAGCAAGTTATTCCCTGCTCCACTCTGAGGCATGGAGTCAATATAGCATCCTTCGGAAAGAGAGATTTGTTTACTTTTTTTTTATTAGATGTTAAATTATGCCTGAAATCTAGGTGGACAATGGCTGCCTGCTGAGCTCCATACTACAATATATTGATCTGGTTTTACAAGGATACTATATAAAATGATGTATCCAGAGATTTTTGGTATCTGTAAGTAAGAGATTAATCATTTTTGTTTTAGTTCTTATTTTTAACAAGTCATGTATTTTTAAAAAGAAAAAAAAATTTTTACAGAGAACAACCACACATTTCTGAAACTAATATTTGTAGAGTGTATGTGTATACTTGGGTATACAGAGTAATTATAGCACAGTATGTGAGCCTTTTTTATATGCCTTTCTTTCCAAGCCAAAAAAAAAAAAAGCTTTTTGAAAATATTTAAGGTTCATAGCCTGCAACTCTGGCACAGTGATCAAAAATACCAGGAATTTCTATGGTAAGGTGTTTTTTTTTTTTTTTTTTTTTTTTCCCTAACATTTGTAAAGTACTATTACTTAATTTTCACCAAGTTTTCTTACCATATGTGTTGCTGTTTTCTCTGCTTCCTTAGGGAACATACAATCTTTAGTTAGTTCAGTTTGTCCTTATCCGTGACCAGAAAGGAGGATGCTTTCAAACTGCACAGACTGATGAAGGGTTGTGGTGCTGCACTTGATAGTTACTGTATCAACCACTGACTTCTGTGTGTGTTGTATGTCCTTTGAGCAGCTACTGGAGGTGCTCAGTAACTTAAACAGAGGTGGTTTTAATACGAGCTTTGTGCACCTGGAAATTCTAACAGCTGTGGAGGTGTTACCGAATTGATACAATGAGGGAATATGGTGTTCAGTTCATCTGTGGCTATTTGTACAACCATACGTTTTACATGGAGATAAATGGTAGCTGAAGTTGTATGTGTTTTATATTTTCAAAAAGTTTTATAGAGTAGAATGTTCCTATAGGGAGGGATCACAATGTGAAATTTGGAGTCTTTTCAACAACAGAAGGGTGAAGTGCAAGGATTATAGCCCTTTAACTTTGAACACAATCTCAACTACGCAAGGAAAACTCTGAGAACCAGCCCTTGTTCATGAGGGCCTCTAACACTGGCTCACCATCATAGAAACATCTCATAAATTGTATTTACCATCTTCCCTTAACCTGTCTCAATGCACTCTCCCAATTTATTCATTAGAATCACTCCCACCATTCTGAATGCTTGAATAGCTATGCTGAAAGCATCTTGTTTTCTAATTTAAACTCTATCAGATCAATCTTCCTTTCCTCCCTGCCATATGTGGATGTTTCTTCCCAGGACCCCATCCCCAACCTGTATTAAATCTCGAACAAGAATCAGCTTGAAGCTCTAAAATGAAAAGCATTAATGCTTTATAATACTTCTCTCCTTTGCCTTTCAGTAGGGAACAAAACACTCGTTTCTTGCCCTGAAAAGAGAAATGATATTGGTGCTAAAACAACCTTTTTTTTTTTTTTTTTTTTTTTTTTTTAATAAGTATCATGACTACTTCAACTGATTTTTAAACAGCAGTTAATTTTAAGAGATATGATTTCACTGTTCATCTGAGCCGGAGTCAAGACAATTAAGGCCACCTCCCTTTTAACAAAATGCCGTGAAATCTTTCATGAATAATGCACAAATTTAAGCCAATAAAATCTTTACACCATACCAAAGAGTCTCTCATTTGCAGCAAATAAAATTAGAGTGCAATGTGCAGAAAGCTGTAACTGAAGTCCTGCTGTCACGCAGACATAATCACATACGTAACGTGGCAGAGCGCTTTATGCACGAGGAGTTCGTGAAGGTTCACAGAAGCCTCTGCAGCAAAAGGCTCTGACAGCTCAGCGCGTTCCTGTCTGTGTGCGGCGGGCAGCTACAGCAGGCACCATATGGAAAAAGACGGAAATTGGCCATCTGGAAGCAGGAATTTGCACAGGCCAGGGGATGCAGTGATAATGTAAACATGCATAATCACTGTTTTCTCTATTTCAGCCTCACTTCTGAACACGGAAGTCTAAAATTGTGAAAAACATGGGATAATATAGCCATCACACAGTGAATGATACAATTCTTACATTTTGCTCATGTTGGTTGCACCTTAAATACATTTAATATTTGACACAAATTGGATACCTTTGTCTATATTTGTTTTACAGGTTTATTTGTAGGTTCATTACAACCATTGTTCAAATTCATAATCAAAAGCAAGCACTACTGCTGTAGTAGTATGTCACGCAGTCTTGCTTTCCCTGACTTTGCATCAAGATTGTGAAGATGTGATCCGCTTTTTTTAAGAATTTTGGGCAAATTTATCAAATTAATTTGGAAGCTCTACATAAAGGGGAAAGAGTGAAAAAGTCATTCAGTGACAAGACATAGCCTGGTGAATAACTTTAAACTCATTCTCAAAAAACATCAGTGAGATAAAAGGCTCCACAGACACTTTAGTTTTTATCTATCCCCACCAGGTTTAGGAATATAATATGAACTTCTTAGGAATTCTTTGGGTGACGGATTTTTTTAAAAGAAGATAGAAAATTTGCTGATTGCTTATACTTGTCATGCAATTAAAGTAAGAGCATTTCAGTTTCACATTTAGAGCATAAAGTGGCTGTTAAAGGAGTCAGCAATGTGTTTGTTTTCTTCCTTCAGCCCAGTGTCCTAACTTGATAGAGAAACATCTTGTGTATGGCTTGCAGATGAGGAATCCAAACTGTCTACAGCACAGGATCAGACAAACCAATCCTAGACAGTGTTGCAAAGTCAGCGGTCCATTCAAGTATCATTTACTTGGCAAAAGCTGTTGGTACAGATGTCTAACTTCAAAAACAGAGGAAGCACGGAGGACTGGAGTGACTCCCGTAGCTGTTGGTGGTATTTTCTCCTTCATCCTAGGTACATTTTGCTACCCTCCTCAGCACTGCTGTGATATTAGCGTATTGCATGCCAATTTTCAGCTGGCAGGTAGGCTGAAAGAGAAATCTGTCCTTGGCAACCAAAAGTAGCAGCATTCTTGGTTTGAGTTTTCTGCAGTAAAAATATTACAACCAGCATTGTTAAGCTTTTGTTTACTTTGCTTTTTTAGCTGCACAGTTGCAGGTGGCATTTGCAGAAGATTAAATGAATTGTTCTGCCAAGGGTATTAAACTAAACCTATGAGCATGTATAAACCAGATATGGAGGGATCCTTTCTACACCTAACATAGGGTGTTCTAACACCCTGTGAGGTGAGAGGGGAGTGTCTGACTCCAATTGCCATGAGAGGCCATATTACCTATACAGATTCTGAAATGCAAGGAAATGGTCATTTATTTTGCCTGTGATCTTTATTATTATCTTGTGGAAATGACTACAACGTCATTTCCAAAAAAGATCTGTGAGCGAGTACTGCTACTGCAGGTATATGCTGTATACATGTTCTATTCACCTATAGACAAAAACAAAGGTATTTGTGACTTCTCGTAGCCACAGTCATAGATGGTTTAGCAGCAACGATGTCATCTAATAGTAGTGGGGAGAAAAAAATCAATTACATAATCAAGCCAGGTTAGAGATAGAGTCAAGAAGTAAATCTATTATTCCCCTTTTAGACGAGTTTTGTGGGGAAAAACCAAAATCAATTTTACTGTGCTGCTTTAGCAGAGTTCTGAGTACAGCAAAGGAACTGAATACAGAAGATGGATTCAATTCACTTCTGAAACTTCAGAGGAAATCAAATTATCTGAATGCAAACATATTCTGATAAAAAGCTAGAAATGCATACAGGCTTGCATATTTTAACAGCCTGTTGCAGTAGGCTGTGGATTGCAAAGCTGGAAAATGCTATCTAAACACAGGCTTTTGTATTTCATCTAGCAATACCTTCACCAAACCCAAGAATTTGGGCTTGGACTCAACACTGTTAAGAGATTACAATTAGAAAACCTGCTTAAAAGATTTAACATGGGTTCACTAGTATTTCTTATACAGTGTTCAATATAACGCACCTGTGAGTGGTAATTGAGTACAGTACAAGACATTTAGTAACATTATGGATTTTTCTCTTTAAGTGTTCTAATATGATAGTGTTTATAGTGTGCTCTTATTCATTAGGAAAAGGCCAACACAAAGCATTAAAACATTAAAGACTGTACTGTGGTACAACTAAACACTTCCATATAACATACAGTCACATTCTAAGCTGCTATCTTTTGCTGCAAGGCAAGACCTTTAGGTACCTACACTCACAATCGTTACAAATGCTGGCATGGTCTCTAATAGTTCTACTGCTGTAAATGCTGTACTGTGAGAACTGCTTCCTGACTTGCTCTCTGTTTCAGCACTGTGTTAATAAGCTTTGGAGAATGGCAAAGGCAGACTGCTCTGCGGCTTCCCACCTGACTAACACCAGTTCAAATGAACTGGTGTTAAAGAACAGTTAAGACCTTCCTTTGGACAATTGTCCAAAATTGTAGCACTTGTCAGACTACTTTTTATTTTCAAACTGACTAGTATAGTTAGTCTTTCATTGAAGAATAAAGTACTTTAGAAGAACTAATTAAAAGTCTAGCTGTTAGGTAACAATTATTTACCCACATTTTAAATTCAGCTGTAATTAATACAGCAAAGCTCTGCCTTGCCTAAAGTCATTCTGAACTAGTAACAAGCCAAAACCAGAGTTCACCTCCATTCTTTTGGTCCTATCATTTAACCAATTCCTCCCATAAATGTCTCTGCTACAAAAAGCCATATCTACACTGTAAGTGAATTGGAAGCAGCAAATCTGTGTCCAGTCACAAGAGCTGATTAACAATCAATGTAGAAGCTTGAAATAAAGGGACAATGTTGGTGGCTGAGCTGTGCAGTAATTTAACATATACAGTCTGGAACTGTAACATTATCCCACACTCATATTCTGGTTTTCCAGAACAATTTTAAAATCAACAGAAAGGTACACTTCTGTCACTCTGAAGAGGTGACATTGTTATAACTATGTTCATACAAAAAAGACTTAATTGTAGGAAGTCATTTTATTGTTGAATTAAAACAACTTATTTACAGAGATAGTTACTTTACAGTTTTACACAGCAGATATAATTCTTCTCAGAAGTATCAAAACATTGAGATTTAGCACTAAGTGGAGTTTATCCCAAAAAGAAATCTACAGCAATTATTAGACTAAATCAATTTCATCACATAATAAAATGTTATCTCCTGCAACTACAACCGTATAAAAGACTTATCAGTCATAATCTAATGGATTAGGTATCTGCTATACTTCTTTCTTCTTGAGTATTAGTGGACCTACATTATCTCCTGTTAATTCATTGTGCTTGTTGTGAGAGCCATCACAGACAGGGAACTGGAAGAAAACATACACAAGGAATTAGTATATCTCTGTACAGCAATTGCATAGTGGGGTGGGTGTGGGTGGGTGGGTGTGTGTGTGTGTAGTTCTTCCTATGCCAAGAATATTTTGATAAAGTTTCTTGTTCCTCCTCCTAAATCCCTTTCCATCATCTAAGTCCCTTTCTCCTATAAAGCACCTGGCACATGTTGCTAAGAAAAAATGCATTGCTACCACCTAACTAAGTTTCTAAGGTCCTGAAACAGCTGGACCTTACAGCTCCTTTGATTTGGACTCAAAGTTAGGGACAAAGCCTTCTGTGTGAAAGAACAGTCAGCAAAGCAGCAGCCAAGACTATGGCCAAAAAATGGCTTAAGGTTTATTTTGGAACAAAACTAAACCTTCTGAATTGGTTTAATCGTTTTCACCAGAAAATATTGTTTCAAGCAAAACTGAAATATTTTGCTAAAGTGATTATTCTGAAGGGAGAATTCTTGTGCAAGCTTCTTAGGTCTGAGGCAGATTTGTCAAAAAAAGAAAGCATTCAGTCCACAGAGGTAAAAACAACACAGTGAGCCTCTCACAAGAAACTCGGGGTAGAGGCAAAATACCTGTGTATAACTTACACAGCTAGTTTAGCTGGCAGATATGCAATATCCATGTTCTACCTCGAGAGAAAAGTAAGGTGTTCCAATTCACAGTGACAGAACTGATAAAAGATATGCAAGTTCAGTCTAATCTTAGTATAGTACGAAGAAGTATCTTACCGTCTTAGAACGCCAACACCTGCAGTAAGCTTTAGTGAGGCACAGATCTTCAATGTTTATTTCATTCACTACTTTTGGATTTTCCTTCTGGATCTTGAGGTTAATCAAGCTATCCTTTTGCTGATTCTTCTTGGGGAGGAATGGACGAACAGCGAGATAACCAAGCAAAGCCAGCACGCCCAGAAAAGGCAATAACCGCAGCCATTCTGAAACTAGAGAGACACAGAATTTAGACAGGCTGTTGGCACCACTTTAGTATGGTTCAGCATCAGCTATTCTTATATGACTTAGGTTTATGATAGGGAATGGGGCAGTGCAGTTGGCAAGGCTCTGAGGACAGGCAGGGCACTAAGGCTAAGTCAGTAAGAAGTAAAACTAGGACACAGACAGAGCAGTTGTGCAGAAGACCCACATTAAAACACGGGCTTTACTGTAGCTGAAGTACCAACTGGAATCCAGAATTTCATCTCAAATTTAATTTTAAGATGACTCAATAGAAGAAAATAAATCCAAAACAAATAAAAGATGTACTGTAATGAGGAACCCTAAAATTACAAGCGGTTTGCTCACCTTGAGTAAACCAAGACTATATACTAGCAAACTGGGCGTGATTAAATTTGGGAAGTTACTAAAAGGTCACTATAGAATACTAAGTGTCTGTGTTTTAAATATTTATAAAAAGAACTATTTAGTATGCTTTATAATTCTATTTCTAATTGCTTATTTCAGATTTTAAAATTCTTGAGTTTTCCTCATTTCATCAGTTCTGTTTTTTAAGTAATTGTTGGCAGGAACGATGCAGATACTAGATAAGCATTAGCAAAGTCACAAGCTTTCACCATTTTTTTTTCTGGTTTTATTCTTCAGAGTTCTGCTTGCCTGAGGATCTGCAACTAGTTTCTACAATAAACATACAGAAAGAAAGAACTGAGATCAGATAGGTCCCTCCAGGTAGGTCAAGCCACAGAAAATTGCTTTTTTTTAAATTTTACTGAAGAACTTTTAGGTACAGGTAAAAGATTCAAGTATCCTCTCCAGGCATACCTGACTTGCTGCATCATTGTAAAGCTTATACTAACAAGAGAAGGACTTACTGAACTTTGTAAGAAGTTTATCAGCACCTGATATAAAATATAATACAGAGCAGTAAGTATATTAATGGTGGATCCGCTCTCCCAACAAAAGAAGCTGTGGCAATGAACAATGTAATTTAAGTACAATGTAGCAATAGCAAAGACAGCATTTTTCTAATGTGGTGGAAAATATATTAAGTCTTAAGCCATAGAGAAGTGGAAGGGATTTTAAAGATATTTCAAAATTAGAAACAAGGAACTGTAATGACAGACCTGTGTCATGTGGGAACAATCAGGAGAAATGGCTAGTGATTGCTTTGGGTCACTCCCTGCTGCAGGGAACTGAGGCACCTATCTGCCAACCTGACCTCCTATTGAGAGGTTTGTTGCCTGCCAGTGGCTCATATATGAGATGTCATTGAAAGACTGCAAGGCTTGTCCACACGTCAGGCTATTACCCTCTGCTGCTCTTTCGTGTGGGCGCTAGTGATACCAAGGGCAAATTGTAAACAATCAAATGAGATTTCAGAGCTCTGGGGATGAAGATCAAGGGTCTGGCAGCCCAGGTCATTTCTCCCTCACAGGCAGGGTTGAGGAGAAAGGATGAGAGAAGAGCAGACAGACTTTCCAAGTTAATAACTGGATGTGCTGCTGGTGTTGGCAACAGGATTTTGGTTTCTACAACCATGAGACTCTGTTTGAAGATAGACAACTCATGGGGAGAGATGGAACCACCTCACTAAGCAGGGCACACGTGTCTTTGCCAACAGGTTGGCCAGCCTGTAAGGAGAGCTTTAAACTAGTAAGGATAGAGGAAGAGCAGTTATAGAGACAGAGTAGTCAGCAAAATATAGCTCAAGTCAGGATGCCTCCAATGGGTGCATGCAGCTGGGGAAGTGCATCTGATATGGCTATTGGGGGAGGGCCTGTATGCCCAATTACCTCTCTGAAGTGCCTGTACATCAATGCATGGAGCATGGGGAATAAACAGGAGGAACTGGAGATATGTGTGTGGTCATAGGGCAATGATCTCATTGGACTTAGAGAAACATGGTGGGTCAGCTTGCATGACTGGAATGCTATCATGGACAGCTACGTGCCTTTTAGGAAAGACAGGCCAGGAAGGTGAGGTGGTGGAGTTGCTCTTTATGTGACAGAGCGCCTGGAATGTATTGAGCTCTGCCTAGGGGTGAATGAAGAGCAAGTCGAGAGCTTATGGGTAAGGATTAAAGGGCAGGCTAACACAGGTGACACTGTTCGGGTGTCTACTACAGGCCAGCAGATCAGGAAGAGAAAGTCTTTCTGTAGAGGCCTTCTACAGACAGCTGGAAGCAGCCTCACAGTCACAGGCTCATGGGGGACTTCAACCACCCTGCTATCTGCTGGAAGGACAACACAGTTAGGCAAAAGCAGTCCAGAAAGCTCCTGCAGAGCTCTGGTGATAACTTTCTGACACTGTGGTGGAGGAGCCAGTGAGGAGAGGTGTGCTGCTGGAGCTTGTACTAACCAACAAAGGACTAGTTGGAGATGTGAAGGTTGGGGGCAGTCTCAGCTGCAGAGATCATGAGATGGTGGAGTTCAGGATCCTGCAAGGAAGAAGCCGGGCAGTAAGTAGGATCACAACCCTGGACTTCAGGGGAGTAAACTCTGGCCTCTTCTGGGACCTATGTGGAGGAATCCCATCAGTTAGGGCCCTAGAAGGAAGGAGAGGTCCAAGTGAACTGGTTAATATTCAAGCATCCCTTCCTCCAAGCTCAGGAGCGGTGCATCCCTAGGAGTAAGAAGTCAAGCAAAGGGGGCAGGAGACCTGCAGAGATGAGCAAGGAGCTCCTGGCAAAATTTAGAACAGAATAGGGCTTCTTCAAATACATCAGTAGCAAGAGGAAGACTAGGGAGAACGTGGGCCTGCTGCTGAACGGGGCGGGGGCCCTAGTGACAAAGGATACAGAGAAAGCAGTGTCCCTAAGGGCTCAGTACTGGGTCCAGTCTTGTTCAACTTATTCATCAGTGACCTGGATGAAGGGACAGAGTGCCTCCTCAGCAAATATTTCATTGGAATAGTTTTATGTTCCTTAAGCTTCCATAGCCTTTGAAATGAAACCCCATTTATTGCATTTATCTGGGAATACTCTACAACTGCATGCATGAAAAAGGCACCACAAGAATTTTCAGTAATCTTTCCATCCATCCACTTGCAGTGGTCCGTATGCACAACACTTTTTTTTCCCCCACAGAATTTGCTAAGTGTTGCTGTAATCTAGTAGTCTCTATTGCCCTTTTCTCAGTTTTCCCAATAAACTACAAGCTCTTAAAAATAACTGTGAAGATAAGTATCTGAGTGATGCACAAAACGTTAGGTTTCCTGGACAACGGTGCTTGTTTGTCTTTTCTATCATTACTGTAACTAACAGTAAGTCAAAAGCTTAAGCAATTCTATTCTACCAGACAAGGTTGATCAAAACACTCATTAAAAAATAAAATTGCCTAGATAATCCAGTAAAGAAACACATTCAGTCCCAGGCCACAACAGAAGGATTAATCCTACTGGATGCCCAGTGTTCAGTTCTCACACATACCTTTCCCTGACTACTGTCTGAAAGAGCAGAATGCTCTGAGGGGAGCTGTTACAACAAACCTCACAAGACTGTCTCAGGAAGAGAGACCAGGAAAGCCAACTAATCAGGCACCCCTCTGACCTTGCACCATATCTGACAAACCCATGCAGCCACCTTTCAAGAATCACCTAGCATAGCTTCACTTACTCTTTTAATTACCAGTATCAGAAAAGGCTAACAAACATTTCCGAAACTTTCACAAGATGCTGATAATTCTGTGATAAAGCCTTGAAGCTAAAAATTAGATTGCATCAGCTACAGTTAGACAAACTAAGCCACGTTCCAGCCTCATTGCTCATACAGCAGTAACGGTATCATGTAAGAAATGTGGATTGAGATCATTGTTCTAGAACACCCCACCAAGAGAAATATGAATGCACTTTCTGACCTTTTGTGAAGAGCTGACTTGGAACACAGTTTAGAACAGAAAAACTTTGGTCATTGAAAAAACTTCCAAATGAAGTATTTGACCTGATTGCTGGCACAAAGGTAGACCTCTAAAAACTACTCTGAACTCCAAAACAAATAGACATTCCAATAGGTGCACCACAAACAGAAGTAGGACACCCATCAAATGTGGTTTTTTTTTTTAGATGGATGAATGCAACTAGACTAAGATTAACACACAAGAAGGAAGAGTCTGGCATCAGAATTGCATATCATTAAAAGAGACCAGCAACTGAACAGTAAGTGGCATCTCAATACATCATGAAGCCCCATAATACGGCATCTAAGTCAGAACACTCGCTAGGCCAGTAGTTTTGACTAAGAGAGAATCTTAACTAGTGAGGTTCACCCACATGAAAGAGGAACATGATAGCTGTAACCTCAAAAAAGGAAACTAGAAAAAAATCGGAATATGAAGTACAGAAATATTATTTATCATGTTGTTATTTAGTATTTATACCACGATAACCACTGCTAAAGGGTTTTGTCCTCGCTAGCTAATGGTTTTATTAACATGTATTTATGCTGGGTGTTTCTGCCAAGCCTCCAATTACACCACCTTGTACACTAATTGTAAACTGACTTGGTATTGTCACAAAACTGCCACAGGTTGATGCCTTCAGACAGAAAAATCATTGTGACCATGCCTCTAGGGTGCAGCAGACAAGATATTGTAATAAGAAGTTATAGCCCTTTGGATTAGGAGGGAAGAAAATCTTCAACCAAACTAATGCAACGATGTCTTCCCGCATCTGCAAGCTGCTCTGTGTTTTTGAAGCCATGCATACCTTTCTGAAGCAGGATGCAAGTCAACTCACAAGATTCTGTTCACTTTCACAGCTGATACTCAGAATTCAGCAATTATATTGATTCTGAAGATTCTTTATCAGTTCTGTTGCATGGGAATGGGCAATCTTTGGAGCTAGAAATGGTGAATAGAGTATCAAAGAGGTTAGTCTTCAAACTTGACTCGTGTTAGACAGAGATCAATCCAAAAGATAGCTCCTGGAAAGTATCAGGAACACCACTGAAACAAGAGTACTCAAAGATTTCCATGGAGCTGAGGCCACAGTCCTCAGTCCACTGTGATAGGGTCTATGAGATGATGCCTTAATTTTTATTCTAACGGTAACAAATCCAACAAAAAAGAAATATATTCAATGTGAACAGAAAGGGAAGAGCCCATCATTGTGAGTCAAATCAAAGTGAGTGGCCGATGCTTATAAGCCTCTTACTAACTAATCCTTTGTTCTCTTTCACTTTGATTTTGTCTTAGCTAATCTAGATAGAAATGCTATTATACAAACCCAAAAGCGGGTTTTTGAAGGTAACAGCTTACCTGCAAGCAGAAACTTTAACAAATGTTAATTGCAAGTCAAAATGAAGACTGGAACTGTGGTCACATATTCTTTAAACTGAGGAAATTCTTCAGGCAAATTCAAATTATTCACTCAGTTACATTCTCTTCAGAACTAACAAGCAGTTCTCTCCTAACTGTTCTCTTTGCTTATTTGAATCTGTAAGAATGTCCTCCTTGATAAACAAACTAAACACAAAGGACTCCACACAACTCTAATATTCCTATTAGCTTATTCAACAGATAGGAAAGTGGACAGCAGATATAAAGGTGACAGTACTTTTAGGGATGTACCATACAGAAAATAAATTAAAAAGCCAAAAGCTATGGTCAGGTTAGCAAGCTGCTCTGCAAACAAATTAATTTTTCTGATGGGCTCTTAAGACTTATCATAGTCTCCCCTTTCTCCTTTCCCTCAATACTGTAAAGGATGATCCACAAAAATGCCCTCTTTCTGTCCGACAGCTTTTCACATTAAAGTCCCTCCTAACATACAATGGAGATGTGAGACTTCCCACACAGTGCTACATCATGTTTACAGAAAGGGGACTGTTACTAGCACCTAGATCCTTAGAGGGATCTAGACATTCTCACTTCTGATCATGTTATTTTGAGGTTAAGCTCTACACTGGTTTAATGAAATGTACCTGTATAAAAAGCAAATTCAGCATGAGACAACTTGGTTCATTTCAGTGAACTTGAGAAGGGAAGGATAAAGCAGGCATGAGAACAAACTGAAACAGGTTTCTGAGCAACAGCAGCATGATGATTTAGATATCTGGTATCAAACCCAAGGTCAAACGTATCATTTCTTTCCTCCCTGATGGCTTTTACCTTCAGGAGTTTGGCACTGGATATTAAGCATTTGTCTTTTCCCAAGCAAGCAGTTTTCCATTATGGTTTGGTGATGGCACAACAGACAATGGGGTGTCTCAAGATTTTTTTTTTTTTTTAAGCACAGTACAATATCACATACAAGTCCTGTAGTTTGTTTAGTCTCTCATTTTTACAATTAATACATTAAGGGAACTGAGGTTGCCGCTACCTGGAAGCTAATATAAACCTGGAAGGTTTATAGAAGCAATACAGGTGCTAACAACCAAAGCACTATACTGTTCTAGATTTGGGTCCCAGCCTGCCTTTGCATACAAGGTCAATGCCAACAAGTGTTTTATAGAGTTGGTCCTTGTCTGAAGTTCAATAGCTGCCACAAAAGGACAAATACACTACGGCATTTTAAGATCAATATTATTTCTCATCTTCCAAACAGAAGCAAAGGAAAATGCATGACATTTTTGATATGTTGTTTTCCAAAGAATATGATGTTCTGTAATTTGTGATAGTAGTAAACACAAAAGGGAATACTAATCTTTTCTTATCCTTTTGTTTGTCTGATAGCATTTCATTAACCATACTCAACTGATACAATCGCTGTAATCACCTTTTTCCTCCTGGTTTCAAATACAAACTTTTGCACTGTGTGTATACCTTACTTCTGAAAACATGATTTTAAAGGCAGAAATCCATTTATAAATCAGTGAGTTACTACTCAACATTGTATAGTACAACTACTCAAAGTACGGTCATTAACCTGTTATCTAAAGTATCTGTAAGTTGCAACTGTGAAATAATTCCCAGAACTGGGAATTCCCTGCTCCAAGCACTTATGACCTTAGGAAAAGGCAGGCTAAGACCACACTAACAATATAAGTGGAACAGACAAGGATACAAAAATGATGACAAACTGTGAACATTTGTTCTTTGCTTAATAAAGAAAATACCACACCGAGAAATATCTACCATGTCCCGCAATCTGTGATAAATTCTTAATTTTTAATCAGTGTCTTATTTAGTTCCATGTTTCTGAGTATCAGGTACTTAGAGAAACAAGAATGAAACATTAGAATGATGCAGGTCTGGGTGTAGATGAGAACAAAAATATTTAAATGAGTATGAAGTTTTAATGACTTTTAAACATTACGAGAGGATCATTTTTAATTTAGATGCTAGGCTATGGTAGTGTAAAGCCTTCTTATTCCCTTTATACCACACTGGAAATATGGAGGTCTATATGACTGCATGTACTGGACTTTTGCATCTTTTTACCACCAAAGCCGTTTTACTGTCCTGTATCTTTCCAAAACTCACTCCAACATGGTGAAAGGCCCTCCTTCCAAATCAGAGAGTCGAGGCATACTATCTGCCATAATCAGAAACCCACTCTGCTAGTCTGTGAAGCGCCCAATCTTTATGGTAAAACCCAAAGTGATTGCATCTTTTGAATATCTAGGGTAGCTGGTGTCCAGCTGTGACTGGGATGACAAACAATGTCATTTTCATTACCAGGTCATTCTCTCTACCACCCTAGGCTGCAAGGCTTACAAGGAAACAGCTATGAGCCAAGAGATTCCTTTAGCAAGGGAGAATCCTTTTGAAAAGCCTCACTAAGTTGCATTACAGTATTCCGTAACGTTCAGTAACCTTGTAGGATTTTACTGTTTTCCATTTTCCTTTTTTTTTTTTCCTTTTAGAGGAAGATATCTAATTATAACATTGGATATCAGTCTGATTGCTGAAAAAAATGAAAAAAGTGTCAAAGCTCAGAATGTTGTCTCTGTAGCTATATATTCTTACTTACACTTTATTCCTCTCGTTCAGAGTGGTTTAACACAAGAGCAGTCAAAGAAAACACTTAAGAATTAAAGACAGTGGATTTTTTCAGGCACATTCAGTAGATTCCTACCAGGTATCAAAGTAATTTCTGCTTTAGTTCCTTCTTTTGCCTGTGTTTATTATTTTTGGAACTGAAAACTTCACACGTTTGGTTTTGGTTGAAGATTTTGCTGGTTTGCTTCTGCTCCTCCTCCTTCAAATTCAAGCTACTATCTGTCAGCGGGGTGAACAACATAAAAGCAAGGCAGTTCCCCCTACAGATCAGTCTATTTAAAAAAAAAAAAAAAAAAAAAAAAAAAAAAAAAAAAAAAAAAAGGTTCTGACCAGAAGTTTTCAGAATAAGTTCTATTACTAAAGTTGAAGCTTTCATAAGGCCAGTTAGCATAAATCTTTCAGCCAGACTACACTTTTAAACCCCCTATGATGCTGTCACTTGTGCCCTAAAGATGGATGTGGTGTACACAAATACACCCAGTCTAGACCTATTGTCTAGATGGACTAGACAATAATTCTGTTACAAAAGTGCGTCTGTCCAGGTAAGTGAAGTAAGAAGAGACTGAAGTCAAGCAGTATTAAGAAATTTAAAGTACGATTGTGTTTAAAGGGGCAACAAGTTAAATAGGAAAGTGCCAAATGCTAGGGATATGAGAAACTCATTTGTTTACTGTAGCTTACTGTATCCCTTCCCAACTTTCTGGCAGGTGAACCTCTACTGAATAAACATTTCTTCAGATAACAGAGTAGTTAGGGGCAGAGAAAAACAGTTCATTAAAATGTGTTTCCTTGTCTTGGGAAAGATAACAAAGTATCTCATGGAACTCCAGGTATACAAGCAATGTAAGCATGCTGGAAAAACAGTAAGACCTGGTTCTCGCTAAGTTGTGCCTGGTTCGATATGAAACTGTTTTCCAGCACTAATAAAGCTGTATAAATTAGTGGTGTAATACACACATATGGGATTGATTCTATGCTCTGAAGAACTTCCAAAGAGTTTCTGTCACAGTCTTCCCCCCCCTTTTTTAAAACTCCCAAAATAATTGTGCCATTTGATACTGTACAACCACAAATGAACTTAGGCTCGGATGGTTCCAGTATGCAAAGTACTGCAGTGCACTGAACACCTGAAGAACTTGCTAGTATTTAGCATTTTGTTTTCTTTTTTTCTGCTGGTTTACTTTGTGCATAAGGCTATGGCTGACAGCTATTTTTTCTCCTTCACCCCAAAAAATCCTTATAAGAATGACTGAATAGAGAAAAAAAAAATTAAAAAATACCCTACCACTGCATATGCAGTGGTCTCCCAGAAATACAGTTTTGTTCGTTAATTCAATACAGAGTCTGTCCTTAATTTCTTGTTTAAACGAAGAGGCAGGGCTTAAGCCTTACAGTTAAAATCTCATTTTGTGCATGCGCGAGGCCTCTGACTTGCTGGTACTTGTACAGAGAGATTTTCAGCAGAGCGTAAATGAGCTGGGGCCAAGAAGTCTGCTACGTTTCACCCTGTCGCTACTTTCCCCCCTGCGACTACTACTCATCTACCTACCGAGGCACCTTAAACCGTCTCCTCGGGTAACGTTACTTCTAAAGCAGTTAAACGGAGATTTAAAATTTGCTCCCCTCCTCCCCCCGCCCCGTAACCGGCGAGTTATGCAGCGCGGCAGAAGGCAGGCGCGCTGGAGCGAGAAGCGGCCGCCCGGGAGGGGAGGGGGGGGCGCAGGGGGTCACGCCGGCTGCGCCGGAGCTCAGCGGGGCGGGACGGCCGCCCCCCGCCCCCGCCTACCTGTGAGGCGGAGGAAGCCGCTAACGCTCTCGGGCAGAGGCAGGCGCTTGAGGTACGCGGGCAGCTGCACCTTGACGATGCGGACCAGGCTCTCCAGCACCATGGCGGCGGCCGTTGGAGGAGGAGGAGAGGGAGGATCAACGGCCACCAACGGCCCCCGCTGCGCCTTGCTGCGCCGGCTGCGCGCGCTTCGTCGCCGCTGCCGCCGCCGCGCCTGCGCCTGCGCGCCGCCCGCGCGGGCCCCGCCCTGCCCGCTGCGCTCCGCTGGGGCGGCGCTGGCGGCGGCGGTTGGGCGCGGGCGCTGGCGGCGGCGGTTGGGCGCGGGCGCTGGCGGCGGCGGTTGGGCGCGGGCGTTGGCGGCGGCGCGGGCGGCCGCTCCGCCGCGGTCGCCGTGACGGGAGCAGGGGCCGGCGCCGGGGGCGCCGCCGCGTCTCTGGTGAGTGCTGCGCGGTCGCCCGGGCCTCGCCGCTGAGGCGGGTCGCGCTTGGCCGTCTAGCAAGGTGCGCGGGGCGGGGAGGAAAGGCAACTTTAAACGTGTGTCTTACGATCTGCAAGATCTTATCGTCAGCCTGGTCCATTAAAATCGCACTTCGTGTCAACCGTCTTAAAATTATTGAAGTGAAAGAGCAAAAAAAATTTTCTCCAATAAATGTTTTTTTTTTTACATATGGCGCTGTAACTCTTCCAAGGTGGGACAGAGTGAGTAGTGAGAGATTTAATATTAGAGAGGGGCCCATCCACCTCGTGTTTGGCAATGGTTTGCATAGAGCAAGCTGTATCTCTAAACATACTCCGTTTTATGTCGAGCAGATCATTTTGGCATTAAAAAATTGCCGCTGGATAGCCCATGAAAAAATGTGAAGTGTGTAAGCCATAAGGGGCAGTTCAGGCAATCCTGCCATACCTGGAAGCTCTGCAGTACCCCGTTGGTTGTGAGCCCAACGCTGTTTGCGTCAAGACACTTTGCTGCTGTGAGTGAATAATCCTCAAGTGCTAATACTATATTACACAGAGCACAGCATCTTCAGGAAAGCTGGGGTAACGTGATTCCCGTAGAAGACATGTATCTTCTCCCTTATGTGGTCTTGACTGGAGCACAGTTCTCTCTCCTCCTGCCCCAGTGTACACAACCACACCAGTGCTGCCTGCATCAGCTGTGGCCTTTTCCTCCCACGGGAGGAATATAGAGATTTGGGGGTAAGTGAAGAGGGTTGAGGAAAGCAATGACAGAGTAATTATGCTTCTCTCTTGAATCGATGGGTCCATATGTGGCTAAAAGAGTAATTATGCTCTCTGAATCAGTGGGCCTGAATTTGGCCGAATCTGCTCAGCAGTTACGTTTACCTTGCTTGTCTACAATGTACAAGCCCAGTGCTACATCAGTTTCATTAAAGTGATTTAATGATCCAGTCAGGACAATTTTAACCAGTAGTTAAAATGACCATAGAGAACTAAAGTAAAAAACAAACACTGAAAGCCAGGTTTAAGACAAACAAATCCAGCATATTTGTGCTTCTGGCCTGAATGTTACTTTCCGGTCTGTGACCCTGTATCAACATTTCCTGATGAATCATCTTCTTTAGCTAGTGCAAATATTCCTACGATCTCTGAGTATCGTAGACTTTCCTGCCTCACCCAAGTTTATCCTTGTAGTGACTGTTTCTGATGTCCTAAGATGATTCGTTCTTGTGTCGGTAAATGCCTGCTATTAGACAAGATAATGAAAGAGCAAAATGCTTGATTATTCTGCAAAGATTACAAATCAGATCTGTCACAATGTAACCTTCTTTGTGAATTTACTGAAGGAAGAATACATAAG
Organism: Rhea pennata; assembly: GCF_028389875.1. Classification (NCBI taxonomy): domain Eukaryota; kingdom Metazoa; phylum Chordata; class Aves; order Rheiformes; family Rheidae; genus Rhea; species Rhea pennata. Next base: position 65,699,341 of record NC_084666.1, read on the forward strand.
GCGAAGATGCGTAAGGTAAAACCTCCAGCTCTGAAACAAACAAGTTCACATTGAAATTAAGAGTCTCTGTCCTTCCCTCTTCCCTTTCTTCCACTCCTTTCAGCCCCTCTGGATGCTGCGATACTGAGAGACAGCTGACATTTCACTGAAGCTCCTGAGCCCTGCTGTGCTGCCTTTGGTTTGCACTCCACTCAGCACACTGCTAGATGATCTGCACTTGTTGCAGAGAGGAACCGTTCTCACTGTGTCTTGCCTGCATAGGTATCAGTTGAAATAAGTTATGACTGCTTTTAGTATCTGAAAGGGTGAAGTCATAGTTATGGAAAAATTATAAAGAAAATAAAGAGATTCTCAACTGAAGAGGAGGCAAAAACAACAGTTTTCAGAAGATCTATGTTCGCTCTCTAACTCTGCTGCAGACTGTATTTGACTTAAGGGGAAAAATATAAGCTGCAGGCTTGTTCGGTCCTACAAAAGTGAGTAGGGTTTTATATGGTAGTCCATCTTCAAGTATCACATTATAGGGTAAGAGTGTTGAGTCAACATCAGGACATTTAACAGCCAGATGCAACATTTTTCTTCTGGTACATGTCTAACACCCTGCATGAACATTCTTATTCCACAGGCAGATTGCTTCCTTTGCATTTTACTTATGTCTGTTTAAATTTGTGTTGACAAGTCTTTTGAGTTTCAGTCCTCCTAGGAATCTTAAAAATCTTCTAAATCTTCTTTTTTTTTGGGGGGGGGGGGAACCCTCATTGCAGATTTAGCTTGGGTTTGTGAACTTCTAAAAGTAGAGTTTAGTCTGCTTATGTGTTTCATATAAATCTCAGACACTGAAACTCCAGTGTTGGCTAGGATATACGGGAGCCACTGTAATAAAAATAACATTGCGAAGAGCCTCAGCATACATACTTGAACAGAACCTAGGTCACCAAAACTAAAATATGAATATTGCTTTCAGGAGTAGGTATCCTCTATCTCTGGTATTTTTCAGCTAGGGAGGACTTTAAAGATAAAATGCGGCATGGAACCCATATGAAGAGATCTACATAACTAGTGCAGACTCAGGTATTTTACATGGAATTCCTAAAATACAGCCCAAAAAAGAACCAGCCCAGTTAGGTTACTACTATATATGGTTTTGATGAGAACAGTAGAAAAGTTAATGGTGCAAATGCAGATCCTATTTGGCACAATTAATTCTGCCAAGCGCAGTGTCACTAAAACAGTTGTATTGGTCCAGCTCAGAGACCCTGACAAGAAATAAGAGCTCTCGTCGGCATCCAAAAACTGGTCAGTCCAGGTCTAATGCACTGAGCATGGGTAAAGAGAAGCTGATTTTATTCCTCCTGTGTTACCCTTCATAAATTGGATTTACTTAAGTTGTAAAATGAGATAGCACTTACTGGTTTGTCTAGAGCACATAAAGATTTGCAAAGGAAAAAAAAAGACTTTTATAAATGATTTTTCTCATTTATTTAATTTTACCAAGTACATACCAGCAAAGATAAAAGATGAAAGAATCTGAGTTAGGAGACATAAAATCCTCCTATCTCTAAAACAGGCCTAAGTAACATAATGATTTGCTCAGTGCTCTTATATGCATAACCAGTGCATGGTTACGAGTTTTTCTAGCAACAGGATGTCTTGTGTTTTTAAAACCACTTTGATGGTTTTACAATGATGTTGCCATTTTTCATAATAAGCAGCTAGAATAATCTTTACAGCAGGCAAAACGACTGTAAACTAAAAGCTGTCCTGTAACCAAAGGGCTGGATTCAGTGATCAGCAAACACAAGCCTCTATCTAGGAGGACGCTAGATCTGTCCCTTTGTATTCGAATCATTTCACAGTATAGTTGATTAGTTTGCTGTTCCTGCTGTATGCAAAGATGTGTCACTCTCCCACATCCCCAAAAGCAAGCAAAATCATTACACCTTAGAAGCACCATAGGAACTGTGATTCATTTTAGGCTGTTTCCATCAGTTATGCAGCATGCTCAACATTCAGAGCCTCAACATATTAAGGAGACTGGCTTAAAAAGCATAAACCATATTATAAGACCATATCTATAAGGTTATTTTCCTCTAGTTTATGCTTATGAACATGCTGATTGCATGCAAGTTAGGTTTTAATTTTTTATTTTTACATTCAAAAGCTGGCCTTGAAAAGAAAGCTAATATTCTCGTGCTTTCACTTGACTCTTGAGAGCTGGCTCTTCAAGTAGATTCTGCTGGTGTTTATTGAAAATATTTACTATTCTGTGGTGAGCACTGTGTTTGTGTTGTTGCTTTACTGTTGAGGGAATGTAGTGGTTTAATTTATGAAAAGAGTGAAAACTTGAACATAAAAAAATGGCAAGATGTCTAAGATTTAGATCAAATTCCAACATGATAACTTTGCTCAGGAGAGAACAAAGCAGTAGACCGTATTTTTATTTGTTCATAAAAAGCACTACACCTTTATCTCTTTTTCAGCTGCAGTTTTAACATTTTAATTTCCTCTTCTCACAATTAATGCTGGGGAGTATCTTGGGGAAAAGTTTCCCATAAGTTATGGATTGGTGGTATGAAATAAAGTCGAAAAGAAATGCAACCCAAGAAAGAATACGTGTATTCAGTGTTTTTTTCCTAGATACCTCCAAATAATGTGCATTTATATTCTACTTGCATTGTAAGTTTTTTCCAAGTTGGGACTGTCTTTTTATGCAGTGGTTAGCATTGAATAATGGTTTCTACTGCTACTATAGTATTTGCAAAAATAACACAAGATGAAACTATGACTGTCCAAGCAGGTATGCTGTTATCAATTCCAGTCTCCTTTATTTAAAGCATGTAAAGTAACTGGAGTTGTATGACATGAAACTATTGCAGGCAACAATAATCATGTAGCACTAATGCTGTACAAGACAACATGTGGTAAATATACTATTGCAGTAAGTTTTAAACTTTGACCCATTAAATGAATCATCTACTTTTCCCAGTCACATTAGGTACTTGATCCAAAATGTACCGCTTATGAGGATCCTGACTGATCAGGGATTGCATACAGATTTGTGCAGATTGGGAACTTTATTGGCTTCCAGGGAGCTGCTAATTTACAACAGTTTTACTAAAATTGGAACAAATATGATTCACTAATATGTTCATAGAAGGCCAGATACCTTCTGATTTGTGACGGATTCTGCCTGTTTTGTTGCCATAAACCAGGTTGCAAAATCTCCAGATTGTCTCCTGGGAGGAAGCTGCAGTGATGGAAAACAGATACATCCTCTCCTACACTGAAGGACCTATAGAGGACAAAGCCAGCATAGTCAGGGAAGTACACACTGCTAAATGGGCAGATGTGATAGGTGCTGGGATGCAGCAGTTCAGTGTTTATGCCTTCACTTCTAGTAAAGCTGCTGTCAAAAAACTAGGAGCTGCTCTCTTATGATGGGAATTCCAGGGGAAAGCAGATATATATATATATCTGCTGTATATATATATTTATATATATATATATATATGTATGTATGTTCTCAGCAGGGGACCATTCCCTTTTAAACTGCATTGATACTTGTTGTCAGGGAAGAATAT